>NC_079216.1:29172135-29509635 GCF_029633865.1 Lampris incognitus | reverse complement strand
TATATATATATATATATATATATATATATATATATATATATATATATATATATATATATATATATATATATAATGTTATATAACATTAAATACGGAAATACAGATATGAGAGTCATCAACCAGTTTCAGTTTTTAGAATCAGCATTATCATTTTATCATTATGATGTCATAATACCAATATAATACCAATATAATAGAATCTGTGGTTTAAATTTGATATTAAACTGTATATATATATATATATATATATATATATATATATATATATATATATATATATATATATATATAATACAGCAACAGAGTTAGTTGTAAGTTGGTTGGTTTCAGCATCAAAAGTCCAACACTGAAGAAAACAGCAAGGAAAGGACGATCCGTGCTTGTTGGCAAACGAGTACAGCAGCAGATAGATTACTGAAATGGGGAGGGAGCACTAAACTGATGGAGAGTGGGATGAATGGTTGATGGAGGTGTAACAAAGAGAGAAGGGAAGAGTTTGCACTTGCAGCTAAACAGCATTGTCGAAGAGAGACAGTCTGAAGCAACGAGCTGAGAGAGGGACGGTGGGTGGGAAGGGTCAAAAAGGCCAAAAACGTAACATGATAAGTTAGTCCACACCTGTAGATAAAACAGAGCAGCAATGTCAACAGGAAGAGAAGGCGAAAAGAAGGGGATAGAAAGAAAGGCATGGAAGAAGGAATAGATGGAATAATGAAGGAGAGGAGAAGATATAGATGTAAAGTTAGACAGATGGACAGTGGCAGGAAACGTACCTATCAATGAAAGGATGATGGAGGAAGAGGGAGAATAAGAGTAGACAATAGAGAGAGAGGAACGTGAATGTAGGGTGAAAGGAAAGACAAAAGAGAGCTGATCAAGCTGAAATGTTGGGCTGGGTATTGGAAATAATACCGGTTTCATCATGCCAAAGCTGCCTCTTCAATCCTGCTCGAAATACAACCCAACAACTTTATATAATGTAGTTCATGAATACAGTGCTCACAATTATGAAACCCTTTATTTCTGTCTTTAGCTGAATTATTTCAAGCTGACATGGTTTCCTAATTGTAAATGGCAATAAACTAGCATAAATTGGGCCACTAACCAAAAGCATCCAACATCATTTATATATCTGACACATTTTCAGATTGAAAGTCAGAATTGATAACATCTTGTGTAGTAGATATGCAGAGAAAAGTATGGCAAGTCAGGGGGACAAGAAACAAGTTAAATGGGCATATTTTCCCATGTCATCTGAATGTTTTTGACTGAATATGCACCAAATCTGAAAACCTAATGTTGAGTGTTCTAGACATATTAAGCAGTCTGCAAAATCAACCCACTGTAAATTGGAGAGACTTTGTAATGCTAACAGCTGTTAAGAAAGACAGGTAGAATAATGTGTGGCAAGTGGGATAGGGGTCGAACATTGGTTGGCAGGCAGAAAGAGCCAGAAATAGTCCAGCTGGTCAACAAGGCACATGTGTGCCAGTTGCACGTTATTTTCCTAGCAGATGTTGAGAGACTGCACACCTAAATAGACTGTGCATGTGGACTGTGGCTTGTAGGTCTGTTGATCAGATTTAACAGGCCACCAGACTCATGTCATTAAGGAGTGTAGCGAACAGACCCCTAGGCATGGATAAGTTATCACGTATTTAGTGCCCAAGTTCAGTGTGTTTAATGCAGTTGTTTCCCCAGATGTTCCTACACAATGCTAGCCAGCTAGCCAGTATGTAGGGCCCAACGTTGACCATCGGTGTCAGTTTTCAATACCCAGTCCTATTATGAGGCTGCATGACTAAGCTCAGCATCATGGTAGCAAAAGAAGAAGGAAGAGGGGAGACGGAGAGGGGTGAAGGATAAGTGGGTTGGAAAAGCTGTAAGGGTGGAGGGATTTGGAGGATATATCAGGTGTGGAAGAGCTAAAATGTGAGAGGGGAAAAAAGATTGATTGAACAGGGGACAGAAGGAGAGAGTTGGCTTGTCTGTATGGGAGGAGGGCCACTGAATATGAGGAGAGGAACAGAAAAAAAATCCACAAATCTAAGTTGTTTTAGAAGCCATTCATATTCAATATTGAAAACACAACGTTACAGAACATCTTAGGTAAAGTTGCCCCCGAGTACCTGATTTTGCTCAGTGTTGAGTGTTTCCCCTTTAATAATTCAGGTTTGGCTTTGGGGAAAAGGCTGAACCAAAATCAGTTTCCTAAGGCAAGTCCTGATAAGCACACTGCAAAAAGCTACAAATTTGGCCAGACAAAGGATGCATGTATGTCAATACTGCTGGTACAAAGGAGATGTAGGAAGCAGCTCTTTGATACTATAGGTAACAGAGAAACATTCTTTAAAGCTCGTGTTGAGAGAGATGGATGATGGAAGGAGGGATTGATGGATGAGGCGAGGGGGAGGGGAAAACACTTGGCCTTCAGAACACTCCGGAAAAAAATTAATGATCACTCGCTTTTTTTTTTCCAGCAGAGAATAAAAAAATGTTTTGGCTGTCCAAAGCTGCAGTCAAGCTATAGCGGAAGTGGGGGGAGGGAAGAAGGGATGGACGGATGAATGGAAGGAAGAAGGATGGTGAAGAGGCTGGCTTTACAACTTAACATATCTCCTCTCTTACTCCTTGCTCTCTTTTCATTCTCTTTCCTTATTTCTTCATCACACACACATTTTTTTTACTTCTCTACTCTCGCCTCCCTTTCTCTTTCTCTGTAGTGTCCCAAGCAGGTCTGTTATCACATTAGGGCGTCCCCATTCTTCCCCTCCGCTTCCTCCCTCTCTCTTGTCTCCTCCATCTCCTTTCCTTGTCACCCCGAGTCTCCTCATCTTCCTCCATCTCGCTCGTCTCCTGTCCCAGCAGCATCTGTTGTGTCCTCCTCCTTCTTCTCCATCCCCTCCATCTCGTCCTCCTCTTTCCTCTCTCGCCTTCTCTACATGGGGAACACCAGGAAGCCAGAAAAGGTAGAGTATTTCCAGCCCCCCATCAAGTTGCCTCGCTCCAGTTTGAGGTAGGCTCGGTCTCCCTTCTCCATCTGGATCAGGACACCATTACTGGCTGCCTCACGTGTCACATCCTGGTCGCCAGCAAACGCTGAAATCACTGGCCAGCCATTGTGCATTAGGCTCACCTGGAGAATGGGGAAGAACAGAGAAGTTTATGGAATGAAAGGGGGAAAGGAAGAGAGGGAATGTGACATCCATAAACATGGGAAATATATGGTCAGCGTTGATGTAACCACCATTATGCCACAATCTAGGAAGGCTCTCCTGGAAATAAGGCCTCAATTTTAACTTAACTTTTATTCTAACTGAAATGTAACTTACAAAATTAATAACAAACAACCCTGAAAAATGAATTTGTTTTTTGTTTTTTTTGTTTTTTTTTTACAAGCAAAACCATCATTATCACTCAAACTAACTTGGGAACACCCTCAGTTGAGATTGTAATAAAACATTTAAAAAGCACAATTGACAGTTGAATTCCCACTAGCACAAATATATCTGTACATTAACAAGTGTGAATGAATCTGCAGGCAGGTTTAATCATGTGTTTGATTGATTGGTGTTACTGGCGGAACATTTTGACCTTGAGACAGACGGGGTGTGTGGCTGTGCAGACGGCTGGAAGCCAGACGTAATATTGGCATTGGCTTATATTGATGATTTAAGCACTGATGCAATGCCGCCTACCCACCCAACCAGCTCACTCTCACCAGCTGACCCACCTCCAGAAGCTAGTACCATCAGATGACCTCGGCAATGATGAGCCACGCAGGTTTGTTTTAACAAATACCCAGTTTGCTCATCCAGCGGCCGTGGGAATAACCGTTTATTTAGTCGCTCTTGGATCAAAGGCAGAGCATAGCTGGAGATATTCTGTTAAAAAGGATGCTTATTTTGTCATGCTTATCGTAAATGTGGCACCTCTGGGGCAGATGTTGCGTTCACCTCCTACAATTACAACAAATGGTGCCAGTCTGTACCTTTTGCTATCTCCTCATTTCAAGCCTTGGGCATCTATGTGGACTGCATGTCATATGTCAATATTTGAGCTCTTTAAGTGATATTTTTTTTACTGGTGAATGCAGCTGTGCAAAATGGACAATGCGAAAGTATAATTGGCACAAGTATAATTCGTGCCACATGCTTACAGGTTCAAAATAAGGGTTTAGGCTACTATTGTTCAGCTCTCCTGTATTATTTTATTTTTCAAAGCTTTTTGACTTTATAGATGGGTTTAGATATACATGACAGCCATCAAAGGCAATGGATTTGCATGTAGAAATAGGCTTTTCTTTTTGTTTTGAACCACTTCCAGTTTAAACCTTGCCCACTTCCAGTTGCTATCCAAATTCAAATAATTTAATTGTTCCAACAAATACAGACACAAGTACAAACAGTGAAACTACCACACTGCCCTGTTTTCAGCTTGGGGCTGTGACAAGGATGGCTTGAGTTGGCTCTCAGGCATCTTCTCTTGGAATTTAGTCTGCTGGTAGGATCATTAGCTTCACCAGGCAGACCTGGATACTGATGGAAAGTGCGATGTGAATCTGATCCATTGCCTCCATTTTAGCCTGCGAACTTACAGAGCAGGCGATGATGAAGTCCAAAAACAACCTGCTCTGTAAGCTCGCAGCCTCAAAATGGGGGACAGCAGCCCCCACTCTGGGTACCTCAGCACTCCTTGCATACTCTGCAGCGGAATACTGTGCCCCTGTCTGGTCCAAATCATGTGGATGCCCAAATTAAATAAAATCATGCGAATCATAACTGGGAATATTCGCTCAACACCACTCCCCTGGCTCCCTGTCCTATCCAACCCCCCCCCCCAACATATCCAACGAGTCACACTTACTCAAGGGGTGCTCCACAAGGTCAAATATTCCCCCCATCTACCAATCCATGCAGACATCTTAAATTCACCTACTGTCTGTCTCCCATCCAGAAGACCAATTTGGAAGAAAACCCCACAAGCCAACTTTACGACCCAATCTGCCCATTCAACAGGTCCTTGGCACCAACCTCCCAAGGAGACAGTGGTCAACCCTTAACAGATTCAGGAGCAGCCACAGTCCCTGCCTGACCAATCTTCACAGGTGGGGCAGCAGCCCAAGTCCACTGTGTGCTTATAGAGAGGAACAAACAATGGACCACATCATTGAAGTTTGCCCTCTCCAAAGACTAAAAAGAGGATTAGTCACCCTCCATAGTGCAGTGAAGAGGCAACTGCTCGGCTCAAGGACTTTGGATTCGCTAAATAATTAATAACTTAACATTAATTAATAATAATAACTCCCCTGCTGTCTGGTTGGTAATTTTAGAGGGTTTTTTTATTTTATTTTTTATTGGGGTGCCTGCAGGATAAAATTTCTAGAGGTCCTGAGGTAAAGATTATAATTCAACAGATCTTGATGCATGCTCAATAATCCAGGTAAGGAAATCCCAGGAAGTTCAATCAGTTCATTTGGACACAACGTTTAGTGGGAGAAACGTTTCATCACTCATCTAAGTGACTTTGTCAGTCTCGGCTGACTGTAGGTATCCCCAACTCCAATCCTGGATAGGGAGGAATGCTGGCTTGAATGGGGAGTCAAAGAGGCCAGCTATATATGTAGAGGGAATGACCATCCCTGAACCGGGGGGGGTAAAAGTACATCTATTGCCATCTTACGATGCTGTGATTGCAACCATTCTCCAATCCTCTATGAATAGTACACATGGCCACATTGTAACTCTAGTTAATGGTCACAGCAATTTTCATGTGAAACCAATCACTGGTTTTGGTTGTGACACCACTGTGCCGATTTCAGTCGTTATTCAACTGTGCTGATTTATAAGGGTGGGGATACCTGCAGTCAGCAGAGACTGACGAAGTCACATAGATGAGTGATAAAGCTTTTCTCCCACTAAACGTTGTGTCCAGATGAACTGATTCACCTTTCTGGGATAATTCAACTGAATTTCTCTGGTAACACAAATATCGCCCGAGGAGGGCCTTGAAGTGACAAAGACACATGCGCGCGCGCACACACACACACACACACACACACACACACACACACACACACACACACACACACACACACACACACACACACACACACACACACACAAGACAGACATACACTTCTTGACTGTCTAACTCATCAACTAAGGGGAAGGACCCTTTCCACTTCATTACAGACTGGTTTTCCTCATATTTGTAGGTCAGCTATCCTTCTTACTAAGGAATCAGCACATCTGCTGCCTGTGGGCCTTTGAGCGGTGCACTGAACTATTTTGACTGGTCCATGAAATACTAACATCTAATTATTTTCCTTCCTTTACTACCCTAAAAAATGTATTTTTGTTAGACTTGGAATTGCTGCAGCAGTTAAACAGAATAAAATGGTGTTTATGCAGACTTTATGGTCTGTTTCTGCTGGAGCATGCTTTACATCACTAGCTTGGTTTGCCCTCAAGAGGCTTACCTCCAAAACTGTTGATGCTGTTGCTGTTCCCCCCCCCCTTCTTCTCCCCAATTGTACTTGGCCAATTACCCCACTCTTCCAAGCCATCCTAGTCACTGCTCCACCCCCTCTGCCGACCTAGGGAGGGCTGCAGACTACCACATGCCTCCTCCGATACATGTGGAGTCACCAGCCACTTCTTTTCACCTGACAGTGAAGAATTTCGCCACGGGGGACGTAGCGCGTGGGAGGATCACGCTATTCCCCCCAGTTCCCCCTCCCCCCTGAACAGGTGCCCCGGCCGACCAGAGGAGGTGCTAGTGCAGCGACCAGGACACATACCCACATCCGGCGTCCCACCCACAGACACAGCCAATTGTGTCTAGGGACGCCCGAGTCCAAGCCGGAGGTAACATGGGGATCCAACCCGCGATCCCCATGTTGGTAGGGAACAGAATAGATGGCTATGCTGCCCAGACGCCCCCTGCTGTTCTTTTTTTTATCGCGTATGTGCATGATATATTTGTGACAGTTAAGGAAAACATGAATCATTATTTATGATAAAATGTACATACTGTAGCATTTTGGTACCATGCCTTTTTTTCTTGCCTCTTCTTTACCCATCACCCCCTGTTTGCAGAACATTTAAATAACAACTGGTTTCATCAACTAAAATAACAACAGCATTTGATGGCTTCTCAAATCTTGTAGGAATCACATTAGGATTTTGAGGCATCTGTTGCCATTTTTTAAAAGAGACACATTACTAAGGTCTGTCATTCACATTTCATTTCTAGAAGGGATTATTGATTTTTTAGAAATCTTGTGACTGAAAAATGTGAGGAAGATAACAGAGTCATAGATTACAGCCCTGCCAAAAGAAGAGGGAGCATATGTGAGCATGAATACACAGTGAAGACTAAGAGCCTTTTGACTTATGAAATATGGAACAGTGAGGAAAGCACATGGACCTCGTCCACTGAGTCTAAAATATCAAATTTTGCTCCCAAATTTGTAGAAAATTTTATATGATAAAACTATTAATTCTCACATTAATGGTTGTGAAGTACCCCTCTTTCTTCCAGAAAGACACAGTTCTGTTCTCTGTTCCTAAACTTAATAATAACAATGTGCTCCATCTCCATTACCCAAAAAGTCGCTATGCTGACATGAGTGCCTCTGCTCATCCCCCTGCCAGTATCTCAGCCTTGGCAGCTCCTTGTGTCCTCACCAGACCACAGTCAGTGCAGAGTGAAGTGAGGATGAATTAATTTTGAATTGTGACCCTCCACAAAGCATTCAGTGGTTCAAACCATAGCAAACTCTGCACACCTTTTTTTTCAGCAAAATCAGGCAGCAGCTAATTATAAACTGTTGTTAATATATGGAACACATTCAAACAAGAACACAGAATAATTATCTCCTTATCTGCCTCGTTCAAACTCACATACTCGACAGACAGCCACCTGATGCTCATGTGTGGGTCTTTGTCTTTATGTGTGCGCGTGTGTGTGTGTGTGTGTGTGTGTGTGGGGGGGTGGGTGGGTGGGTAGGAGATTGAGAGCCTGTCAGAGTCAAGAGCTCTTAAGCCTGGCACTGCTCTTAATTTCAAACATAGAGTAGAAACGCGGACAGTGTGTGTGTGTGTGTGTGCGTGCGTGTGTGTGCGTGCGCGCGCGTGTGTGTGTGTGGAGAGAGAAAAGTGGGAGAGAATACTAATTACTATGTGTGAGTTTGTTTGTGTGCACTTGTGTGTGTGTGTGTGTGTGTGTGTGGTCGATTTGTACTGCTGCGGGCAGCCTGTGTATATTTTTGGTGAGGGAATTTGTGGTTTTCTTTCAAAAGTCTACTTTTAAGTCTGATGTATGAGTAACAGGGCACGTCACTCGGCTTTGACATTTGGCTTTATCCCAACAAACGGAAACACTCTCACACACACACACACACACACACACTCTCTCTCACACACACACACACACACACACACAGCATAGAGATTCTCAAAATATATCTGAATCGATCAATCATTCCCTTAATCTACCAATATATCTCAAAATATTCATTCATTCATTCATTTAGTCGTTCAAATAGTCATTCATTCACCCATTCACCTTAAAAACTTGCAACAACAGCGGCACTCTGGTCAGAATGGGCAACTGTAGTCTTACGCCACAATAAGACAAACTGGCGTGGATCAACATGAGTGAATGGTAATACCTGGTGTTGTTTTGTTTTCTAAACATTTTGTGTTAGTTATAAACTACGTTAACAAAAGAAGATGAAATTCAACATTATCAGACAACTTAGCATTAGCGTCCACCGGGTCTCTGGCATCTACTAAGCATAACAGGATGTGACGTAGAACACCATCACTTCCTGTGTTGCCTCCGACCTTACATGGCCGTGTGCTTACCAGTAAAAACCAATTATTAGACTAGGCAACAGCAACGTCTCACGTCAAGCTGAACGTGTGGCTGTATTTCAAACAGCCTATTTATAACACTAATAACAATTAAAAGTTAATATTTTATCATTAAAAGTTATCAAATCAGCTTCCCTCCCATTCTTCCCTCTATAACTAAAAACGATCTCTAATAGCCTGGAAGTATGTATGGCGGTCTCTCCAGATAGACAGGACATTGTGCATGTGGAAATGGCACCAATAGCTTCAAATTAGCCTCATTGACCTCGGGGCCATCATGAAAAATAGACAAATGACATAGGGAGAGTAAATGAGAGCAGAGTCCATGAGGACAGGGAGGAGAAAAAGAAAGGGAACAAGAGCGCTCAGAAACTGGTGAAAGTCAGTGAAGAGGGAAGATAAGAATGAGGAGATCCTTGTGACGGGAAAGACTGGGAGGGGAGGGGGGCGAACAAAGAATGGAAGGAAGATGAAAGAAATGGAAGCCAAAGATGTAAAGATGATGGATAAAAAAAGAGAGATGGACAACAAAATAGAGAGAGAACAGAGAGGTAGGAACAGACGCAGGGAGATGCTTGATGTGCACGTAATGACTCCAAACACAGAGGGAGACATCAGACAAAGGAGGGCCAAGTGACATTACATCACCCTGTTACCCCCAGGACACAGACACACACACACACACACACACACACACACACACACACACACACACACACACACACACACAGCCGGCAGGTGAAGATCTACACACTCTAATACACAACCATTCAACCATCTACTCATCTGGAACAGACACCTACAACCCCCCCCCCCCCCACACACACACACACACACATACACACACATACTTAGTCTCTCTCTTTCTATCTCTCTTTCTCTCTTTCAAAAATCATCTATTCCCAAATTCACACACATCCTGCAAAGGGGATTAAAGGTTGTTGTTTTTTAGGAAGTTGTTCCTTTTCCGATGAGAAGGTGTAAGGACAGGATGTTGTGTTGCTGTTAAGCCCACTGAGGCAAATTTGTAATTTGTGATATTGGGCTATACAAATAAAATTGATATGATTTTGATTTTGATTTCTCTCACTGCCATACTCATTCACACAAAAAAACACTTTCACCGACAGCCATTCAGGGATAGTGTGTGTAGTGTGCAGGTGATGTATCACTCCAATAAAGCTGTGACAGGGGTTCTGGAAGGATGAGGCTGCGGTCACCACACACACACAGACACACACTCAAACATGCACACACACATGCACTGCTGACCACACCACCAAAATTGCAAGCCATAAGTATAAAAGCATGATAATAGGCCTGTGCATTGTGTCAGTTCTCAATCGATCTGCATTCACTAATGAATAACAACCAAATAACTATGTGAATAAAGAGGGAGAGAGTGAGAGCGAGAGAGAGAGAGAAAAAGAAAGTTGCTGCAAATAAGAGAAAATTGTGGCTAAGGGGGAGGACTAAAATAGAAAATAAAAAGACAAATTAGAGGAAAAGAAGAGTTGGAGTGAGGGTAGGGAAGTTGATGGGGTGATAGTGAGATGGCAAAAGAAAAAGAGAAGGTGAGGCATGGGGGAGAAATGATCTATTCCTCCAAATGTCTCCATACAGCACTTAATGCCAGTGTCATAATAACCCCCTGTTACTGCGTCATCCTTTCTTGTTCCATCTTGACGTGACAGTGATTTTTTTCCACTTTCTTTCTCCTTATATTTTTCTTCCCCCTCTCATTTTCTCTCTTTCACTCTGCTCACTTTCTCTGTCAGCTGTAACTCTAGGTTACTTGCACTTCTTTTTTCTTTCCCTCTTTTTTTCATCACGCTTTTCTCTCCCATTTCCATCTTGTGCTCTTATTACCACCCTCTCTCCTTCTCTATGTGGTGATTCAGATGGACATGGTGATGGATAGACAATGGGGCCTTCATCCATTAGCTGTAACACCCCCCCCATCTTTGAAATGGCAAATTTCCCCCAATTGTTTTTTTTCAATTTGTAGCAAAGTTAACTTTTTTTATTGTAGGGGTGTGGAGGGGGCGGATGTTGGGCTGTACCTCCATGAAAGTGAGATGGACAGAGAATCTTCTCCTGGATCACCACCTTGCCATGGTGGAGAAGCCTGCGTGTACCAATGATCCCAAGAGCTATGTCATCCGGAGCTTGGCTCCTGGTAGGGTGACCCAAGGCGGACAGGTCAAGGGGGAGGTCCCAGATGAAGCTGGATCCAACAAAGCCCTCAACGGCAGAACTGGTGGAAGATGTCTCCAGGTCACAATGGCAGTGAAGGTGGATGAAGGCTGAAACAGAGGGTGGTCCCCAATCGTGTTGGTTCTCCATGCCATTGAACTCTGGCCACCGCCTGCCAAGGACCGTGTGGTGACTGCAGGCGCATCAGCCTCTCCACTTAAAAAGCTGTCAAACGCAGGCATCCTCCCATTATGCAGCACCAGGATTACCCTCTACACCCACCTGAGGACCCTGGGGGAGGACGGTCAAGTGACCACTGATGAAGACGATGATGGACAGAAAATGGTGTAGTCTGGTAAGGGTATCATCTGGACCTATGTATATACTGTATCTAATCCATAACAGGATATCTGTCATCTGAAGTTTTTTTTTTTTTTTTTTTGGATTGTACAAAACAAAACATTTTCCATGTTTTCAACTCATTGTTTCTTCTTCTGGGA
The DNA here is from genome assembly GCF_029633865.1 of Lampris incognitus. Taxonomy (NCBI): domain Eukaryota; kingdom Metazoa; phylum Chordata; class Actinopteri; order Lampriformes; family Lampridae; genus Lampris; species Lampris incognitus. The sequence continues at coordinate 29,498,057 of NC_079216.1, read as the reverse complement.
TGCAGAAGCATAACCTTGTAAGTGATCAGGACTTGTTCCCAGAGTGCAGGCCGTTAAATGGGAAAGTCCTGTGAAGAGATGCTGCTCTCATTACAGAGAATGGGAGGGAACTGTGCAACCCTGCACACTTCATTCCTGTAGGTTTCCTGGCTGCTGTTTCAGGAAGTGTTTATGATTAATTTATAAGGTCAAACTCTTCTGGTTTCACAGATGATTTCTGTTGGATCGCCATTCGGTCAGATTAAGTGGGCACAGAGAGTAGCTGGCTTCTACTGCAAACCTGAATGGCTTTATTTTTAAAGGGTTTTTAACAATCCAAGGTCTGTTTGTTTTTTTTTTAGATCAGAATAAAAACATATCAAGGTAAATAAATAAATGCATGAATAAAAGCTGGAGGCATGTTCTTATCCTCCTGAACAGGATAATGGTACGTTCTCCATCTGGTCCTCAGGTATTATCAGCACCACTGGTTTCTTATTCAACCAGGTAGTTTATTAGATTAATTGTGGTATTGTATGAGGAAGACAGGAGTTGCACAGAAGCATGTAGGAGTTGTGCAGGATATGTATGAGGGAAGTGTGACAGTGGTGAGGTGTGCGGTTGGAATGACAGATGGGTTCAAGGTGGAGGTGGGATTACATCAAGGATCGGCTCTGAGCCCTTTCTTGTTTGCAGTGGTGATGGACAGGTTGACGGACAAGATCAGGCAGGAGTCTCCATGGACGATGATGTTCACAGATGACATTGTGATCTGTAGCGAGAGTAGAGTGCAGGTTGAGGAGAACCTGGAGAGGTGGAGGTATGCACTGGAGAGAAGAGGAATGAAAGTCCATAGGAGCAAGTCGGAATACCTATGCATGAATGAGAGGGAGGACAGTGGAATGGTCAGGATGCAAGGAGTGGAAGTGACGAAGGCATATGAGTTTAAATACTTGGGGTCAACTGTCCAAAGTAACGGGGAGTGGAGAAGAGAGGTGAAGAAGAGAGTGCAGGCAGGGTGAGTGGGTGGAGAAGTGTGTCAGGAGTGATTTGCGACAGAAGGGTACCAGCAATAGTTAAAGGGAAGGTTTACAAGATGGTTGTGAGACCAGCTATGTTATATGGTATGGAGACAGTGGTGTTGACAAAAAGACAGGAGGCGGAGCTGGAGGTGGCAGAGTTGAAGATGCTAAGATGTTCACTGGGAGTGACGAAGAAGGGCAGAATTAGGAATGATTATATTAGAGGGACAGCTCAAGTTGGATGGTTTGGAGACAAAGCAAGAGAGGCAAGACTGAGATGGTTTGGACATGTGTGGAGGAGAGATGCTGGGTATATTGGGAGAAGGATGCTGAATATGGAGCTGCCAGGAAAGAGGAAAAGAGGAAGGCCATAGAGGAGGTTTAAGGGTTTGGTGAGGGAAGACATGCAGGTGGCTGGTGTGACAGAGGAAGACGCAGAAGACAGGAAGAAATGGAAACAGATGATCCGCTGTGGTGACCCCTAACGGGAGCAGCGGAAAGTCGTGGTAGTAGTAGTAGTTTATTACATTCATCTGTTGTCCCTGATCTAAGACCTCCCTGATTGGATGCTGGGACAAAGATGGTTTATTTGAATATGACCTCACAATTCACTATCACATCCATTTTACCTTCATTTTCGAGGGTCCTCTACCACCAGCAAGTGTTAACAGCATCTAAAATGAATGGGACGAGATAGGGCAGACGCACAGCTACATGGCTAAAAGCATTTTTTATGACTTTACAACTGTGATTCTTTTTTTTTTTAGGTTGTGGAAGGTTTATGTCCAAATACTCTTAACTCCATTAATCAATAAGGCCACTTGAGTCTAAAACCTACTACAATTTTGTGGAAGCCAGCTGCTGTAGCCATGAGGCTGATCAATGAACAGGACGCAGTCAAAACCACCATTTCAACACGAACGTGTTATGTGATGACATCACCCTTAGAATAAGAGAATAAAGCTCCATCCATCCATTTTCCAAGCTGCTTGTCGTAATTAGGGTCGCGGGATGCTGGAGCCTATCCCAGCAGTCATTGGGCGGCAGCCAGGGAGACACCCTGGACATGCCGCCAGTCCATCACAGGGCCGACACACATTCACACCTAGGGACAATTTAGTAAGGCTGATTCAGCTGACCTACATGTCTTTGGACTGTGGGAGGAAACCGGAGCACCCGGAAAAAACCCATGCAGACACGGGGAGAACATGCAAACTCCACACAGAGGACAACCCGGGATTACCCCCAAGGTTAGACTACGCTGGGGTTCAAACCCAGGACCTTCTTGCTGTGAGGCAACAGCGCTAACAACCGGTCCACCATGCCACCTAGAATAAAGCTCCATATACCAAAAATATGTCACATAACAGTTGCATTTGATAAATATCTAGCATGGACAGTCTTATAAAAAAAATGTTAAAATGGCAATGGTTTGTGATTTTGTAAAATTTCCCCAAAGATCACCAAACCCTTAAACCTTGTGATGATGTTCACACACATATAGGGCCACTAAGGTAACTAAGCAATTATCCTCCATCAGGCCAAGGGTCGTCTTCAGAAAAACTAAACTGGCCCTGCTGTCCTTTATTTTGGCTACAGTGGCTGGAAGACGAGATCTCAGACTGAAGACATCGCTTAGTTGAGGGATGAAACGTATCTGTCAATAAACATTGTATCCAGATGAACTGATTCAACCTTCTTTGATTTTCTTACCTGGATTATTGAGCATGCATCAAGACAACAGATCTCAGAGATTTTTCTGAGAGTGTTGACTGATCTTAACTGTAAATACTCATAAGGTCACATAACTACGGCTCAAATCTCTAACTCTCTTTCACATGTGCCTAATACAGCTTGTCATGGTAGTCTGACGATGTCAGTAAGGGTAAGTAGAGGCTATGGTCTATATCTGAAATTATGTATTTGGCTGGCTCTGTGTGTGTGTGTGTGTGTGTGTGTGTGTGTGTGTGTGTGTGTGTGTGTGTGTGTGTGTGTGTGTGTGTGTGTGTGTGTGTTGTGTGTCACATGGTGCAACAAAAGGAGATACAAAGAGGAATGTTTTTTTTTCTCCCCAATTGTACTTTGCCAATTACCCCCCTTTTCCGAGCCGTCCCGGTGGCTGCTCCACCCCCTCTGCCGAGAGCTGCAGACTACCACGTATCTCCTCTGATACATGTGGAGTCGCCAGCCGCTTCTTTTCATCTGACAGTGAGGAGTTCCACCAGAGGGACGTAGCGCGTGAGAGGATCACGCTATTTCCCCCAGTCCCCCCCCCCAACAGGCGCCCCAACCAACCAGAGGAGGCGCTTGTGCAGCCACCAGGACACATACCCACATCCGACCCGCAGACACGGCCAGTTGTGTCTGTAGAGACGATCGACCAAACCATAGGTAACGCGGGGATTCGAACTGCCGATCCCCGTGTTGGCAGGCAACAGAATAGACCGCCGCACCACCCGGATGCCCTACTGAGTTTTGGCTGACAGTAGCAGGTTTGCTGTTGAAAATTGAAAAACGAACTAAGATATCACTTATTTCAAAGGTTTCCACATGATATCTTCGTGGCAAAGGCCAATTAAAGCAATATATCTCGTAATCAAAGCATACACTCCAAAAACGAACCTCTAAAATCCACTTTGTTATGTGTGTGACTACATACTGATGTACAACTGCATCCATGCAGTACTTTCATATTTCAAAATAAGAAAATATACTAATGCTAATGCCCAGAGAATCAATAATGTGCTCTCATGTACGCATCTACCCACCTTGTGTTTATTGGTTATTAGCACCCCAGATTTTGCTTAGCGCACAAGTAAGGCCTTGCTACATGTGCTCTAAAACAGGCCAAAAATAAAACCTTCACTACAAAACTGATTAATCTAAAATTGACAATAAAGCCGCGTTTATAAACCCCAAAATATATCACAGTACAAGACAACTACCAACACTTGTCCTTGAAACAACACACAGGTTTTAAAGGACAGCTACAGGACTGTCTGTCTTCCCGTCTGCCTGTCTGTTTGTCTCGCTCTTGCTTTTCTGTCTGTCTGTCTGTCTGTCTGTCTCTCTAATTGTCTCTCTGTCTGTCTGTCTATCCGTCTGTCTCTCTGTCTGTCTGTTTCTCTGTGTTTCTGGCTGTCTGTCTGTCTGTCTGTCTGTCTCTCTCTTTCTGGCTCTATCTGTCTGTCTGTCTGTCTGTCTGTCTCCCTCTTTCTGTCTGTCTCACCGTCTGTCTGTCTGTCTGTCTCTGTCTACTACTACTACTTTCGGCTGCTCCCGTTAGGGGTCGCCACAGTCTCTGTCTGTCTCTCCCTTTCTGTATGTCTGTCTCACTTTCTATCTGCCTGCCTGCCTGCCTGTCTGTCGATCTGTGTTTCTGTCCGTCTGTCTGTCTGTGTCTGTCTATCTCTCTGTCTGTCTGTCTATCTGTTTGTCTGTCTCTGTTTGTCTGACTGTTTGTCTTTCTTTCTGTCTGTCTGTCTCGTTCTGTCTGTCTGTCTGTCTGTCTGTCTGTCTGTCTGTCTGTCTGTCTCTCTTTCTGACTATCTGTCTGTCCGTTTGTCTGCCTGTCTCTCTGTGTTTCTGTCCGTCTGTCTTTCTCTCTGTCTGTCTGTCTGTCTGTCTGTCTGTCTGTCTGTCTGTTTGTCTGTCTATCTATCTGTCTGTCTGTCTGTCTGTCTGTTTGTCTGTCTGTGTCTGTCTGTCTGTCTGACTGTTTGTCTTTCTGTCTGTCTGTCTCTTTCTGTCCCTCTGTCTGTCTGTCTGTCTGTCCATCTGTCTGTCTGTCTGTCTCTCTCGCTTTCTGACTGTCTGTCCGTCTGTCTGTCTCTCTGTCTGTCTGGCTGTCTGTCCATCTGTCTGGTGCCACTGTCTGTCTGTATGCCTCTCTGTCTGTCTGTCCTTCTAAAACCAAAATGCGCCACCTCCCTGGACAGACAAACCTACTCCTTTGCTCCATCTGTCCCTCAGTCTCACTCCCCTCCGTTAGTTTGAAGATAAAAAGAACGCTGAAGCATGGAAAGAGAAAAGTTGCTTATTTGCTTGTTTCCTGTTCTCTTCTTTCCCCTGCTCCCTCACTTGTTTGTCTCATCTTAATGAGATAAGACCTGTACAGCGGTGGTCACCTCTAAATATAAATACATATATCCTGACATTGTGTACTTTGCTGTCTTTTTGTACCTGTCGCGTTTAATTTTGCCATATGTGCCAGTAAAGACTGTGTAGCGCTGTGAGTTGTTCTTAAGCTAATATCGCCACCACTTCCCGCCAGTTTAATACATTACAAATTGAAGTATTTTAGGTTGTGAAAGGCTGGACAATAGAATCGATTTGGCTTTTGTAAAATAATTTCTAGTGTGTATGTTTTCCCCCGTAAAATCCTCACACCCACTCAGGATAGAGTCAAGATGGAGACTGAAAGAGTGGTGCTTTCTAGGGCTTTGGGATAAAACTGAACCTAAAACTTGGACTTGTACTGGCTGTGGTAACCGAGTGTCACACTGGCATGGGTGTGTGCAGAGATGGAGATGGCTGCAACCTTTTAACTGCCCTGTTTCTATACTGTGTGTTGATGGTTTCGGCCATGTGAGGATGGGATGTACTCAGTTTGGCCTCAGTCACATGTACAACAGTCAGTAAACGAACAGGATGGGTCTGAGCAACTTGTGTACAATGTTTTTTTATGATATGAATTGTAAAACAAAAAACCTAGAAGTTTAATCCAGTAGTAAATATCACTATCCAGCAAATAACGAGCATGCCATTTTGAAGTGAAAAATAAAATGTTTGTATAATATATATAAATATGTGTGTGTGTGTGTGTGTGTGTGTGTATGTATATATAGATATGTGTGTGTGCCCACGCGTGCGTGCAAGTCTGTGTGAGTGCATGCATACGTGTGTGAGTGTGTGCATGCATATATGTGTGTGTGCGTGCGTGTGTGTGTGTAAGTGCACGTCTTTGTAATGATGCGAGTGTCGCTATCGGTGTCGCCGTCGCTGTTTGTCTCATCTTAAAGACTATCTAGCAAATGTCTTTTAGTGGAAGTCTGCACTAGCAAGCTGACTATATTCAAGCGGGTTGTGTGTGATTATATCTCAGGCTGGCTGGAGGGGATGTAGATCTTATTGAATTTTATCCGAGTGCTGGAATACATCACTCTTTAAAAACATTATTTGCTAAAGCGTTGCTTAAACATTGCCTCGAGGAACTTGAAAAGCCCATTTACATCTCACTGGAGTAATCTTAACCCCGTGACGTAGTAATCTCATAACACTGTGGTACTATGATCACAACATCTTACAGTGTCGATCATGTTTCATCAAATCAAAAAATCTTGACATTTTCTGATTCGACTATAATATCAGAAGAGTGCATTTGTACCTGGAATGTGCTTATCAAACATTTGTGATGCCTCCGAATGCGCTTCATGTGCCAACGTTTACTCCTCTTTCTTTGGCTGAAGAGTTGAAGTCAACTATATTACAAATCCAACTTGAGAAACCGTATTTCATCACTTCATATTAAAAGTACACAATATTCCTCTCTGAGAATTAAATATATTTTCACCCCAAATTATGTGGACCTACTTCGAACAGGATATATTGTTGCTTTCATGTCGGTAATTTTATTGCAACAGGAAGTATCATTTGTTCTAAATGGTGGATATTAAACTTTAATATTTACTTTGAAGTGGAAAACCCTTAGCGACTACTGGTTGCTAACTTGGCTTGACCCCTCATCTTTTTAGTACCCAAAAACCCATCAACGGTCAATATAAATATTAATGGGTTTTTTCAACAACAGTTTTTGTGACATATAGGATTATTATCCTATTTTCAAAGGTTTGACAGAGTAGATGGTACATAAAGATAACTGGTTAAAAAGTGTTCAAAAGGTGTAAAAAGAGCTATAAAGTACCCAGAACACATTACACCCGTTAATGGTAAAATGAAACAGTTCATCAAACAGGACCAACACAACACTAAATGCACGCTGGTGTTCTTACTGCAGCATGGCTGCATCATATCGATGGTATCTTCCACCAGGTGGATATTGCTCACATTCTTCATGCTGCAGCATGCAATATGATTAAAATGGACAGATGTAACTGCCAGATGGGGAATGTATGACACAGCTTAGGGACACGGTAGATGTTAGCTGATTCCTAGGGCTCAACAGGCTCATTATGACAGAAGCCCCTTAATGAGTCAGGTTGCAGGCTAAAATGTGTGTGTTTGTTTGTTTTTGTGTTTGTTTCAAACCCAAACGCACACACTGAGGACATTGATGGAGGGCAGGACTCTAGTTTTGCAGGTACTCTCAGCCAACTTTTAAAAGCACATGCTCAGCTGACCTAAAGCGTACCCAATGAAATGGTAAAACCTGACATGACCCGGAGTCGGCTGTGATACCACATATTATTTTCTGAATGGTTAATGGTGGGTTAAATGGCAGAAGATGAAGATGTACACGCCATTATAAACAGGCCCCATGAGGCATTTTGCAGATACTAGCTTTCCACCACTTTGTGCAGCTGCCTAAAGTCGATGTCTTCTGGGTCTACAGGAAAGGTTTGTTTGAAAAATTTCTTCTCATTATCAGAGCACAATAAAACGCCATAGCCCAGACAATAACAGGACATTTGATTGTAGATTCTTACTTTCAGTACCAAATGTCAAGTGTGTCTCATGCAAACTAAGGTAATAAATAGCAAAAGAAAGAATGCACATATTTTACATATTTTCTTTGAGTCTGTATGAGTAGACAATTTTGTTTTGAAAGTTGAATCCTAAAACATGTTGTAGAATTGCAGTTATTCACTTGCAATAAGTTTAACCAATAAATATCTGACCCTAAAAACCTGTGTTTGCCAAATAGATTTAATTCAACAGCTCCTTTCTGACTGATGGCAAGGTAGTCCATCTACATTACATCCAGATGTTTCTAGTTTACTGTGTGCTTTCAGATGGCGGAAAGAGAGGCTCTCATGGGAAACATCTATGGAGGAATCAGCTCTAACTGCTGGGTGTAAGAATCATTAAGGCCATCAAAACAGCACCTTCAGATAGACCCAGCAGTGGCCTATCTGCTTCTCTTGCTCATCTATGAGCTCATTGGCCTCATTCATCAATATTTTATACATATAAATTTGTTCTTACACACCCATGGAATTTTTTTTAGCTCTAAAGATTTCCTGACAGTCAGGGCAAAGCCTGATGGTTGTTTTAATTCCTTCACCTTTACATCTGTTGTCTACCTCTTGTAATGAGCAATCAACCAGGCTTACAAAGACATCAGTGTTAGCCAATTGGTGTCTAAATTCAAGGGTTACACAGGTTCTACACTGATCTCGGAGACACAATTCAAGGCTAAAGAAAATTCCATGGGTGTGTAAGAACAAATTTGTATATACAAACGATTGATGACGCATTGTTTCCAGCTACGAGGACCATACATTCTGTGAAGGCAGTGAGAAGGTTCTAATTTACTGAATTCAGTAAATCAAGAAAAGATGACGGGCAAAGGCATAGAACATTCAACGGTTACCAAGTGGAACACAGCCCTGTCCAACAGGATCACAGTAACCAAAAATGTTTTTGTTTTTTTTGCTGGTTTGGAATTTAAATTATAATAAATGTAAAGGAAGCATTTAAAGGTGCTATATACGATGTTCAGCACCAGCGTCTCAGACCAAACCACCACCACACACACACACACACACACACACACACACTACCACCACCAACACCACCACCGCGTTCTTGGCTATTATTTCATTCGGTTCAGTTGGAATATTGATTTTTACAGTATAGTTATTTTATTAACGTTAGTAACGTATTCCGTTTGGTAAGGGGCTATTTCTTTGATCTGCCGAGTGACCTAATGTCAGTGATCCATGTAACGTAATTGTTAGCTTGCTAGCTATCCTGCTAACGCTAGCTATCTCACGTGCACTAACGTGTACGCTTCCAGAACAAAAAACAGAGAAACTCAGATTACAACACACACAAGAGGAAGTGTGACTTCATTCTCTGCTCCGGGCGCCATTACTCCACTATCTCTTTATATAGCAAATATTGGTTTGCTGCTATATTCATGTTCTAAATCTCATATAGGCTATAGCGCCTTTAAAATTTGATGAAATACGCTTTGAAATATTGAGAGGTGGTACTGAAGGGGTCCCAGAAGAGTTGGGATAAACATATTTTTCTCTTTGTTCTGCTTGAATTTCAGTGCTATATTGAAAGGAGCTGCAGGGGGCAGAGACGATAGCATCGTGTGACTCAGTTAAACTGCAACAAACCTTAATAATAATAAATTAAACTTATATAGCACTTTTCTAATACTCAAAGTCGCTTTACAATAAACGGGGAGAAACAAGACAACAGATAAACATAACACAGACATACAGGGGTGGATGGGAGGGGGGGGGCAGACATACATGGGTGGATGGGAAGGGGGACTACGAGAGGGAGAAGTGGCAGCCACACACGATGCCAGCAGTACTCTCCCACTTGGAAAGATACAAAAGGGAAAGAAAAACAAACATCATAAATCACGTAAATCACAGGTGAAGTATGAAGAGGTGAGTCCCGACCAATGACCTGAATGTGGGCAGACCGCAGCAGTGTCCTATGCGCTTGGGGAGAGAGTTGGGGAGGGAGTTGAGGGAGGGAGTAGGACGAGCGCTCGGTCCCCAGCCTGCCCAAGACCAGGGGTGGACGAGAGGACGGGGGGGGGGGGGGGCACGAGAAGGCAATGGAGAAAAGGTGTGTCTTGACACGGGATTGGAAGAGTTGGAGGGATTCTGAGTCTCTAATGATTTGGGGGAGTGAGTTCCAGAGCCTGGGAGCTGCCCTGGAGAAGGCTTCGTCACCAAAGCCGCGGAGGTTGGACCTGGGGGTAGAGAGAAGGGAGGCTGAGGTGGATTTGAGGGACCGAGAGGGTTGTTAGGGGGAGAGGAGGTCGGTGACGTATGGGGGAGCCAGTTTGTGAAGGGCTTTATAATTAAGAACCAAGATCCATCTATACTTTACGTATATATGGATCCACAAATAGTGCAGGATTACTGAGGGATGAAACAAAGTGTCTGTCCTGCAATGTTTACAGCTACTCAACATCTGCCAGTCAATATTTAGTCACTTTACCTGTTTCATTCCCCTCTTACATGTCTCTCTTTTTTACATCCCATCCCTTCATCTATGCTTCTCTATCTCGCCTTTTCTTTTCTGTCCATTATTTCCATGCCCTTTTCCTTTTCTTTCTGCCATCCTCTATTTCCCTCCTTCCGCTGACCTCTCGTTCCTTCTCCTCCATCCGCCCCTCTTCCACTGTTTCCCTGCTGCTCTGGTCTCCTCCAGGCACCAGGTAGCCAGCCGCCTTTAAGGCAATCAGTCAGTGGGGGTTTTCAACACAGCAGACGCGCTGACTGGACGGGAAGACGCTTGGACGGGTGGAGGGTAAACAGCACACATGGTGCTGCTGTCAATTTGTTGATTTCATATCAAAAGCATGTCACAACAAAGTTTTTCCCACAGCATATGTTATATATTTCTAGATTTCTTGTTTTTTTAATAGCACGCTGCATTTTTTTCACTTTTTATCCAACAGTGTTGTTTTCAATGTAGCCAATGTCTCTCTGCAGTGAATACCTACTCAAACCAGGCGGAAGACAGCATCGTCCAGAAAACCTACTAATGGGCTTACATCCACAGGATAGGGATCATTTTCTCTCAAACCAGGCGTCTGCTGTCTAGGCCTCAGTTCAGCACCTTGGTATACATGTCAGATTCTGCTTACCTGATCACACAGCTGGTTGTTAAACTGGCTATAAGCACCCCCCCCCGCTTTACCTCATTGTTAATGCCCTATATCATTCTAGTGTCAGTCATCATTCATGACTGACATTAGCTGGTTATGTCATGTCTACCTTAGTTATCTCGGCATAATGAGTGAAATGCTACCCGCCTCGGGGCTCAGTGACGGGGAAATGGCGAGGCCTATATGCTGAGTTTAACATACACCTTCCCTCACACATCACCGTGTCCTCGTAGCCGCTGTTGTTTGTTGTCATTGCCATGTTAATTAATTCCAGATTCGAATAATAACGTGTAAGTAGCATCGCGTAGCTACTAACACCCAGGGAGCTGATGAAGTAGAATTATACAACGGTTTAATTAGCAAAAGAAACCCTGCGTGACTCATAAAAGCGTCGTCATGGGTGTTAAAAGATGTGGTTGGGAGCGGGTGAAGACTAATCGAGTGTTTTCTACCATTTGACACGTCAAGAGGATGAGGAGGCTCCATCCGAGGCAAAATGAAAAACGCTTGTTAGCTGGCTGAAAGGAGATATAAGCAACATGTTGTGCAGCATGTTGGCCTATATTGTGTGTGTGTGTGTGTGTGTGTGTGTGTGTGTGTGTGTGTGTGTGTGTGTGTGTGTGTGTGTGTGTGCGTGTGTGTGTGTGCGTACGTGCGAGTACGTGTATGTATGTGAACGTGTGTTTATGTGAAATATAGGCAAAACGACAAAATTGCCGTTTCAGTACAGTGTTTAGATTCAAGTAGGCTCCGTGCAACATGGGCGCTATATGGACGGCCCATTTTAAAAGCAGCAACTTTAAATGGGTCCTCTTCTGATGTCACGACAGCCGCGCGCGGCTCGCTCAGCAGAGCCGCTCATATCGATTAATTATGATCCGGCCGCGCGGGTGGTGGCCGGCAACCTCTCATCTGTAAACGCCTCCCGTCATCGTCTGCAGCACGTGACTCATAGCTTCTGTACTTTTTACCAGCGCCATTCAACTTTTATAAGGGGAGAAGAGCGTGGGCCCCTTCCTCATCCCCCAGCCACGCAGGGCCGAGGAGACACACACACACACACACACACACACACACACACACACACACACACACACACACACACACACACACACACACACACACACACACACACACACACACACTTACTTACTTGTATGGTTTGGCGGTTGTAGACTTTAACAACGTGGAAGTTGAAACTGTAAATCCCTTTGCGTGGCGCGATGAAATTACTCCGTTCTTCGTCAAAATTCCTCCCGACATTGACTAGAATCTTGACAGAGGAAAAAAAAAACAGGAGGCAAGCAAGGGGAGAGGGTGGTTGGAGAGAGGGTGGTTGGAGAGAGGAGAGACATCAAAGAAAATCAAAGAAATGCTCATCGTCATATGATATCAGATTTATTGGGCTAATGTCTTCTGCAATTCTTGCAGCTGAATGACAACGCGACATCACTCGGCGCGTCAACATTTGACGTGTTTCCTAACAAACAACACAAACAATACAATAATTTACATCCGATCTCTCATCTTCAAACGGAGTGTACTACTAATCCTGTCCTGCACTTTTCGGTCAGAAGTTACAAACTTTATATGGTGTGAGAAGGAACTTCATCAATCTTTCAAATGAAATCGGCGACTATATGCGTTTTCCCTGCCAAATGTCTGGTTTTATGAGCAGGAGGCAAGGGAGAGGCGAACGCTCGCGGATAATTGAATGGCCATTTAAAGGGAATTAACCTTTAAAAACACCCGGGTAAGACCTCGCCCTGGCGACCTGCTGTTACTAAATTATTTGGCGATATGTCAGTTCCCATATCCAGTATTATCAGCTCAAAAGTTTAAATACTAATCAAAATCTCAACTACCCGGCTATACTTGCCCCATTCTTGTAATGCATTATGTACCAAATCATCTTCCATAATGAAAGAGAACGACAATTCATTTTTGTTCCGTTTAGCCTCTGAAAACGCCCATTACGCACGGCGCACCACATGCCTTCTTGCTGGATTCTGGACATTACACCAATAAGTGTCTTGCTGGGTGTGTGACTGCCTACTTATCGGTTTGTTATGGTATTCTAATTTTATATGGTATTCTAATTTTATATGGTATTCTAATCTCTAGCTTAAGTTCAGCCGCGCGATGACCGTATCAAACAACATTGTGTGCATCAGACGCAGATTCTCCTCCTCTGAACTTCATGTCACATCCTTCCCACGTGGACACGATATTTTCAGAAAGCGATGAGAACATTGGTCAACAGGTAAAGACATACCGCATACGTTTGTCTATAGGGATAAAAAAAATAATTTTAAAACGTGTGCAAAAGAACTCAGGTTTCGATCAAACGTTGGCCATGTTTTCCATCCAACGGAGCAGACGGGTAGAATAGAGGAGAATAGAAGGGCTCCTACCTGATCAAAGTAAATAACCATAGTCCTGTTGCTCATCTCGGAGGGTTCGTGGTTGGTGTTCCTGACGGCGGAGAACGCCACTTTGGCGCTGCCGGAGCGCACCGAAATGCCGAGCGCCGTACCCGTGGGGTCTGACGTCGGGTTGGAGTCGCAGACCACCAGGCACTTCCCTTCGAGGACGATGGGCTCCGTCTCATTCTGAGCGCAGGTCGGGCTCGTCATGAGCCACACGGCGCTCAGCAGGCAGAAGGTCAACATAACGGAACCAAACGCTGCACTCGATCCTCTAATGTAGTCTATACTTCACACCGCGGGTCTATTCTACCCGTTAAAGAAGAAGAAAGACAAGGAAGGGACGCGTTTTCCCAATTTCCCCCGGATGAGTATTAAACGCGGTAGCCTACCTGTGAGGATTTTGGCGACTCGGTCGGTAACCGAGCCACTCCTTTCTGGTACTTGGATGAAACCCTTCCTTTGCGATTTATGTGAGGGTCTTTTCTTGTGGGGAATATAGGAGCGTTTTGTTTTGTTTTGTTTTTTAAGTCCTCTTCTTTATGGAAAATGTCTCTAGACGTGTTTCCCTTCTCCGCTTGTTTTCCCAGGTCTGAACTTCTGCCTTTTCACGCTCTCCTCCTGCAGTCTTGCTCTACGGCTCTGGACTTTTGGCGTCCTCTCACTCGTTGGTGGAGTAGGAGGCAGTGGTGAGCGGTGCGGTGGGGCCCTTCACGAGACGCAGCGCAGCAGAATACATAGCGCGCATGCAGGGATCCGTCTGCTCTTGCGCTTGAATTATTGATATGTGAAATATTGGAGTTTCAGAAACAAAGACTCGGGATGAACGGGCAGGCGCGAACAAGTGACGCTCCCACCCCGCTTGTTAGTTTTTTTCTTTCTTCTTCTTCTTCTTTCCTTTTTTCCCCCAGCAGACCCCTCCCTCTGATAACGGGGGCCCATCAGCGGATTAGCGCGCATCGCCAATATTTTCCAATCACCGAGCCCCGACCCGCCCCCACTCACTCACTCTCTCTCTCTCTCTCTCTCTCTCTCTCTCTCTCTCTCTCTCTCTCTCTCTCTCTCTCTCTCTCTCTCTCTCTCTCTCTCTCTCTCTCTCTCTCTCTCTCTCTCTCTCTCTCTCTCTCTCTCGCGCGCGCGCGCTCGCGCTCTTGCTATCGCTCTCTGTCCCCCTCCCTCTAGCTCTTTCTCGCTTCCTCGCTCTCTTTCTCTTTCTGTCGCTCTCTCTCTCTCTTTTATTTCTATATCTCTCGTTCTATCTGTTTACTTCTCTCTCTTTTTCTTCTATCGTTTATCGCCTAACTCCAGACATAGTTTACAGGTGGACTTTACACTGCAACACAAAGAAGAATAGCTGACGTTACACCAGAATGGCCATTTTTTTATATGGCTATTCAGCAGACGTGCACAGATGCGGATCTATTATGCACCTGAACCTCGCAATATAGTCTAAGTGATGCCATCAAGTTCAAGTTCAAGTTTCTTTTATCGTCACACAGCTAGCTAGGCCAGTGGAAGTGGTTTTCAGTACAGGCATTAAAGACCTCATTACAATTCAGTAGATAAAACAGCAGAAGTGCAAAGAAGACAGACAGGACAGTACCAAACAGTGAAAAGTCCCATATATACATACATTATCATTGTCATCATCATCTTCATCAATTGTGTGTTTTGGGGGATTTTTCAAGATCTTGCACGAGACAATTAAAATTTGCCTGAAATACGGCCTACAAGAGTACTTCCCAAGTAAACTTGATGTGCCGTGTCCTGGTGGAGATGGAGAGAAGGGATAGGGGGAGAGTTTTAGCATCTTCGGATGAGGATTGAAAATTGTTCCCGCCTGCAAGAATGTCTACTATTAGAGAACAGACGAACCTAAACATGGGTAGAAGTACAGATAAACAAAAAATAAAGAAAGAAGGAAGATTCATCATGAAGGACAATCAAGTTCAAAGACAGATATAAAAAGTATAGGTTAATTCAAACAAGTGGGATTCTGGTAGATTGTGAAGTGGTTAAACATGTTAAGGCGACTTTTGACAGGTAATGATCATGTCATCAATGTTTGTTTTATGGTCACTTCCTCTGGAATCTGTTATTACCCTGCATCATTTACTCTGTCACTTCCTGTCAAAAAATCCCCCCCCCTCTCTCTCGCCCTGTATATGTCTCTCCCTCTCTCTCTCGCTCCCTGGAACAAAGTAATACCACCTCCTCCCATCTTATCGCTCCACCCTCTCTGATGATCTTTGTTTTCTCCACTCCTTTCGCTCATCTCCCTCCTGGCGGTTGCAGTTCTCCCAGTGACCTCCAGTCTATCCCCTTTCTCTGAGTTGGTCTGTCCTCCATATCTTTCTTCTCATTCTTATTTCCCTCCTTCCATATGTTTCTTCCTACCTTCCTCCCATAATCCTTCCTTTGTTCTGCCTCTTACTCTGTTTTATACCCATATCTTTCTCTTAATCCCTCCTTCCTTCCCCTCTGTCTCACTCTCTCGCTGTCCACTGCTTCTCCCCTTCTCTCTCTCTCTCTCTCTCTCTCTCTCTCTCTCTCTCTCTCTCTCTCTCTCTCTCTCTCTCTCTCTCTCTCTCTCTCTCTCTCTCTCTCTCTCTCTCTCTCATCTAGCGTCTCATCTCTTTTTTACATTACACTCTCTCCATCTCTGTCTGTCTGTCCCAGGGGTTTCCTTCAGCAGTCTACAGCAGATCGTTGCTTCTAATACAAGCTGACGGTGAATGACAGGCCAAAAGGACTCCTCTCAGATGCAGCACGCATGGGAGAAGCCACACACTCTCATTCTCTCTGCCACTGTCACACACTCTGTCACTATTGCACACATGCACAAACAAACACACGCACACACGCATGCGCACACAGACACATAGTTTATTTTTTGTCAACTACTCTGTGTCAACTGGTGTCTCGGTCATGAAGAGGAAACATCCCAATGTTTCCCAGAGTGAATCTGGCCTGACCGCTGTTTAACTGGACTGGCAGACAGAAACAAGCAGCCCCCACACACCTGCTAGGTGTGTGTGTGTGTGTGTGTGTGTGTGTGTGTGTGTGTGTGTGTGTGTGTGTGTGTGTGTGTGTGTGTGTGTGTGTGTGTGTGTGTGTGTGTGTGTGTGTGTGTGTGATTCCCTACTCAACTATCATAGGCGTCAGTTACGCTGGGGACGCTGGGGACATGTCCCCACCACTTTTTGTCATGGCCCATTTTGTCCTCACCACTTTTTCTTTCTTTTTTTTTGCAAGCCTTTGGTTAGTCGAACTTAGTATTAGAAAAAAATACGTTTGTGCAAATCTTGTCATTAAAAGAGATACCTAAAATTGCCATGATCCAGGTAAATCTAAATCGAAACAAAATATTCTTGAGCGGTTATCTTCTGCACCCTATGTTGCTGCTGTGCACTCGGTATGCAGCAGCAGCACATGCGACCTGTTAATATATTCAAGTTCAAATCGAAAATCAGCGGAACATTAACGGGGAAACCCGCTTCTTTGTTCAATGTGGTGATTTGTTGGCTGCATCATGGATCAAGGGAAAGCAGACACGGGTAAGTTGAGCTTTTGTGTAATTTTCCTGATATTTTATTCTATTCAAAAGCAAATAGCTTGCATTGCTGTTTATAAAACATCCTTAGAAAACGAGCTTATTTCTAATTTGATATGTTAGTCTAACATATCATATAGATCTGCACACTTCCGGATCCCACCGCTGCCACCAATGTAACCGGTTATTTTCTCGCCCGGTGCGGTATTCGATACGAGGTGTGCTGCACCACAAGGCGACATCGCTAACCGCTCGGCTAAAGGGTCAGACCCGTTAGCTAGGGGCTAACGTGTCTTATTAGTAGTTTACACAACTATGGACACAAAAGAAGGCTGTGCTACATGGAGAATTTTTAGAGGACCATTTAAAGGTAAGACAGGTTTTTTAATAAACTTTGCTGCTGTTAGCTAAGTTCGGTGTGTATTTTCTCAACTGTTGGGGTTATTTCAATGCTAGCTATTAGCTGCTAAACTCTACAGGCAACTGGAAGTAGCTGGTGGTAGATAGCTAACGCTAGCTAAACTGGGTGTGTGTTACAGGCAACAATTAGAGAAATACGTATAGCGCTGTTTAGTGTACAGTCACAGACCGTTGCGTATAGCAAGGCTAGATGATTTTCATATTGGAACATAGGGGTAGGAAAAATAACACTAATGTAAACTACTAATAAGACAAGTTAGTCCCTAGCTAACGGGTCTGACCCTTTAGCCGAGCGGTTAGTGATGTCGCCTTGTGGTGCAGTACACGCCGTATCGAATCCCGCACCGGGCAAGAAAATAACCGGTTACACTAACAATTTTGGTATCCAAACCTTAAGTTACTCGGTCCTTTGCTTGCATTCGCCTCTGGGAAAGGGACTGTAATTGCACTTGGCTATTAGTGTCTAATGTCATCATGTTTGGGGGCTGACGGTGGATGAGCGCTACCAGTGGCAACGTTGTTCATGTTGGCACTGATGTCAACATTGCTTGTTTTTAATGTGCTGCAATTATGGCTTGGGGTAGCGAGGCCCATAGGTCTAAGGTCCCAGTATTAGGGAAACATGCTGGTGTGCTTGACAGAGTTAAACATGTCGGTTATGCGGATTTCATAAACGTTTTATTGTTTTACACGACATTGACTTGCAAAACACCAGAATGAATGACGCACCATTATGTAGGCTATGTCATCCATTTAGGCTGAGCAGGTTGACATGACAGCATCGTAACACATAAAAGGTGTAGCTTTTAAAGGCCGTGTACATCCCTCGATCGACATTATGTGGCCCGCCCACTGAAACAAGGTGTGAACATGTCGAACCCATCATAGTCCCCAGCACTTTTCAAAACAAACTGGTGCTCATGGTAAATGTCCCCAGCACTTCTCAAAACTCACTGGTGCTCATGGTAAATGTCCCCAGCACTTTTCAAAACAAACTGACGCCCCTGTCAACTATATTTCTGAGGATCGATTTGTGTTTTTAACCATAAGAATGAAGACACTTGGGCCAATGCTCACTTCGTCAGCGGTATATTTTAGGGCTAGAGCTTGGATTTAGAGTACAGGTTAGCATTAGGATCAGGTTAAGGTTAGGGTGAGGGTAAGGGTTAAGGTTATGTCTGTGCTATGGTTAAAGGTAGGGAAAGGAGTGAAGGAATGGTTATAGTCAATGAGGGTCCTCACAAGTATGGGGGGGTGCGCGCGTGCGTGCGTGTGTGTAGCTTTGTAGTTTGCGAGATATAATAACAATCACCATGATATGATCCTCATCACATGCCAACAAGCCTGTCTTCTCTCAATTTCCTTTTCTGCCTGCCAGTCCATGTGTTAGTCTGTTTATTAGTACAACATGTCTTCCATATCTGCCTGCTGTGTTGGTGTTGGTTATCTATCCATCTGCAGCATAGCCTGACTCCCTGTTAGTCTGTGTGTCTTTCTACACACCTATGCATGTTTCTGCCTTTGTCTGTCTGGGCCTCTTATACTGCCAGTCTGTGAGTGCACTTGACAGTCTATCTGCCCATCTGCCTCTCTGTCTGCCCATTGGTCAGCCTGCTTGCCAGTTTGCCTTTCTGCCTTGCAGGCGATGTTGCCTGTTAGTTGCAGACTGCAAGCTTGTGCAATGCCGAGATGACATTTAGGGAATGACATCACTGAGTTCATATTTTTGGAAGAAAGATGGACAGATGGAAAACAGACCAAAGCAAATGAGGCCAACAAAGTCTCCAAAATCTACATTATGTGGATATCGTTAAATGTAGCATCATGAATAGGTCATGTCTAAATGAACATATGTCATTAGCCAGTTGACCCACTGACTGAAATGGTCCTGCTGTTTTTATGGTACGAAATGTGCTTTTTTGGAGATAATTCAGAAAAAAAGTTCCAGATGCAAAAATTTTCCAATATATTATTTATAAACAATTCACACAAAAAGCTCACGTCTTTAATGTAGCTGAAAGTTGCTCTTTTATAGGTGTACCTATTTTTTTGGGGGGGGTTCCCCTTTTTGTCTTCCAATTGTATCTGGCCAATTACCCCACTCTTCCGAGCCATTCCAGTCGCCGTTCCACCCCCTCTGCTGATCCGGGTAGGGCTGCAGAAGACACTTCTTCCAATACATGTGGAGTCGCCAGCCGTTTCTTTTCACCTGACAGTGAGGAGTTTCGCCAGGGGGACGTAGCGCGTGGGAGTATCATGCTATTCCCCCAGTTCCCCTTCCCCCCCGAACAGGCGCCCCGACCGACCAGAGGAGGCGCTAGTGCAGCGACCAGGACACATACCCACATGCAGCTTCCCACCAGCAGACACGGCCAATTGTGTCTGTAGGGACACCCGACCAAGCCGGAGGTAGCGCGGGGATTTGACCGGCGATCCCCGTGTTGGTAGACAGTGGAATAGACCGCCACGCCACCCGGATGCCCAGTACCTCATTCATGTTCTCTCCGCGTTGCGTTCAATGTACAGGTTAATATATAATGAAACTTACTGGTCCTGTCAGCCAGACTGTCTTCCGATGATTCCATTGCAGGACGGTTTGCATCCCTTTGTCCAGGAGCATGCCTGGATATGACACGTCAATCTCAGTCCCACTGTTTGTAAGGCAATTTTACTAAATGCATGAGGACATTCATACTCAAGAGTTTAACACTGGTATTTCCTGAAATACCAGTACACTGCCTGCAATACACTGTATAGAGAGCAACATTTAACATTACATTTTGGTTTAGTGGCAGTGGCAGTGGTTTAGTGGCAGTAATGTAAACAACATTGCTGAGCATAGAGCAGTGCCAGTTGTGTCCATATATCCATTATTTCTATATAGTAGATATCATTTTTGAAATTATAATATAGGTAACTGAAAAACTCAGCCCCATAACTTACAATGAATGAATATTTGACCAAAATTTAACTTAATTTGTGGGGTGTATTCGAGTTGGTCTCCTTAGTTATGTTGAGACACGTCTAGTAAATCGTGGGGATGCATCATATTGCATTATGTCCTTGCACTGGTCCTTGCTTTTGTGTACAATCATGCATTTGTTTGTTCAGGGTTGATATTGCTTATACTGCAAGCTATTTCTTATATCAGGATTGAAATGTACAAAACGCATATCAACACCTACTTGATGTGCAGTTTTGTCAATAACTGTGATTCATCTTTCAATAATTTGGTGCCTTGTAGCTCGCTGTGATATCTTTACTCATTCTGGTCCCATTTGGATGGCCACATCCATGTTGAAGGTGATGTGGGAGAGCTTCATTACCTCAAAACATTGCTCACAAATCTTCACTAGAAATTTTACTTTATCGATACAAGTCAACAAGCCTGTAAAATTCTGGTGTTACCTGGAAGAATGTTAGTTTCTGGACCAGGAATAGTCAGTGTGTTAAGATTAGCCATGACTATTTGTTTCTCACTTATAAAATGCATGCAAAAATGTGTAATTTATCGAAAAGGTGCAAAGAAAATGTGAAAATAAACTTTCACATAAATGTAGATAAATATTAGACACTGGCATACAATCGCCAAAAGTGACATCTCATTGGGGAGATCTTCAATCTCTGTTTCCTGCAAAACAAGCCACCCACACCCACACACACACACACGCACACACATACACACACAAACACATGCATGCACACATGCACACACAAAACATCTCACAGACACATGGACAAGCGACTGCATTCTTCCATAACCGCTAACACATGCCTGGAGACAGGCAGGTAAATGCAAAGGGACCAGGGTTAACAGAGCATCAGTAGGGATGTACTGCCTTGTGACAGGAAGCCCACCCCCTGGGCCCCTGTGTGCAGGGTGTGATCTCTCCGCATCTTACCATTGCCTCAAGAACAATAGGATTTTTTCTTACAAACAGAAGAGAGCAGGGACAGAGAGGATGGCAGATATAGACTAATGCTCCATGATTTCTATCTCTTTGACCTCTTTCCTGTCTGTGGTTTGATCAATATGTCATATATATGTGAGAGATGAGAGATGGGGGTGTCTTGAGAGAGAGAGAGAGAGAGAGAGAGAGAGAGAGAGAGAGAGAGAGAGAGAGAGAGAGAGAGAGAGAGAGAGAGAGAGAGAGAGAGAGAAAGGGGTGGTAATCTAAGGGACAGAGCACATAAATGGCCACCAACATTACCAACAGCCTCTTTTTTTGAGCGAAAGACTTAGCGGTGATAACATGGTGTCAGTTAAAAATAATTCCACAAGCCATTGTTCACTTTCTATTTTGTGCCTTCTGCCATGGCCCCGGTTGTGTCTCCAGGTGTTTCCCTTGTGTTTGTATGTTTCTCTTTTCCTCAGCATCTCCTGTTTTCTTTCCCGTCTGTCTCTGTGTGTATGTGGTGTGGGCGTGGCTTCCTTCCCTGGCACTCTCTGGCTCCCTCCTGATTGGCTGCTCATTCACCTTACCCGCCCAACCTGCACACCTGCCCTCCATCAACTCACCAAGTCAACAGTATATCTACTCCGGTTCTCCATCCACTCATTGCCAGATCGTTGTTTCAACCACTGTGGTAGTCTCTCATTCTCAGCTGCTCTGCTATTGCATACTCAGAGTTATTCCTCATGTTATTTGCATTACCTGTATTTACCATGTATCCTTGTGCTTCCAGGACCACTACTCTTCAGTTCCTCTGCCTGTCTGCCTGCTTGCTTATCCTCAGTCAGCCACATTATCTTCCTCGCCCGTCTGTCCTGCTCAACTAAGTTTTGCCATCCACCATTCAGCTCAGTCCAGCTCTTCCATCTGCCATCACCTCTCTATTTTAACTTGCCTGCCATTCTAATTACAATAAACCCCTTTTACACTACTTAACTCCATTGTCTGTGTCTGTATTTGTGCCTGCCTCTACTGATAATAACACCTTCTGTGGTGGTTCTCCATCTAAGTGCAGCTGAAGGACATGTGTATTAGGTGAAAATCACTAATGATCTTTTGATGGCAGCTGACTCTGGGGTCTTAACCTTACTTGTCCTCCTTGATCTGAGTGCAGCCTTTGATACCATCTCACACAACATCCTCCTAGAAAGATTAGCTTCCATTGGAATAACTGGCATCCCCCTTGACTGGTTTAGATCATATCACTCTGGCCGCACTCAGTTTGTCCAACTTAAAAAATTTGAGATCTCAGTCCTTTCCTATTACTACCGGTGTTCCCCATGGCTCTGTATTGGGACCCCTCCTATTTATTATTTACCTACTACCTCTTGGCCACATTTTCAGGAAATTTGGGTGTCGTCCGCCATGCAGACGACACCCAGCTTTATCTATCCACCAAACCTCCTTCCACTCTTCTGCCCACTTCCCTTTCTGACTGCTTACTAGAAATTAAATCCTGGTTTTCATACCGCTTCCTCAAACTTAATAGTGATAAAACTGAGGTCCTCCTAGTTGGCACTAAATCTACTTTGGCCAAAACTGATAGTTTTTCTCTTACTATTGACAATTCTATAGTTTCCCCATTGCCTCAGGTTAAGAGTCTGGGTGTCATCTTGGACAGCACATTATCTTTTTAAGCCCACATCAACAATGCTACCCAGTCTGCATACTTCCACCTATGCAATATTAATCGTCTTCACTTACACCTTAAAGCACAGCCATACTCACTCACACCCTGGTTGCATCCCGTATTGACTACTGAAATTCTATCCTCTTTGGTCTTCCCCTCAAATGTCTTCATTAACTTCAATTGGTCCAGAATTCAGCTGCCCGTATCATTACCAGAACTCCTTCCATAGATCATATCACTCCTGTTCTTCAGCAACTCCATTGGCTCCCTATTAAATACTGTATTGACTTCAAGATCCTGCTCCTCACCTTTAAGGCCCTTAATAACTTAGCTCCTTCATATCTTTGAACTCCTTCATACCCACATGCCCTTCCACACTCTCAGATCCTGTTCTGCTCTCCAACTCAATACACCATCAGCCCGCTTGACTACCATGGGGACTAGAGCCTTCAGTCGTTCTGCCCCCCCCCCCCCACCTATGGAACTCTCTCCCACAAGAAATTAACAACATTGACTCTTTCCACCTTCAAATCCCATCTCAAAACGTACCTTTTCAAACTGGCATATTCCGTCTGATCCACGCTTCATTGAGTTTTGTGCACATGTTGATTTTATAATTATCTGTTGTATTAACGTTTTATTGTCTACCCTGCTTTGTTTTGATTTTACGCTGTCTGATACAGTGGTGCTTGTTTTTTTTTTTACTGTGTTCTGTAAGGTGTCCTTGAGTGCTCTGAAAGGTTCCCACAAATAAAATGTATTATTATTATTATTATGCCAAAAATTATTTCTAATGGAGCAGAGAATCCATGCCTCGGTAAGCCTCGGTTTCTGGTTCGACTGATGACATGATGGGGACTGGTAAGGGGTTCTTGATCTATTGGCGGATGTACCTACTGGTCTGCAGACGGTATTGGTCATAAAACACCTGATCCATTTTAAAAAATCTTGTTAATGTTGAGGTTTTGTTTTTTTTTTGGGTTTTTTTGTACCAACATGATTATTGGTGTTTAAGGGAAGATTTATCTGGTCTTTGTCTTGAGTCTCCAGCTTTTCTCAGGGGCAGACAATTGTAAGTAAGACTGTGTATAGATGCTGAGTCCAGAGAGCAGTACAACAGCTGCCTTATTTAGCAGCCATATGACATGACATAAAAGTCATGAGTCTATCAGTGGTAGAGGACAGTAAAGTTGGCAATTACAATAAACTGTTTAGTATAACCTCGTGGCCCCTTTCAAACTTTTCTGTGGTCTGGTGTCTGGTATAACTTCTTTGCAAAAAAACATTATATATTTAACTCTGTGCAATATACAGTCATCAAAGTATTATGATTAATTAACATAGTGAAGCTATTTATAGTCCCGTTTTGGAGAGGGGCTGCCTTTAACTTCATTATCATCTATCTTCGCATCCAGCACTTCTGTCATATTAATCCAATTAGATGTGTAAAGCGCTGCCTTTAATGTCATTTCCTAAATCTGATTATATTTTGTTGACAGGACATTGGTGAGCCCGATGCTTGCTGGTTGTGACAGCACAGTGCACTGCAAGGTTGTAAAGCCAGATAGAAGTGGGGAGGTGAATGACTGTTTGGTATTTTTTCATAAAATTTCACCCACAGAGCTGTTTTGGAAGGATTAGTATAATTTTACAACCTTTTGAAGCAGCTTGCATGTCAACAGGGAAAGAAAATTTATAGCAAACACGATACAGGCAGGCTTGTAAAAGCTGTAGGTGGATGTATAGTTAATTAGTCTGATGGGTAAATAAATGGACCAGATGAATGGAGAGATGAGCACTTCAGACAGGACAGAAAGATGGAGAGACACAGATAGACTGAATATATGGCTGGGTTTTGGGATTACTGCAACATAAAAATAGAAAAATAAGGGCAATTTGTAAATGGCGTTATTTAACTTTTTTATTGATACAGTTGATGAGTATTTACACATCAATCCTTCTCATGTACAGAGTGGTATTTGAGATTCTGTGTGGCTACATTGCAGATAATGTAACACATGCAACGCATTATGCTAAGTTGATAATGGTTTCCATTTTTAAAATGTTCCTAGGGCTCAGCATCTTATTTATTATACCGCTTAGTGTCACTTCTCAGTGCACCATGCAGTATGGGTACACAAACATCCAGTCTCCCAGCGGACAAGCTGAGCTGCAGATGTACAGCAATGATAATGTAATATCCACAGTGCATTGCTATCTAGTCCATATTTGATGCAGTAGTTATAAACAAACATACTGTTTGTAACTACTTCACAGATGATAAACCGCAGATACTTACAACAGATAGAAAAGCTCATTTCCAAGCATCGCAGATCATCCATTTCTTTCAGTAAGTATGACAGCTGCCATTGAATGTTAATGACTTAGTCGACAACATTTGACATTGTGGCCAGTGCTTCATGCAAAGAAAGATTAAATGTTCATATAAAACACTATAGAAATACTCAGGAAATTGAAACCTATGCTATGACATGTAGTACGACATATTTTTTATAGTTTTTTCATGTTAAACTTGTATTTTACCTTATTTCATGATAAAAGTATCAAAGCATTTTTTAAAAATTATTATTATCCCCCCCCTTTTTTTCTCCCCAACTGTATCCGGCCAATTACCCTACTCTTCCAAGCCACCCCGGTCATTGCTCCATCCCCTCTGCCGATCCGGGGAGGGCTGCAGACTACCACTTGCCTCCTCCGATACATGTGGAGTCGCTAGCCGCTTCTTTTCAACTGACAGTGAGGAGTTTCGCCAGGGGGATGTAGCGCTTGGGAGGATCACGCTATTCTCCAAGTCCCCCCTCCCCCTTCCCCCGAACAGGAGCCCCGACTGACCAGAGGGGGTGATAGTGCAGCGACCAGGACACATACCCACATTTGGCTTCCCACCCGCAGACATGGCCGATTGTGTCTGTACGGACGCCTGACCAAGCCGGAGGTAACACAGAGCTTCAAGCTGGCAATCCTCGTGTTGGTAGGCAACGGAATAGACCGCTACACTACCCGGACACACGTCAAAGCTTATATTGTACTTTAGATGTTACCCCAGATCAGAATACAACCATGCTGACATGATCAGTTAAGCGCTCATCATTCAGTTGCATTCTGTACTGTAAAGCTGAAGTAAAACATCTATATAATTTGTTTACTGGGGGAGACTCATTCAGTCTTGTCTCATTCAGTCTAAGTGACCTCTTCAGTCTCCGCTGACTGCAGGTATCCCCACCCTTATAAACAATACAGTTGCATAACCGAAACAAACGATCAGTTTCATATGCACATTGTCGTGTGCATTAACTAGAGTTTCAATGGCTATGCGTACTATTCACAGAGGATTGGGGAATAGTTGCAACCACAGCATGGTAAGAAGGTGACAGACGTACTCTTAGGCCTCCCTCGGTTCAGGGATCAAAGGATCAAGTCCCCCGGTACAAACAAAGCAATATAGTGTATGTTGTTAAGGGCCAGGGGGATTGCCGTGACTTGTACATCAGGGAAACTAAACTGATGCTGGCCAAGAGGAAGGCACAACACAGGAGGTCAGGCCAGGAATCTGCAGTCTACACCCATCTACAGGCCAGATGAGGATGTGCTTATCTTTGAAAGGGAGACACGATGGTTTGAATGGGGAGTCAAAGAGGCCATCTATGTGACGAGGGAAGAACCATCTCCGAGTCGGGGGGGGGGCTAAGAGTACATCTGTCACCATCTTACAATGCTGAGATTGAAACTATTCCCCAATCCTCTGTGAATAGTACACATGGCCATTGTAACTCTAGTTAATGGTCATGGCAATTTGCATATGAAACTGATCATTGTTTTCGGTCGTTATGCCACTGTATTTCTTATAAGGGTGGGAATACCTGCAGTCAGTTGAGACTGAAGAGGCCACTTAGATGAGTGATGAAATATTTCCCTCTCAATAAAAGTTGAGTCCAGATGAACAGATTCAACTTTCTGTGAGTATTGGGTGATGGTATTTGGTCTTAACGTATGGTGGTGGATTTGACAGAAATGTTCCTTGTGTATTGTAGCTAGTGTTCTCATATGCTACAGAGAGAGCGAGAGCACTCAACAGAAAAATAAAAAAAGCAGTTAACATCCTGGGAAATCCAGCTTTAATAATACATGGTATCCATTCACTATTATTTGACACACTCAGGATCGGGCATACTTAATATCTGAAATTATACCTTGAGTGCTCTGTGGACCAAATATGGTATTTGTGGGGGTTCCATTTTTAGATGGTGGATTGGGGATGGGCAGTTAGATTCCTGTTGTTAAAGTCTGACTCAAGGTGATGGTCAACACATCAACGGGATCATCCTTCCAACAACAACATAGGACAAACAAACAGCTCTGATCTTTGTGGATTTACCGTATCCTTTATTTATTTATTTATTCATTATTTATGCTCTATAAGGAGGTAAACATAAAAGTCCCTCCCTCCCCATCTCTCATGCATTATATGTGATGATAGCTATTATAGAAGTCTCCTACCTCTTTTTTTTGGGGGGGGGGGTTCCCCCTTTTTCTTCCCAATTGCATCAGGCCAATTACCCCACTCTTCCGAGCCATCCCGGTCGCTGCTCCACCCCCTCTGCTGATCAGGGGAGGGCTGCAGACTACCACATGCCTCCTCCCATACATGTGGATTCGCCAGACGCTTCTTTTCACCTGACAGTGAGGAGTTTCGCCAGGGGGATGTAGCGCATGGGAGGATCAAACTATTCCCCCAAGTCCGCCCAAATAGGTGCCCCGACTACCAGTGGAGGAGCTAATGCAGAGACCATGACACATACCCACATCCGGCTTCCCACCACAGACACAGCCAGTTGCGTCTGTAGGGATGCCCGACTAAGCCAGACGCAACACGAGGACTCGAACCACCGATCCCCACATTGGTAGGCAACGGAATAGACTGCCACGCCACCCGGATGCCCAGAAGTCTCCTACCTCTGCATTTGACCTGTATTAGTATTGTACACAAGCATTGTTCTCCTTCCTGAATCTGTCTGGTACGGTTTGTACTTTACAAGTTATCATTAATTTCTGTGGTTAAACCCATGCCAAGCGTAAATGTTGCTGTTATCATCAAATGGAATATGTCCCAGTGACACTCTACCAGCTAACTTTTATGTTAAAGTGCTGAGCTGTCCTGCTGTCTTTTGTAGTTTTTGATGACTACTGTGAACTAATTGGTCTTCTTTAAAAGTTGTTTGAGTTGAGTAAGTCTCTCAAACAGCTTGATAACCAGCTGGACACGGTTTTGAAAAGCATGAGTTGTTTTAAATCAGCCATTATAACTGCTGTGATGTCAAGTTTACCGGCCTCAGTTACTTTAGTTTTGCATCACTGACATAAATCAGTGTTTCTCAATCCAGTCCTCAAGGCAGCCCCTGTTCTGCAGATTATAATTGTAACCCTGCATACGTATGCCCAAGCTATGCCAAAATTGCCCAATTTGACACACCTGGAGTTAATAAGTACAACAATATGATTGGTTGAGTAAGTACAAGTAGGCCTTTATATAGAATAGAATAGAATAGAATAGAATAGAATAGAATAGAATAGAATAGAATACTCTTTATTAGTCATCCCAACCCACCCCTTTTCTCCCCAGTTGTATCCGGCCAATTACCCCACTTTTCTGAGCCATCCCAGTCACTGCTTCATCCCCTCTGCTGAGCCGGGGAGGGCTGCAGACTACCACATGCCTCCTCTAATACACGTAGAGTCGCCAGCAGTGAAGAGTTTCACCAGGGGGACGTAGTGCATGGGAGGATCACACTATTCCCCCCAGTTCCCCCTCCTCACTGAGCAGGCACCCTGACTGACCAGAGGAGGCGCTAGTGCAGCGACAAGGACACACACCCATATCTGGCTTCCCACCCGCAGACATTGCCAATTGTGTCTGTAGGGACGCCCGACCAATCCCCATGTTGGTAGCCAATGGAATAGACCACTACGCTACCCATACACCTTTTTATTAGTCATTTTGTACATACATACAAATCCAGTGGCAAGACTGAAATGGCTTGGACATGTGTGGAGGAGAGATGCTGGGTATATTGGGAGAAGGATGCTTGTTATGTATGGATGATGCTATTCTACTAGTGACCACTAGGTAGCACCTGTATTCTATATTGCTGTTGTCTGAGTTGTAACCAAGAGAAGAAGAGTTCCTAGTAAAGCATGGAAATGAACAGCCGTGTGTGCGTTGTGGTCCCTGCATCTTGTGTGAAATTGTTTACACCATAGTGTTATTAGCCAGCTACATAATATAAATTGGCGACGAGATGTGGAGTAGAAACTTTTAGGCACCAAAGTAGCCGTGAAAAGGGAAGTTTTCTACTTGTTTGGACGAAGTCATCCACGCAGTTGTAGCTAATGCTAGCATGGTGCTAGCCAACTGACTGAACTTGCTAGCTGATGATGAGCAGTAGCAGCGGAGAAGAAAGGGAAGAGCAACCAGAAGGACACATCATGGCGGGAATTATTGGCGGTATGGAACCATTTGAGGAATCCGGTGAACAATGGGCAACGTATATTGAGCGTTTTGAGAATTATATCCTGGCTAATGAGATCAGGGATGCTAAGAAGGTGCCGGTTCTATTGAGTGTGATACGGCCAAAGACCTACGGATTATTGCGCAGTCTGATTGCTCCAGATAAGCCTGGGGAGAAGACGTATGATGACATTGTAAAGGTGTTGAAAGGACATTTCGCCCCCAAACCGATAGTGATAGCAGAGAGATTCCGTTTCCACAAGAGGAATCAGGAGGACGGTGAGTCGGTGGCTCAGTATGTTGCTGTGCGCAAAGGACTTTCCGAGCATTGTGAGTTTGGCGGCTACTTAGAGGATGCACTACGGGACAGGTTTGTTTGTGGACTGAAAAGTGAAACGGTTCTGAAGCGCCTGTTGACCAAGGACAATGTGACCTTTCAGAAAGTGGTCACTTATGCAGTTTCAGCAGAAACAGTGGCGCGTGACGCACAACAGTTGAGCGGCTCGTTAAAGGTAAATGCCGTTCTCTCTCAAACATCCCATGTCAAATGCAGGCGGTGTGGAAAGACAAATCATAGTGATGATGACTGTTGGTATAAAGATAGAGACTGCCATCAATGCGGCAGGAAAGGCCACATTGGTCGCATGTGTAAAAGTAAACCCAAGAATGACTATGGCAGAGAGAGGAAATACAGATAAGGGAAACCGAAGTTTAAAGGCAAAAGCAAAACATCCAAACACAGCGGGAGAGACAAGAAGAAGAAAGTGCATTGTGTGGAGGCCAGTGACAATGAAAGTATAAGTGAAGGGACTAAATCTGACACTGATAACGAATTGCCATGTTATGCACTGTCTCGTAAGGGTAAATATTCACGTATATCTGTGTTACCTGAGATAAATGGTAAGAAAATGGAAATTGAATTAGACACAGGGGCTGCTGTATCTTTAATTTCATGGGAACAGTATAAAAGTACAATGAAAAAGGTGCCATTGCAGCCTACTGATGTAGTCCTTAGGACGTATACAGGTGAACCTTTGTTAGCAGAAGGGGTTATTAATGTGAAAGTAAACCTTAATAAGCAAATAGCTGAGTTACCATTGTATGTTGTAAAAGTGAATGCAGCTCCACTATTTTGTAGAGAGTGGCTGAGAGCTATTAAGCTTAACTGGAAAGACTTAAAAACTGTGTATGGTGTACAACTTGAAAAGAAAGACAGTTTAGATGCTGTACTAAAGCGGCATTCTGCTGTGTTCTCGGATGGGTTGGGTTCAATGAAAGACATTAAGGCGAGAGTGACTCTTAAACCTGATAGCATACCCAAATTCTGCCCACCACGTAATGTGCCCTATGCTCTGAGATCCAAAGTAGAGGCTGAACTGACCCGCCTCACTGACCTTGGAGTGATCTCACCAGTGGAGCATAGTGACTGGGCCACACCCATAGTACCTGTCAACAAGAAGGATGGCACAGTGAGACTTTGTGGTGATTTCAAAGTCACCCTCAACCAAGTTCTCTGTGTGGACAAGTATCCTATTCCACACATTGAGGATCTCTTTGCATCGCTAGCTGGAGGTCAACTCTTCAGTAAACTGGACTTGTCAAACGCATACCTACAGTTGGAAGTAGCGGAGGAGTCGAGGAAGCTACTGACTATTTCCACACAAAAAGGACTTTTCTGCTACAACCGCTTGCCCTTCGGTATTGCGTCGGCACCAGCGTTGTTCCAGAAGGCTATGGATCAAGTGCTCGTTGGATTGCCATTCACGCACTGTTATCTCGACATTCTGGTTAGTGGGCCAGATGAAGAGACCCACCTGAAAGCCCTGGACGACGTTCTCACGAGACTGGAGGAGTATGGTCTCCATGTCAAAAAGGATAAGTGCATGTTTTTCCAGGAGTCAGTAGAGTATCTAGGTCATATCATCGATGCTGCCGGGCTCCACAAGTCGCCAGAGAAGGAACGCGCTGTTGTGGAGGCACCGGCGCCCACCAACATTAGCCAACTACGCTCGCTCCTCGGAATGACAAACTACTATGGACGTTCCATCCCGGACCTGGCAACCATCCTGCAACCACTGAATGCACTGCTGCACAAAGGGAAGAAATGGCAGTGAACTACAGCTTGTGAGGCAGCGTTCCGAAAAGTGAAAGAGCTCATGGTATCTCAGAAGGTGCTAACCCACTACAACCCTGAGCTGCCCCTCCGTCTAGCCTGTGACACTTCACCCTACGGGGTAGGGGCTGTACTCTCTCACGTCATGCCTGATGGTGTAGAGAAACCTATCGCTTATGCGTCAAGAATACTCAGCAAAGCAGAGCAGAACTACGCCCAGATTGAGCGAGAGGCACTGGGGATAGTCTTTGGCGTACGTAAGTTTCACCAGTATCTCTATGGTAACATGTTCACTCTACTCACAGACCATCGCCCGCTGACCTCCATTCTCAGTCCAGTGAGGAGTACGCTGTCGATGGCCGCAGCCCGCATGCAGAGCTGGGCGCTCCTCTTGTCAGCGCATGATTACACTATAGAGTATCGTAAGGCTTCAGCACATACTAATGCAGATGGACTGTCAAGGTTGCCACTTCCGGACACTCACGATGACAAGATAGACACAGTAGATGTGTTTTACATGTCACAGTTAGACACACTACCAATCAGTACCACTGATATCCGAAACAACACTAGATCTGACCTTACACTGTCTCACGTACTAGAGATGGTCACTACTGGACATTTTCCAAACACGAAAAACATAGATACTGAACTGTCTCTTTTCCTGACTCGTCAAAATGACCTCACAATCCAACAGGGATGCCTCATGTGGGGCACACGAGTGGTAGTGCCACCCAAGCTACGGCCCCGGGAGCTCAACGAGCTACATACAGCACACCCAGGGGTAGTCAGGATGAAAAGCTTGGCACGGTCGTATGTCTGGTGGCCAGGTATTGACTCTCAGATCGAGCTCCAGGCCAAATCCTGCCACTCATGCCAGCGTATTCAGAGAGAACCGAGTCTTGCCCCTCTACATCCATGGATGTGGCCTTCCAGTCCTTGGGAAAGGATTCACGTGGACTTTGCTGGTCCATTTGAAGGACACATGTATCTTGTGGTAGTAGATGCTCATTCCAAATGGCCCGAGATGCAAATCATGGATAGCACCACAGCAAGCAAGACCATCACAGTACTGAGGGGCCTTTTCAGTCGCCACGGCCTTCCTCACATTCTCGTAAGCGACAATGGACCCCAGTTCTGTTCTGAGGAATTCGCCACATTCCTGAAAGCCAATGGAGTCAAGCACATTCGCTCAGCGCCGTATCACCCTGCTACGAACGACCTGGCCGAGCGCTTTGTACAGACTTTCAAACATGCCCTCAAATCCTCCAGGTGCGCTGCACCAGTGCAACAGCGGCTCGACACATTCCTGTTGACGTATCGCAACACCCCGCACGCCACGACAAAGGAACCGCCGGCTATGCTGTTCACAAGGCACATGCTGCGCACGCGACTGGACTTTCTCAAACCCAGTGTGGCTGGGGTTGTTCATCGCTCTCAAGACTCCCAGCAGCAACGCCGTCAACAACACTCCAAGGCCAGACACTTTGCAGTCGGTGAGTCTGTCCTTGTTCGTGATTACCAAAAGGGGGAGGAAAAGTGGACACAAGGAGTTATAATGACTCAAACGGGACCAGTGTCATACGAGGTCAAGGTGGGAGCACAGGGAGTGTGGAAACGCCATGTGGATCAGATGTTGACTCGAACAGAGCAGGCACACGCGGACGCTGCCAGCTCTGCAGTCCACCTTCCTACCAGCTTCCCTATGTCACCTCAACGTAGTGCTGGTGGTACTACACGTCACCTCGGTACCCCTGCATCTCACACTGATGAGAACACTAATCTAGTTCCAGTGGCTTTCGAGCCCACGGAGACACCTCACTCCAGTGAACCAGCTGATGCTGGACCTACTAAGATAGCGGATACTGTTAGACACTCGCGCTATCGGCGAGACATACTAAACCACCTGCACATTACTCTGCTGAGTAAACACATTGATAATGTGGTAAAGAGACAGAGACTTTTGAGTTTAAGAATATTGGGAAACGAATACGGGTTCTGAGTGTATACTGGAAAATAACAATGTTTTGAATGTACTTTTGGGAAGTAACATTACACCTTTGTCACTTAATCTTTGCTCCGGGAAGTGATTTTTGCATTGTGGATGTACAACATATTTTAGTTGGGAGGAGATGTTATGTATGGATGATGCTATTCTACCAGTGACCACTAGGTGGCACCTGTATTCTATATTGCTGTTGTCTGGGTTGTAACCAAGAGAAGAAGAGTTCCTAGTAAAGCATGGAAATGAACAGCCGTGTGTGCGTTGTGGTCCCTGCATCGTGTGTGAAATTGTTTACACCATAGTGTTATTAGCCAGCTACATAATAATGCTGAATATGGAGCTGCCAGGGAAGAGGAAAAGAGGAAGGCCAAAGAGGAGGTGTATGGATGTGGTGAGGGAAGACATGCAGGTGGCTGGTGTGACAGAGGAAGATGCAGAAGACAGGAAGAGATGGAAATGGATGATCCGCTGTGGTGACCCCTAACGGGAGCAGCCAAAAGTAGTAGTAGTAGTAGTACATACATACAATTAAATTTACTTTCTGCATTTAACCCAACCCAGCTGTATAGCTAGGAGCATTGGGCAGCCGCTGTGCAGCACCCAGGGACCAACTCCAGTTCTTCTTTCCATTGCCTTGGTCAGGGACATAAGCAGGAGTATTAACCCTAACATGCATATTTTTTGATGGCGGGAGAAAACCGGAGTGCCCGGAGGAAACCCACGCAGACATGGCGAGAACATGCAAACTCCACACAGAAAGGACCTGGGACGGCCTGAAATTCGAACCCAGGACCTTCTTGCTGTGAGGCAACAGTGATAACCACTGGGCCATATGCAGAGTTACAATGAAAATCTGCAGAGCAGGGGGTCCTTGAGGACTGGATAGGGAAACAATGACCTAAGCCATTATAAAGACCTTTAAATACCATGTGCTAGTCTGTCTCCATTATATCACAAACACTCCCATCACCTGCCATTTGCATACAGGGCAAATGGGTCAGTTTATGATATTGTCAACATGCTGTGAGCCAGTACTTTGTCATCGACCACCTTGACACCGCTCACGTATACAG
Organism: Lampris incognitus; assembly: GCF_029633865.1. Classification (NCBI taxonomy): domain Eukaryota; kingdom Metazoa; phylum Chordata; class Actinopteri; order Lampriformes; family Lampridae; genus Lampris; species Lampris incognitus. The sequence goes on along the minus strand of NC_079216.1, from coordinate 29,463,531 downwards.
TATGCTAAAATGTCATTTGTTCATGATGCAACTGCTGACACCTTTGTTGCTGATGTGCTTCAAAGACAATTATATTAACTAAACATAGTCACCAATTATAGAATAAATAGAAGGAGGCTTTTTTGAAGTCCCTACACCCTTTTCACAATCAAGTCATTTAATTGCCTTATTTTTTTGAGTTTGTTACCACATTAATGGAAATTTAAGAGACAAAAATGAGTCTATGAATGGGAAAAAGGTTAAAAGCCTGGCAACAAGGTGAGTTTTTTTTGTTTGGATCTGAAAGCTTTCAATAATATTAAAGTGTCAATAAACACTGTCTTCAAACTCTCTGAAAAAGGTAAAAAAGGGGTGGGAATGAAGAGGGAAATGTATTATTGTTTTTATAGGGAAAATGATCATGTTTTTACCTCAAAATGTAATTAAGGGTTTACTACCTGTGTAAATGGTCAGGAAATGAACAGAAAATGCTTTTCTCTGTCTTTTGAAAGTCCCAAATTTTGGGTGGAGCTGGGATGGCGGGGGAAAGGGAGGGGCACACTGTGATTGACAGTATGAATCACACATCCATGCATGCAGTCATTTGCTTGGAAACAGGATAAACAATGGAGTCAGCCAAGTTGCAGGCCACAGCTGGATCTCTTCTCCTCAATCACCTTCTTCAATAAATCGTAAACAGTTTGGAACATATTTTGTGTCGCCAATTGTGAGACTTGACACGGGATATGACCTGCCACAATGCAGATGGAGCCAGCTGTACAGACAGACAGCTGCTGTACTCAGTGCAAAAGTATGTCACCAGCCATGGACAGTTAAAAAAAAAAATGCAGCGCAGATATGCTTGCTTGCCCCAGATAGCAGCATCCATGCACTGCAATCCCAATTTTTTTTTAAAAAATAATATAGATGTTTTACTGTTTATACTTGAGCATTCTTGGTCACTATATTACTCCGATAATAAACTTCTGCACATCCAACTGGGAGGAGACCCCGGGTAGACCCAGAACTCGCTGGAGGGACTACATGTCCAATCTGGCCTGGGAACACCTTGAAATCCGCCAGGAGGAGCTGGAGGGCATTGCTGGGGACAGGGAGTGCCCTACTTAGCTTGCTGCCGCCACGACCCAACCCCGGAGAAGGGGCTGATGAGATGGGATGAGATGAGATAAACTCCTGCATTTGTCACTGATTTTCTTACCTTGCAGACTGCCTTTGGTTTCCATTCATTTCAGTACACCATGGAAATCACCTAGCGGAGACTTGAAACTTGCTTGAGAAAGGTATAATCCATCACAGTGGACTTTTAGCCACCTTTATTATTTGTTGAATTTATATTATTGTTACAGAATGATGCGGCTGAACATGCAGATTTGATTGGAGAAGTTTTCCGGAGCTTTTCAGTTGTATCATCCCACAATGGTAAGGTAACTGACAAAGAAAATAATGGTGACTTAATGTTCACTGTGAACGATAACGCCAAGGTTTTTGTTGGAAATTAAAAAAAACAAAAAAAAAACGGTTCAATCTATTTTTGACATGAAAACAGCGTTTTCAATCTCTCCAGACACCCACTGTCCATATGTATGGACGTTCACACGTCCACTGTGTGGACATATGTTCTAGGAGATGCCAAGAACACTGTAGAGCACTTGCAACTATTTGAAGATGTGAAAGAGGGGCTACATTAGGGGTGGCAACTACATGATTTATCAAGTTCTCAAAATCACCAAGTGCTATCATTACATCGTTCGATGGCTAGTTGGCAACAATACAACAGAATTGTCACAGAAAATCACAGAGAACCACACAATTTATACTCAATATTACACCATGGATGTATGCATCTAAGCAAACTGTCATCAACACTGATTAAAAGCTGAAAAAAGTGAGTTTAGGGTTTCATACCCCTTTAACAGGTAGATTGACTTCCAAATGATCCCATTGTTCACCATGATTTCTGTGTCTCTAAATTCCACTATGTCTAGCAATCCTCACTTCAGCAAAAAATGTTTCCCATTTCTCATTTTTTAACATGTTCTTTTGGTAGTTTTTGTTAATATTAAAGGCTATCAAGAGCAGCTAAAGTGTGGGGGGATAACATATGTTTATTACATACTACTGTGAGTACAGGCAATGTATCCTCTTTTGCTTAATAACATCAAGTAATAATACTACTGATGGAAAGCAAAAAAAAAGCGTTTGAGCCTGAAAAGAAGGCTTAACTAGATTTCTCTGTTCTACTAGAACCCTGATTTGGGGGAAGAAATTATGCATTTGTTATGGGGCGTTGCATGCTAAAATACATGAAAAAATATATTTTTCCTTATTGTCCAGTGGGCAGGCATCTAAAATAACTGATACTGCTACAGTAACTATGATGTAACAACCTATTTTTCACCAACTCAGATGACTGTCCTGATTTCTAGTCATGTTGTCCATGACCTGTCTTGATCATTGTCATGACTTCCATTCAAGCACCCTTCAGTCCTGACTTGGACGCCACAAGATTCAGTGAAGATTTTTCTTACACTTGATTAATGTGGTCTGGACTGCAGCACTGGTAAAATAAGATAAAGGGCCCGTTGCTCACTCAATTCCAAGCATCCTACACACAAATCATGGTAACCGAATAATTCTGGTTTCCCTTGGGTTCAATCCATTCGATTCTCCCCTCAAAAATGACCACATTATTAACATTTAAATTCAACCATCACAAAATCGTGTAAAGAACTTTAAGAGGTTTAGACAGCGATGAGATCATCAGATCTGATTTGTAGCGGCAGAGCAATGTCTGAGGGGGAAGTCTGATATTGACCTTTCCCAGTGTCTCATTCACTCCTGTACCCCAAGTGAATACAAAAACTCAATTTCCTACAGTTCCCAGGGTGCGACCCCTCTCTGTGTCATAATAATAGAATGAGATAACCCGATAGTAGTGACGGAATATATGAGAAGACCATTCACCTTGACTATCCTCTCTCACAACTGAATATCTGTCCTCACCTTTTTCTGTCTGTGTATGGTTTTCCTTTTTTTTTTTTTAAATCACTTCCTTTCGTGTTCCCCCTCCAAGTGTGGGAGCATATTTTTCAATATGCTCAATGTTACAATCAAAGGCTTTCCTTCAAACAAGAAGTCATCAAGTTCTGATTAACTCTTTACAAAGGTGTTTACTTAATTTGAGCCTTACTGAGTTATCTGTCATTTGATAATTACTCCCGGGAGGATTCTTCCTCTCTCACCGTGAGACGATCGCCCTTTCTGTAAGTACTCTTATTTGTGCAAAGAACACTGGTCTATGAGTGCACTCACACAGAATCAGGCAATGCAGCGCCATGCCGCAGCGGTGTGTGGCACTGTGGGCATGTCAATGCATAGCTCATTGCAATCTGTGATCACCACAATGGGCCATCGCAGCGATCATGGCCCACGTGGGCATATTTGGCTTGATCGCTGGCTTACGTGATTGGCCACCGCAGCACGACGTTGGGTTGCCTTCCACCAAAAGTTGAATCCGGTTCTGCTTTCTTTCCAGATGACTATGCGGGGTTTTTTTTTTTTTTGGGGGGGGGGTTGGGTTTTTTTTTTAGAACCCCCTGCACTGCCGAATCGTAAATGCACTACCTTCATTCAACATAAGTGGGAGGACTTGTGGACTACCCAATTCCCCCTCGGGGATGAATCAAGTATTCTGATTACGATTCTGATTCTGATTCTGACTTGAATTTTTGACACATTGCCTGATTCTGTGTCTGAATGCAATTTATGTCCCTGGCCAAACCCAATGGTATTCAATGTTAATTAATTTACATTGTTCTCACCTTGCTGTTGGAGCCATTAAATCTATCATGCCATCATTTAAACTACATCCTATGTATATTACTATTCACTGTATAAAATGAATGTCTTTTACATTCGAGGAGCCAGTCCATCAGAACTACTGTATGCTGCTGGTCTCCTTTGCCTGGAATTGCAAGATTAACGTGAACGGATTTTTTCAATCTACAAGTGCCGACTTTAGGAATTTATTTTGCTATAAGAAAATTCTTAAACAGAATTTGATGCTGTGAAGACCGGATTGACCAAATCCTGTCTAGATCAGTGAATGAAGTCCAGGAACTGACCAACCACTTTATGAACCGCGGAAAAATAAAACGTAAGGAATCCTTATTTTCAAAAATCCCCTGTGTACTAGTTATCTCCTGACTTCTCTCACTTAGACCTCGACAGGTAGCGTCAATAACCTGAGGTTTTATTAAAAATTCTAAATTTACACCTGTGTGACTTTTGAGTTCATTTTAGTGAAGTGCGCAGTATGGAGTTTGCATGTTCTCCCCGTGTCTGCGTGGGTTTCCTTCAGGTGCTCTGGTTTGCTCCCACAGTCCAAAGACATGTAGGACAGGTGAATCGGCAATACTAACGTGTGAATTTCCGAGATATGCATGTGTGTGTGGCTTTGAGCTGGTAGGATAAGAGGATTGATCTCATCTTTCTTCAGGTTGGCTCATGACAGACGTCCTCTGACCCTGAGAATTCCATAATCATCCAGGAAGGATATAGACTGGAAAGAAGACTTTCTTTGGGACTCCGTAAGCCACCTTGAATACATTCTATCTCCCGTTTGAAGGCATTGGGCTCCACACTAGGCATGATGGTTATTCTTGTTTGGTTTAAGTCTTCGTTTGAGCAGGGTTCAGCACAAATATGCCATCCTTTGCAGCTGGTCCCTTGCTTGAAAGACTGGATCACCTCCCGAGTTCTCAGTATGCACCGGGAGGCATTGTTACTTTTTCGGGGAGGACGGATATGCGTTGTTAGACTGGTAAGTATTTCTGTACCTTTTCTTAACATGTGCATAACTAGCACATCGGCTCTGAGACTAGGGCAACCATTAACAAAACACTGGTTTAATAGATGGTGGCTAGTGATGGCTTATGTGCAACGCAGAGGCAAACCTTTCCAACTGTCACCCAACCAAGGCCTACGCATTGAGCTAAAGGGTGCATGAGGTGGACCGCTGCATTGTTCCATCACCTTGTGGGTGTAACGGGGGCAGTCCTATGCTGTTCTATGCTGGTCAGCCTGCTGCACGCCCGTCACTCTCATCATTAGCTCTGCGTTGTGTTCTAGTTGGGTGGGGCCCCAGGTGTTGTGGGGGGCCCTCAGTGTCTCATCATCATCATCATCATGATCAAGGAAGGAGGGGGGGACACACAGGACTCTATTTGGCCCACCTTGCCATTTATTTTGGTTTCAAACCCTTCGACAACCGTCCAGTCCTCCAGCGGGAGCGGTGTTTCTTACGGACGTGGGGGTCGAAGTTCAACCACTGCCCGGACTCCACTCGTGTGCGTTAGAAGTAGAAACCGTCCACGGGACTCCGATGTAAGAAAGGATAAACAAGTATTTTATCCTACAGCTTGCAGTATCTTCTTACAGGGATACTCAAGGTTACTTTCTCCTCAACCAGCAAAACTGTCCCACGGTAAGAAACACGTGTGGCTCGGCTCGATTGCTGCTTGAGACTCCTCCCACAAAACAAAAATGGCCTCTCCCGCGTTCCGTCTTCCGTGTACCCATAAGACCTCTCTCTTAAAGCGACAGTACACGTATATGACGGTCGTTGTAAAACACATAAAAGTAAATAATGACATAAAATAAAATGTAGTAAACACAAATAACAGCACACAGACAGGATTTGGTGATATTTCATACTCAAACAAAATAAAATAAAAACATTAATTTTAACCTGGTTACATTCACCCCTCCTGAAATTCACCAACATCCTGACAGCAGGATAAAAAGAGAAAGAGGAAAGGAAAAGCCCATCACTGACTACTGGCACAAGTGAAAAGAAGGACCTAGTCCTCCAGTCCACTTAGGAGCTACCTCGGTTACGAGGTCCAGAAAATAATGAGGTTGATCAAGTCTCAGAATTCCCTTAGATCAATGTGACGCCTGATACGCCACACCATGCACTTGGCCCAAAACAACCCTGTCTGATAGACACCTAATAACTCACATTAAACTAGTTTGAATGACTCCAACCTCCATCAAAGTTCAAACCCTCACACTCCGTAGAAATGGCATCTGAGCCATAGATTCTATTAACCTGTTCACTGACCTCACCACCCTCCCTGTGCGTGTCCTAACCCGACCATCGCTCTCTACTTGTGTGCGTGAGACAGTGCGAGCTGCAACATCTGTATCGAGTGAGGGTGGTGCCCCTGTGTGCGAATCAGTGTGAGATATAACACCTACATCGAGTGAGTGTGATGCCTCTATGTGTGGTGCATGTGTGTTGTGTGGTGCGTGTGTGTTGGGTGGAGACTGAGCAGTGGCCCCCACAGGACTGACTACCAGACTAGACGGAATGAACTCTTCCGCTTCTGCCCACTCAGATCTAGGTGAGTCTCCAAGTGATGAGACTGCTAGCCCCACTGCATCCCCTGAGACCGTCAGGCCATCTGCACTGTCCTCCTCATCGGACCCTGCGCAGTCAAGCAACTGACTGGTTGTACTGGACTCCTCACCCTGATCTAACTCAGGAAGGGGCAAGAAGTTGACCTCCAACAAACGGTTCCTGTGCACCACCCTGGTGTGCCCCTCTGCATCCTGAATCTTGTAGACGTGGATATTGGGGTTGACACCGACAACCGTGTACACTCCGTTCTCCCATTTGTCAGCCAACTTTCTCTTCCCTCGCTCACTCTGGTTCGCAACCAAAACACGATCCCCGACAGACAGGACAGTGCCCTTGGCATGTCTGTTGTACTGTCGCGCCTGATGCTGCTGCTCAGCCGTGGAGTGCTTCTGAGCGATCTCCATTGCACTCCTTAGACAGGAAAGCAGAGACTGAGCATAAGAGTCATAATCAACAACGTGAGGGTCATGAAAACCTGCCTGAACATAACATCCACCGGCAGTCTTGGGACACGCCCATACATCAGGAAGAAAGGCGCGTAACCCGTGGTCTCGTGAACAGTGGCATTGTACGCGAGCGTGAGAGAATGGATCTGCTGAGGCCACTGTTGCTTCTGCTGAAGCGGAAGGGAACGGAGCATATTCCCCATCGTGCGATTAAACCGCTCTGTCCCGCCATTACCCATAGGATGGTAGGCCGTCGTGTGGGACTTCGCTACACCCGCCAACCTGAGAAGCTCTGCAATCAGGTTGCTCTCAAAGTTTGTGCCCTGGTCAGAATGTATTCTCTCCGGAAACCCGTAAACACAGAATACATGATCCCAGAGTTTCTTGGCGACCTGCTTCGCTGTCTGATTGGCGCAGGGGAACGCGTGAGCAAGCTTAGTGAAGTGGTCAGTAACCACTAGGATATCGACCGACCGCTGCTTACTGTCCTCAGCGGACCAGAAATCCATACACACAAGCTGCATCGGTGCGGAGGTTGTAATGCTCTCCAGGGGCGCGCAAGCAGCTGGCTCTGGGGTCTTCCCAAACACACATCTCCGACAGCATCTGACATATGCTCTGATATCCCTCTCCATGTCAGGCCAATAAAAACGCTGCCTTGCAAGAGAGAGAGTACGGTCCTGGCCCTGATGACCAGCGTGATCGTGGATGCCAGACAGTGCCTTGTCTTTCAGACTCAGAGGTAAAACATACTGAGACCTCCTCTGCTTGGACACTGGGTCCTTTGTCACCCTGTACAAGACACCATCATTGACTTCCAACTTCTCCCACTGTTTCAACAGCCTGAGGACCTTCTGGTCAGCACCATGCCTCTCACGCCTCGATGGCCGCTTCCGAACAGCGACAAAGGGCAACACCTTGGAGATGCAGGGGTCCTGCTCCTGACTCAACCTGAGCTCCTCGGTGGATAACATTGGCAGTGTATCCTGACCGCCCGACAGATGCTGAACGTGCTGGACCAAACTGAGTGCTGTGAATACTGATGCATCAGGCCAGTCACATTTGGCTTGACAAAAAGCCCTGACCTCAGCTGCATCACAAGCAAACCCAGATCGCGCACTACTCAGTGTTTGGGACTGGCAACTGAGTCTGAAAACATCCTGCACAGAGTCCCCCTCAACCCCGTCGGCTTCCTGAACAAGGGCCGGGTAGGGCTCCCTAAGTAGCCTCTGACTGACGGGCTTGGAAAAAGGGTCGCGACTCAATGCATCCGCCACCACGTTTTTCTTCCCTGGCAGGTGTTTGAGATCGAAGGTGTAAGATGCCAACTTAGACACCCAGCGGATCTCACACGCGTCAAGCTTCGGCTTCGTTAGGAGATAAGTCAGCGGATTATTATCTGTCCAAACGGTGAAGCTTTGACCCTTCAGCCAGTGGCTGAACTTTTCACAAACACTCCACTTCAGCGCCATGAACTCCAGTCTATGAGCTGGATACTTCCGCTGTGAGGCACTGAGGAACTTGCTTGCAAAACCAACAGGTCTGGCCTTGGACTCTCCTCGGGGCACTTGAGACAGCACAGCGCCGAGTCCGTCCAAAGACGCATCGACCGACAAAATGAAAGGCACCTCAAAGTCTGGATGGGCAAGCACCACACACTCCAGTAACATCGTCTTCAACAGATCAAATGCTTCCCCACATTCCACCGTCCAGTCTGCGGAGGTAAGCTTACGGAAGCTGCCATGGGGCTTCTTATCCTTAGCCGACCTCCCCCTCCTCTTTTGTCCAGCTGTAAGGGCGAACAGGGGCTTAGCCACGGAGGAGCAGTTCGGGAGGAAATGCTGGTAGTAAAATACCATACCAAGGAAAGATTTGATCCTACGAACAGAAGGCGTGCACCCATCACCTTCCATGAGATCCTGCACTGTCATGTTGGAGATGACCTCTACTTTGGAGGGATCGACAGACACACCTCCGCCATCAACCACGTGGCCCAAAAACCGCACCCGCTTCTGCAGCAGATGACACTTCTTCGGAGCCAGTTTCAAGTTGTTCTCCCTCAACCTCTGAAACACAATGCGGAGCCTCGACAGAGCCTCAACCTCTGACGGTGCGAAGACAAGAAGATCATCAAGATAGCACAAAAGCTTCGTGAAGTTCAGATTCCCAAAGATCCCAATCATCATTCTCATGAAGGCTGCAGGGCTATTACAAAGGTCCTGTGGCATGCGATTGTATTCATGCAACCCAAGGGGAGTCGTGAAAGCAGTGTACTTCTTGTCATCTTCATGCATTGGGATGTTGAAGAAGCCAGAGGTGAGGTCCATCGTACTAAAGAGGCAGTTACCACCCAGCGCGGCAAGACAGTCCGACTGGTGTGGCAAGGGATGAGCGTCTTTCAAGGTCCGAGCATTCAGCCATCTGAAATCAGTGCAGATCCGAAGCCCGCCATCCTTCTTCCATACCATAACCAGCGGTGAAGCGTATGCGCTCGAGGACTTCCGGATAATCCCTTTCTCCTCCATATCAGTGAGAACTTGTCTCAACTTCTGATAGTGGGCTGGGGGAACCCTCCTGTAGGGCAAGCGAAAGGGGCGCTCATCCACCAGATGGATGCGATGTGTGTATCCTGTGACCTCGCCACAGTCCAGAGAGTCCCTGGAGAAGATGTCATGGTACTCGGTGAGCAGCTGAGTGAGCTGGGACTTGCATGCCTCACTAACCTGACAGGAGCTGAGGTCAATGTCACGGAGTCCGAGCTCTGACAAACTCCTAGCCGGCTGGACAGGGGGACAGGCACTATCTGTGGCGTTGGACTCATGCCTCCCTGCAACTGATTGCAGTCCCTGGAAAACATTAAAGTCCTCAATCGCCAAGCATGGAAACACATCAGCCAACTTGCAGTTCCTTTTCAGTGTGATGGCTTTGTCAGATGGATTGACAACAGTCATGGGTACCCACCTATCACCCCAGAGCGGTGTGACAAGTCGACCTACGAGGACACTGCGTGGCATGGCCTTGGAGTCTGTCGGCTCCACAACAACAGTGCTTCCAGCTGACATAGGCACCTTAGCAGGAAGTCTGCCCCAGACTAAGTGCTCGTGCCTCGGTAAGAGTGTCACGGCCTGGGTGAGCTTAACAGTACCTATCTTCTCAGGAACTGCACCACCCCTCCAGCGCTCTACATTCGTGAACATGGACAAGAACTGTTCAACGTCAGGACTAGACGGATGTTCCTGTCTGGACGCGATGTCCCAGTACTCAGTACCACTCTTGAGTACATGGGCCACATGTTTAATGACGTTTGTGCCGACTATCAGATCATCATAATGACCGGGCACGACCAGAGTGGGTATGACAAAGGAAACACCATAAAGCTGCATGTTGAGGTCATAAAAACCATCAGGCCTAGTCTCCAGACCACCGCAGCCAATCAAGACAATGTTCTCTTCAGGCTGCTGCTTCTCAGGTAAAACACCCCCAGAGCGGAGCTTCTCTACTGCATTTTCACTGATACTGCATGACATAGAGCCAGTATCCAACATGCCATTAAGCTGCACACTCTGGTTGATAAGAACAGGAGCATAGAACAGGTCACTGAAAGCCTGAATCCTCTGTGTCGCCTGAATGACCATACGCGAACCCTGAGGTGCTTTGGCACACTTGTCTTCATACAAGTGAGCCAGGTCGGAGACATCAGTGAGGGATACATCTACATTACCCACACCATCCCTCTCTAGGTGTGGGTTTAGTAGTTTAACGGACGAGACTGACGAACAGCTCTTCCACCAGGCTGAGAACGGAGCTGGTTGGGCGGCTGAGGGTGAGGACAGTCCCTCTTCCAATGACCAGGAGACAAACAGTTTATACATCAGTTCTCCCGGCTGCAGTGGGAAAATGTGGAGTGATCCGGAGACTTACAAACCCTGCACAACCGCTGCGGTGCGTCTGGCACCCGCCCTGCGGCGCTAGCTGGCGGTTGAGTCCGCGTCGGTGTCTGGACCGCAGCGCTAACTGGAACCTGAGTCTGCATTGTGACCAAACGGTCTAGCAAGCTCACCAAACTCCTCATATAGTCATCACCGCCAAAGACAGGTGCGGGAGACAGTGTAGGACACCTTGCACAAAATGGTGTAGATGACGCATGAGCCGGGACGGGAGATGGCACCACCGGCACGGTCGTGTTCAAGTCGGGAGCCACGTCGACTACAGGGACATGAACCTGTGAATGGAACCTACGCTCTACCGCGCCTGCTTCACGTTGTCCACCTGCAGCAACACGGTACTTCCTCTCCAGCATGTGCTCATCAAGCCTCTCTTGGATCTCGCTAGCAGACCATTTCCCTGCGGACTTGAACTTAAAAACATTGGCAAGAGACTGATCTGGACAGTGTTTGATAAACATCATGCTTACCTCATGGCTTGGCTCTTCAATACTACGGCCTTGCCGCTTCAAGCATTCGTCAGCCACCTCCACTGTCTTATTAAGCCTAATCCAATACTCCATAGCGTCCTCACCTGGCTTGGGCAGCGTACTGTAAAAGTCCGCCAGGGGCATGCTCGAGTATGTGAAGTCACTAAAGTGTTGCTTCAGTACATCAAAAATAATGTGGGGGTTCGCTATGTGGTCGACAGATGTGTTGCGCAGCTTTATCCTCACCACGTCCCTTGCTTTCCCCATAAGCTTAGCTAGAATCTCATGTGACTGCTCACTAACTGGAATGGCTCGCTTCCTCAAATACAAAGTCATAAGGCTCTCCCACTCATGAACTGTAAACTTATCAGAGCTGTCGCCCCTGAAAATAGGAGGCTCCCTAGCGTCTGTCTGCATTACTACTCTAACACTAGGCACTGTCTCCGAACACTGTTCAGCAGACCTAGCACTGTCTGTGTGTGTGTTTCTAAGCATTTGTGTTTCCTGCAGCTTAGCAGTGATTGACTCTCCTATCTTCTCTGCTAACCGAGTAATGAGCATGGCTAACTCACCCACTGGCTGCTCGCTGTTACCCAGCACAGCCCCTTCGCTGATACCTGGCCTGGCCCGTTCTACGTAGCGTGTGGAGGTGAACTGAGGAGTGCCAAATGTGGTCGGGTCTCTAGGTCCTGGTGCTCTGGTGTCTGGTTCCCCGCCCTCTAAGAGCTGCCCGAAACTCCTACCTACACCTAGCCGTAAACCCCCACCCACATCTAACTGGTACCCCCTCTCCATAGCACACTGGCGATCCAAAAGATCCTGATCAGCAATGTTACCCCCACCTACGTACGAACCACCCTCTGCCATGTTCCTACCTCTAACACTCAGATAAAAATAAAAAATAAAATAAAAAAGTGAAAAGCTCAATTCATTTAAATAATTGAATCTAGAAATCACTAAGAGATTGAAACAATCACACACAATCAACAAATTCACCAATAGATTAATCACATACGCACATATCCAGTAGTTTAGATCAATAGATTATTCACAGGAGTCCTTCAATCACATCAACATTAACCTTTTTTTCATTTTTTTTCCGTGTGTTTTTCTTCCTTCAGTATATACAAATGTCCTGTTCACAAGCCCAGTCCATGGTAACCACAGCTATGACTGTCCAGTGTCCACACAGCTCAACTTCAGTCCACTGTAACATGAGTGTACAGTCTGTAGAAATACCTGAGGACGTCTGGGGCTTGATGACGACAGCAGCCTCCCGCGGCGAGCAACTGATGTCACTCTCAGGATCCAGGAGGGTCACGGCACCAATGTAACGGGGGCAGTCCTGTGCTGTTCTATGCTGGTCAGCCTGCTGCCCGCCCGTCACTCTCATCATTAGCTCTGCGTTGTGTTCTAGTTGGGTGGGGCCCCAGGTGTTGTGGGGGGCCCTCAGTCTCTCATCATCATCATCATCATGATCAAGGAAGGAGGGGGGGACACACAGGACTCTATTTGGCCCACCTTGCCATTTATTTTGGTTTCAAACCCTTCGACAACCGTCCAGTCCTCCAGCGGGAGCGGTGTTTCTTACGGACGTGGGGGTCGAAGTTCAACCACTGCCCGGACTCCACTCGTGTGCGTTAGAAGTAGAAACCGTCCACGGGACTCCGACGTAAGAAAGGATAAACAAGTATTTTATCCTACAGCTTGCAGTATCTTCTTACAGGGTTACTCAAGGTTACGTTCTCCTCAACCAGCAAAACTGTCCCACGGCAAGAAACACGTGTGGCTCGGCTCGATTGCTGCTTGAGACTCCTCCCACAAAACAAAAATGGCCTCTCCCGCGTTCCGTCTTCCGTGTACCCATAAGACCTCTCTCTTAAAGCGACAGTACACGTATATGACGGTCGTTGTAAAACACATAAAAGTAAATAATGACATAAAATAAAATGTAGTAAACACAAATAACAGCACACAGACAGGATTTGGTGATATTTCATACTCAAACAAAATAAAATAAAAACATTAATTTTAACCTGGTTACATGGGCCTCGATGATGTCTCTTCCCAGCAGAATTAGTATTTGGGTTTCAGAATCTAATGGCAGTATCTTGGTAGCCAGGACATTTAGATGGACTTTATGCTCTACCGCATCTTGGATTGGGATCGAATCAATGAATTCCACTACAACTCCAATAGCGCATTGTCCTAATGTCTGTGTATGCCTGCACATATCTTTTAGGGTATAGGGTGAAACATTGTTAAGTACATCAAAAATGTCAAATAAGGCTGACCAAGGACTTGTTGCTTTGGTCATCCAAGATCATGTATGTTCTCATTCTCCTTTCAGGATGATTGTTACGGCCCTAGTGCCGCGTGTCTACTTTTCCATCTCCAGGTAATGCCCCGCCTCCTGTGGAACTGCTGATTGAGCCCAGGTGACCCCAATTCCTCATCAGCCGGGTATATAACTTGGAGAGAGACACTCAACAGTGCCAGTGGGCCATTGTTATCAACCAGCGAGCAAGCTCTTGTGTCTATACTCCTTGAGAAGGAGGGTGAAACCTATTGGTGTTGTTGTTTCTTTCGGTTTGGTTGGGTCTGAGTTTGTTTTGTTAAAAGCCTGGTTAGTTAAGAGCCAACCTCTTTAGTTGCCTGTTTGACTAAAAGTTCGTTTTGTTAATGAATGTTTTTACTTCTGGTTCCGCCTCCCACCTTTCTTATTCCCCCGGGACAATTTTATTTTCTTTGTTACTTCCCCTGGATCTTTTTAACGGGCAACGTAACAATTGGGGGCTCGTCCGGGTTAATTATTTTTTGAATAAGACAGTAGGGAGGTGGATTCCTGGTGTGTTAATTGTTGCTGTGTGCAGCTTGTCTCCAGAGGCGGGTGCGGTGAATATTGTAAACTCGTTTGGGTGTCTCAGACAGCTTCCCTGATTAGAATAGGGGAGTGTCCAGCTGGCTGTGATCAGTCCTTCCATGGGACACTCTTTTGTGATTTTGCCTTTCTTGTTTTAGGAGTAATCCTGGGTGGGGACAACGCTCCCTGGCGGGGGTAGGCTTTTCGGGGCTCAGGCCACCGAAGTTCAGCCTTTAAAGCCGCCTCGAGCCCGGCACGCTCCGAGAAGACAGATGGGTGAAGCTTCAACCAGGTAAGAACGGGGGAAGTTTGTTTGTAAGGCTAACCATACGTTTATTTTCAGCTTGCTGTAATTTGCCAATGGTGGATATGACTTTTTGAAAGTGTGAGGTTGAGTGACTGTAGATGATGCTAATTAACATTCAGCCTGTTTGTTTTCTTAGCTATGGCTACTTTTGAGTCACGTGTCTACTCCTGGTTCTAAGCTGGCTGCGCAGTTAAAAATCCGTCTTGCTCGCCTCCAGTTGGAAAGGGAGAGAATTCCAGCTGCGCAGGGAGTTGGAATTGAAGAAATTGGAGGCAGAGACTGCTATTAAAATATGACAGCTAGAGGTGCAGTACGAGCATAGTGTCCAGGCTGCGGTGTTGGCGGACGAATTCGCGCTCCCACATAAAAACATCTTTGTGCCGCATAATTTCTTTCCCCTGCAGAGACGACTCACGAAATGCTAACATGCAAGTTACTCAAGCTTCACGGGTCGGTACTCTTCCAAAGCCTAAAGTGGAAAAACGGTGTTTTTTCTGCCATAGGTCTGGACATTTGGTTGTAGTCTAGTCAGTTAAGGCAAAATGGCTGCAAAAAGTCATTCACATTTGAGCCTATGTTTTTCTGTTAATTTAGAGTCCAATAAAGAAAAAAATGCAAGGAGCCCAAAATTTTAGGTGGGGGAAGTCTCTGAAATGGCCACGCCCACTTTTTAGGCCTGGAAATCAGTATCTCGGCTCCTGAATGTCGCAGAGAGCTGATCATGGGCTCAAAAGAAGCAGAAGCACCACATTTATATAAGCATTATGAACAAACATATACCCCAAAACCTTTACTTTTTCAGATATTTTAAGAAAACTAATTTTTACTGGTCACGTTTCACGTATCAGCTCCTGAAGGTTGTAAAAAGCTATATTTGACATGAATCTCATTCGCTGCCTATGTTATAAAGCATGAAGCACAATACACACACGAATCATGAGTTTAGAAAATATCTTAGTTGTCTTCAGCTCCATGTCATGAGAATAGCAGTATCATACACAAGATATCTTAACCCAGGCCAGGTTGCAGTGGGTGGATCCGATCAGCCCCTTTATGCCATCAAGAAAATGATACAGTGGGCCATGGGGGAAGAGTTTTCTCATTCATACTTCGCGTTCATGGGTGGGCTGCACCTTGAGAAGGTTTCTCTTGTCTGTGTTGGGCAGTTGATAAAAGGAACTGGCCTTGATACCATCTTAACCTCAGCTAATCTGAATATCACAGGTCTGACAACTGCTGTCTGCGATGTGAATTCCATAAAGAAGGCTAGATACTGTATTCAACTCCTGGCTGTGGTGCTGGCCAAGAAGAGATGAAGCATTTCAGGCAAAACGTCTAGAGGACAACAGTTTGACTTGGAGTAACTGGGTGGCCAATGAAAACAGCCCCATGTTTCACTACTGGAACAATGTTGTTGACACAATCAAGAAGGTTCTTATCTTCATAAGATCCTTTCGAGAGGCAAACTTCATCATGATGATCAGTGCACTTGAGCAGCTCATTCCTCTTTTCTTTGCACTTGATCATACACACTATGCCAGATGGGCATCAGTGTTTCTTCAGGATCTCAAAGAGCTCAAATGGAGACACCCATACTTGTTCAAGGAATTTCTTTCAGGCTCTTTCACAGTAAACACCAGAGACAACCCATTCTCAAAGATTGCATGTGATCAAAAGCAGGAACATAACATAAAGGTCATCAAGTCTGACACTGGATATGTCGATATCATCAATCGGGAAGATCAAGAGTTCTTCAGGAAACTCGAACTTGCGCTACCCGAAATCCAGCGCTACCTAGATGAGGTCGAAGGTCAAGATCCATCACACGGGCACAAAGAAATGCTGGATTCCTTCAAGGAAACATTTTCAAGCCACACACTCAAGGTGTACCAGGGTATCCTTACCAACCCGTTCGATGAAGCTCAGTTCATGAGGTTGAACTCATCCATTCCCTTCCCAGATGTCATAAGTAAAGACTCCAGTTTTGTCTTTACAGTCGGCAAAACTCAGCATGACCAGTTTGTGCAGGAGCGAATTGTATTAAGTAAGAAGGATGTCAATGCAACCATCTCACGAAATGCCCTGAAACTCCCAAGTTCATGTGCAAAAGTCCAACTCGCTAGCCCTGCAATCAAGCCACCCAAAGGAACCTTTGCAAAGCTGAAGGAGGCCTGCAGATCAAGAGAAGAAGAGACAAGGAAGTTATTTGGTGGTGAATTCACAGGTGAAACTAATTGATATAAAGTCAGTTATTCAAATATTTTAGATGTTACTTAAGTCTTACCAGATTTTTAATACAGTGATATTCATTGATTCAATTTCACATTCAAGTTAATTGATTTGACAGTAAGCCCAAGAGTTACACTTAGCTTAACTATTCATTTCAATTTCAGGTTTACCCGACGCCTTGTCAACAAAGGATGGAGATATTTATCATAGCCAAAAGTCTCAAATTCTTAAGGACATCGGTGTACAAGTTCAATCTACATCCTCAGAAGGACTTGTGATAGATTTGTCTGTGCAAGTACGAATCATGGCAAAGTCTCTCACCAAAGGCATGACATTCCAAGACTTTGTAATCAAAGTGTTGAACAGCATTGCCAGGATCGGTCATGAGAAGAAAGCCAATCGTATTGACATTGTGGCTGACCTCTACCAGAATATGAGTATCAAGACTGCGACTAGGAAGAACCGGGGATCAGCAGGTAGTTCACAGATGGCTTTCAGTGAGAATGACACCATGCCAGAATCTAAGCAATTCTTTGAAGCTTTTCTGTCTAATGTAGACAACAAAGTAGCCCTGAATCTAATGTTCGCCAGGATTGCTAAGGCACAAGCGTGGAACTGGGACAAGGAGTTCAGCATCACCTACGGCAGAAAGGTGCTTGCAAACTTCGGCGAAAGCTTCGAGATCCAGCTTTATGACAGCATAGATATGCTTGAGGAGGCTGACAACCGCATCGTTTGCCATGTGATGCACATGCTAAACAAGGGGATCAAGTCAGTTACAGTAAGAACAGTCGACTCCGATGTGGTAGTCATCCTACTAGGGTTCACTACACAGTTCCTATCAGTATGTAATGACTTGCAACTTATAGTTGACTTTGCAGTTCCTGGCAAACGCCAATTCTACTCAATCACAGAAGCACACAAGAAGCTTGGTGGAGATGTGGCCGATGCCATGCCTGTGTTCCATTCTTTTAGTGGCTGTGATTCTGTGAGCGCCTTCTTTGGCCACTCAAAGACTGCTCAATACAAAGCCTGGATAGACCACAGTAAGTCCACAGAACTCACTGCTGCTTTGAGAGGACTAAGTTGCTGCCCTAGTATCGAGACAGTTAAGGAAAGCATGGAAGTTATTGAGCCCTGGGTAATGAGCTGGTACAACAAGACTGGACTGTACAACTGTGTCAGTATAGATGAGCTCAGATTCCAGCTGTTCAAGCACTCAGTTAATGATGAGCTGAGAGACCTACCCCCAAGTCAGGATGCGCTTCTACAGCATCTGTTGAGAGCTACATTCCAGGCAGGATGGCTGTGGGGAAACAGCCTGCTACAACTCCCTTGTCCCCCTGTCATTGAATGGGGTTGGACTACCGAAGGAGAGGAACTCTTCGTCAAGTGGAGCACAGTTTCCACAAGAGATACATTGTCTCAAGTAACAGGGGTGTGTAGTTGCAGATCTAATAAGTGTACCTCATGTTCTTGTGCTGGCAGAGGGATGAAATGTCTCATTTATTGCAAGTGCCTCAGCAAGTGTTTGAATCCAGTCTGATGGGATGTGTGAGGTTAAAATAAAGATTTTTTTGGACCTCACATGGTTTGCTTTGTTTCTTTGGTGGTTACTGGGTTCCTCCTCTTATAACAAAGAGTCAACTTGAATACTAGCACTCCATGAGTAGATGTAACACTTTTACTCAAACAAACTGTATAGCCTTCTTGCACAGATTTGGCTAAAGTTGATTGCATGCTGCTGATCAATTCAATGGAAAAAAGAACATGTTCATGAATAGCTCAAAACGTGAAGGTTTTAGGGCATACAGTATATTTGTTCAGAGCACTAATATAAATAGTTATTTCCACATCTTTTGAGCCCAATATCAACTCGGGGCAACCTCCGAGAGCTGAGCCTGAGATATAGTCCCAGGGCTAAAAAGTGGGCGTGGCCATGTATGTGACCAGTGAAAATTAGTTTTTTGTAAATACCTGAAAAAGTAAAGGTTTTGGGGTATATGTTTGTTCATAATGCTTATATAAATGTGGTGCTTCTGCTTCTTTTGAGCCCATGATCAGCTCTCTGCGACATTCAGGAGCCGAGATACTGATTTCCAGGCCTAAAAAGTGGGCGTGGCCATTTCAGAGACTTCCCCCACCTAAAATTTTGGGCTCCTTGCATTTTTTTCTTTATTGGACCCTAAATTAACAGAAAAACATTGGCTCAAATGTGAATGACTTTTTGCAGCCTTGACCCCATATTTGCCCTTAACTGACCAGACTATTGCCTATTGTGAGGCGTTAAAACGTAAGCGGCAGAACCGCGGGCGGCCGTGTCCCAGGTGACGGAATAGGGAGGACCTAAACCAGAAGCAGGAGGTGAGAATTGCACACCTCGAGTCTGCCGTCGCTGACCTCACACGCCAGTGCCATGCAATGCGGGTTGAGGCGGAGGAGCTTCGTTTGGAGCTGGTGACTCAAAGGAGGAAAGCTGTGGAGCAACTGAGGTTTGTCTGTGTAGAACTCGAAGAAGCCCAGAAGTCTCAGCGGGAGACGAGGCTGCTTGACATGTACCACTCAGCACCCAAGGAGCAGAGGGACAACGCCCAGCTCATGGTGGCTGAGGCAAAGGAGCAGAAGTTGAAGGACCTGGAAGAAAGGGAGCGAAGGGAAGGCAAGAAGATGGCTGAGGAAGATTCACTCTGTAGAGGAGCAGGTCGACATCCTCAACAAGAAGCTTTCAATAGCTAAACAACAGGAGGATGCCTTGCTCAGGGAGATGGATATGACAGGCCAGGCATTTGAGGACATGCATGAGCAAAACATCCGCCTGATGAAGCAGCTGAGGGAGAAGGATGATGCCAACTTGAAATGGAGTGAAGAGAATTACCCTCTTGTATACAAACCTAGGTTTCTGTATTTATGGGAGCGAGTGTTACGGCCCCAGTGCCGCGTGTTGCGTACAATTACCCTCATATACAAACCTAGGGTTTGTATTTATGAGGGAGTGTTACGGTCCCAATGGCGTGTTGTGTATGCGATTACCCTCATACAAACCAAGGGTTTCTACTTATGGGAAGGGGTGTTACGGCCCTAGTGCCGCGTGTCTACTTTTCCCTCTCCAGGTAATGCCCCGCCTCCTGTGGAACTGCTGATTGAGCCCAGGTGACCCCAATTCCTCATCAGCCGGGTATATAACTTGGAGAGTCCCAACAGTGCCAGTGGGCCATTGTTGGCAGCTAGAGTGAGAGAGACGGCCAGTAGGCCATTATTGTCAACCAGAGAGCGAGCTCTTGTGTCTATACTCCTTGAGAAGGAGGGTGAAACCTATTGGTGTTTCTTTCGGTTTGGTTGGATCTGAGTTTTTGTTAAAAGCCTGGTTAGTTAAGAGCCAGCCTCTTTAGTTGCCTGTTTGACAAAGTTCGTTTTGTTAATAAATCTGTTTTTACTTCTGGTTCCACCTTTCTTATTCCCCTGGGACACTTTTATTTTCTTTGTTACTGCCGCTGGACCTTTAAACGGGGAACGTAACAATGATCTTCTGGATGATTATTGGTGAGGCACATTTTCACACAGGATCTTCCTGAGAAGCCATTCCCATATACCTTTGTGGACGCGGTTGTTGCGCATTTTCCTCCCCGCCATGCTGTATGCCCTGCTTGGGCTCCTCCCCACCATACTGCCGAAGGCTGTTCGGGTACCATGTAGCCAGGCCAATGTGGGGTGCTGAAATATGATGATCACTAACACTCAGAGCACTGTATTTAAGCCCTGCATGGTGGGTGGTCGGTGAGCATATAGTGTTCGAACACGTGACCAAAAGTCAGCAAACATTTATTGTTGAGGATAAGAACGCTGTGGGCGAAGTGCACTTTAGCAGCAAAATCGTCATACTCAGACATGCCTTAATTTTGCCTTATTTACAAATGTAATAATAGCGATAAATGTAAACACTTTGATTTCTGTTGCCTTCTTAGAGCTCTTTGTAGTGGCCGCTTTATTGGTGTTCATAGTCTTTGAGTGCTGTAGCGGACAATATGGACATAATTCCCCATTTCTGCATGAAAACGAACTGATTTAATTGTTTTATTGCATCTCAATTCACCTACATATTTATAAAGACAACGCCTCTACATTTTACTGAAATACCGTCTGCGCTACAAACAGCAGTGTCGCGTTTTACTGTCAATGCATCACTGCAACGTGAAATCAGAATTAAAACACATTAAGTCACTCCCTCAACTTGTCAGGGCACACTACCAGTCAAATTCACAATCCAACAGTTAGCAATATGGTCAGTGTCAACCTGCAATCGAACAACATTGTCTAAGTAGTAGCTAGCTATTGCTATTAAACAAATACAGCAAATTAAAGCCTACCTTAAAAGCATTTCCTCCTGGTTTTTCGGGCTGCAAAATCCGCGATTATGTCAGAAATCCAGGGCAGGTCACTCTCAAGTGACAAAGTCAAATAGTTCAGTATCTCCTGATGCATTTTAGAACGCAGTCTGTTTTTCACCAGAGCCAACTTTGAAAAAGATCTCTCACCACCCGCGTTTGTTACCAGTAAAGTCAAGAATAGCCGTAGTGTACTGTCTACACTTGGAAACACAGCCTGTAGATTCCTTTGCCGCTGCAGCAATGTCTCCGCAGATTTCTTCTCCTCTCTGAATTCCCTGAACTGGGCCTGTTCATCCGCAAAATCGTTTTGCAAATCCGTGCGGTATTTCTTTTGCAGATTAAGTGCAGAAGAACGAAGGTCCTGTGGGGAGAGGTTGTGTAGATTGTTTAAAAATCCAAAGTTGTGGTTAACCTCCTTGTACGATACCTTCGATCTAGCTCCGCGACAAGTTTGTCAATGATAGTGAAGACCCCCACGGAAAGTGTTTGTCTGCCTGACATTGACATGTGACAGTCGGGTTCTGATGATTCATCGGTGTTTTGTTTTTTTTCGCGTTGCGTGTCCGATTTGTAGAGTTGTGAAACTGAGGGCGACAAGCATTTTGCTGCCGACTCAAAGCGCTCAAACTGATCTCGCAACCCAGCTACAAATTATCTTAATGAGCGCACCAAATCAAC
The DNA here is from genome assembly GCF_029633865.1 of Lampris incognitus. Classification (NCBI taxonomy): domain Eukaryota; kingdom Metazoa; phylum Chordata; class Actinopteri; order Lampriformes; family Lampridae; genus Lampris; species Lampris incognitus. The sequence continues at coordinate 29,441,785 of NC_079216.1, read as the reverse complement.
GGCGTTACATAGGTCAAGTTCCACAGCCTGGAGGGAATTGCTTGTCTTTTGAAATTGTTGGAGAATAGTGTAGCGCTCTCGTCTTCCCCTCAGCTTGCAGTAAGGCTCTCAATTTACTATTGAAGTCTTCAACTGTAGCTTCCGGCTCCCCTGCCATGACGATGGGCCACGCCTCTTGTCCTTCGATAGGTAGCACTTCAGGGGGGACGGTCTCTGATCTGACGCTCTCTCGACACTCACACAGCATTATCAGCTTCCTTAGCTTCGTACTGAACCTCCTTCCTCTAACTCGTACTCTAACTAAACACTTGATGGTTTCCATGGCTTCTTTTAACTTTGGCAGTTTCGGTATCTTCAGTTGCTAGAACCATTACTGCACGGTCCTCTTGCCGGCCCTCACCTCTGCACCAGCTCTTTAGATCACTAACTAACTCCATGTTTGCTTGTTGTCTTGTATCTTTATGTAAACTTACTAATAAAGACTAAATTCTAATTTCTTGGCTCAGGTAACTGACTAATTTAATGACTTGGACTTAAATGTACTGGTCTTACATACAGCTAAACACATAAAAAGATCCCAGCGGTGCCTCCATTTATGTAGCGCTATCCCTTTTAACTTTCAAGGACAACGCTCCTGAGTTCTCTATACAACTCGGTATCCAATAAACTATTGAAGTATGGTAACTTCACTTTTTGTGTTTAAAGTATGTTCTAAATGTCTTAGTGTCATCTAGTAACTCCAACTAAAAGGTCGATGACCCCTTTAAGGCAATCTAACATGGTCTAGACACCTCAATGTGTCACCGAGTAACTTATATTAAAATGGTGGACTAGCCCTTTATGGTTGTCTCAACATGTCACTTACCATAGCCTATACACCACAGGAATAGTCCACACTCACACAGGTACATAGAATTAGGTACATAGAATTATATATACAAATGTATTAGGAGTAATAATTATTAGAATGAATGAAAGTGATAAGCCTCAATGGCTAACAAGCATCTGCATTCAGATATACACAAATTAATCAGATTAACACATTAGCATACAGCTCAATAACCCTATAACTAAGCCGGCAATAAAATAAAAGAAAGTCAACCCCCAGTTGCAGGCCTGTTTCTTTATCGGGTACGTTGGGACCCTAAACAGCCCTCTTCGCTCCCCTTGGAAGCCCACACATCCGGCTTGTACTCACAAAGAATGCTCCTCTTCGTCTCGCGCTTCCCGCCGCAGCGCAGCAGCGAAAGTCAGGCCGGCAGCCATCCTAGCTAACTGGCTAGTTAGCCGTTAGCACCATCTCACGGTACAACCGTGGGCTCGCCTCGGCAGCCCAACACGGCAACAGACGACGACTCCTGCGTTCCTCGATGGTCGCATGAACCCACTACTACACTGTAACTGATGTTACTTCGCCAAACCAGAAGACGGCCCGACTCACTGTGGGGAGAGCCCCTCACCGCATCCAGTCCATTCGCCCGTCTTGCTGTGCTAGCAACGAACAGCGACTGGCTAGCTCGCTCCGTAACGTCACTGGGTCCACATATGGGACTGACGAGTAGTCAGTTTGTCTCCGCAGTCCACACAAACAGTTCCCGGGATGGGTCTCGGTCAGACACCCGGACACATCACTGTTCACTAAACTTCAATTACATTTATCTCACCGCAAAATAGCATATAACTCGACATCACACTGCTCCGTTTTGCTCACACAAGGGCCGACCGACCACCTTCCCTCCGTCCAGTCTGCTCGTGCTGACGTTTTCCGCTGCCCTCTCAACCAATCACATTCAAGGTAAGGTATTCTCTCCACAGCCAACCAATCACAACAAGGGTAAGTTTCAACACTAAAATAAATGCATTTCACATTAGTAAACAACTGTTTTGCAGAACAATATCAACAATATAATATATTCAAAAGGTATACAAAATAACAAACATAGGCCAAACTCTTATCTAATAGTGCAATATAATATATCTAAGGCCTATAATTTAACCACAAGGTTACAATAGTATTCCACAAGTTGCAAAGAAAAGCCGTCTCGAGATGTTCCATTTTCTTGTGGAGTGCTCGTGCCTCATTACGAGTGGTCAAATTTTGGTTTGGGTCATCAGATATTTTTTTAATAGACTGCTGGATATTAACATAATTCAGGCAGAGTGCCTTTGTAGCTTGGGCATGCGCGGACCACCGCGTATCGGATAGGCTTTTAAGCGTCTCAATTCGCTTGTTATCGTTTGGCTGTAACCCCGAGGTAACAATTTGCCAGCGCGACGTTGACTTGGAACAAAAATTAAAAAGGCTCTGCACCAAAGAGAAACACTCGTCTGTCTCAAGACAGCAATTAACACTTGTTACTCCCACTAAATCGAGCGTATGGGCAGCGCACGGAACCCACTCCACTAGTGGATTAATCTCCCGTATGCGTGACTGCAACCCTTTGTACGACCCTGCCATATTGCTAGCATTGTCATAGCACTGGGCTCTGCAATTGGCTATATCGATATCCATCTCCTGCAAAACAGCGATAACTGAATTGCACAACGATTCTCCTGTGTGACTTGCTGTTGGTAAAAACTTCAGGAAACGCTCCTCAATGGATCCGTCGGGCGACACATAACGCATAATGAACGTAGGTTGATCTACGTGGAAACATCAGGAGTCGAGTCGACACTGATTGAGAAGTACTTTGCGATCTTCAATTGACTTATTTCTGAAAGCACCTTTTGTCCCATAAGCCCACAAATATTTGAAGAAAGGTAGGAAGGATTTCCTCGGCCAGCGTTCCCGTATTTATTGATGTGTGCTTTTAGAAAATTATCAAATTGGCTTATCACTTCTAACATGCCTAAATAATTGCCATTACTTGGAAGACCAAATAACTCGCTGTCACCCCTAAAAGGTAGCCCACGCTCGGATAAAAACTTAATAACTGCGACCACCCGTTTGAGCACATCTTTCCAGTAATACCATTCACTCTCGAATTGTTTTTTCAGGTCTGAATCGATCTGTCCTTTATCTGCCGTCCTAGCAATCCACGCAAGCATCGCCTTCCTGTGGGAGTCAGAGCCTTCATGCTCAACTATGCCATCATGGGCATGTTTCCAATCATTATAGCCATTATTAACAAATGGCTTTGAACGTGATGTTATGTCCCCGAACAAGCGACCGACGAAACAAAACACCCCTCCTTTAGATGGGGAGTAAAGGAGCTACTCACGGGGCACATATTCTACATTAACAAGCTTTCAATTGAATAAAGTTTTTGAAAAACACCGCTTTTTATGTTTATATTGTCTCTCAGAAGCTGAGAAATCCACGTTTTTATTCTGGCATGATTCTGGCCCTGTGCTCACCCAATACGTCCGCACATCTTCATTAATGTTACCCCAGCGTCCTGCATCTGTACTGTATGGCTCCTCATCCACGTTTGACCTGGGAGCTTGATCGGGGTGGCTAGCTGCTGCTACATCATTAGCATTAGTACCCAAGGGCTCTGCGGTCGATTCTCTGGGGTCGGCTTTCTAGCCGACTCGGCTGCTGTGATATTGAAGTCCGCGTTCTCGTCGCTAGGCTGTTTGACCGGATCTTCGTCTGGGTCGGCTGATGGTGTGCTGTTGGGAGCAGGGCTAGTGAGTGCTGCTGGGCCTGGAAGTGCTGCTGCTGCTTCTGCTGCTGGATGATTAGCAGCGCTGCCACTTGTAGCTAGGTCGAGCTCTCTGGCAGCGGCGCTCAATTTTTCCCCACAGACAACTGATCAGCAGGAGCCTTACCGAAATATCCAGTAAGTTTCGGAATCTTTTTAAGCAGTTCATGCTCACGAAGCTCCTTGAGTTTCTGTGTCTTTCTTTTTTGATAACCACTTTAAAATTTACGCGGTGGCTGAGACTCTGACATTTTGATTGCATCGATTTGAATTAGTAAACTAGCTGTCGTTTTCCCACAATCTCAAAACCAACGTGCACCTGCGCATTGCATACCACTTTTGAACAGAACATGGCCCCTGATTGGTTATAAACGAGGTCAGCTAAGGTAGCATTTAGATACACGCAGTGATTAAAGTGGGCCGGAGCTACCCGGATCCCGACACCGGCACTTCCCCTCCTCCCCCAAGTCAACCGGAGCTGATATCCGGCACTCTGTAGACAGGAGTAATTTCAACCTTTTTGTCACAGTAAAATTTAAAACAAAAAACATGATGCAGCCAATTCACAAGCATTACAAAATAAATCGCAAATAAAGTTGTTCTTCTATTTTTATACTACTTTACTTTTTCTAAAAGTTTGAATGATATCGCGTCCTCACGTGTCCCGCACCTGCCTGCTGTCTGGCTTCACCAGACTTGACATCAAAAGAGAATGGCTTCACACTCAGCGTCAACCTGCTACCTGCACTATTATCTTGGATTGGGGGGCATAAAGAGTGAGTATCTTCAGTGCATTTCCAATAGTATTTCCAATAGTTTTGTCTAGCTCTGCTGTGGTTTTCATTCAAGCAACTAACGTTAGCGAACGTAACGTTAGCTAGCTAGCTAACTAGCTATCTTCCACCCGGTAACATTGCTAGCTAGTTGCTGACGTTGCTGGCTAGTTGTTTAAATGCTGCTAGGCAAGCTCACTATCGGTAGCGTCCGGTAACGCTAGCTAGTTATGTTTGTCCAACCTTAGCTCTGGCCATGCAATATTTTCATTCAAATAACTAACTAGCTAGCAAACGTTAGCTACCGGTAGCTATTATTAGCTAATAATGCTAACGTCGGGAATACAGGACCAGTTGTTAGCTAGCCTAACGTTAGCTAGCTACCTAGCTAGCTAGGTACTAGCTAACATTCAAACAACTAATCGCGATAGCTAGCTAGCTAACGTTAGCTAGAGATCCCCCACTTACCAAATCCCACTTTAACCCCTGGATACACGTACAACCCAGGGTCAGCTAAGGTATCGTGAACATGAAAGACACACATTGCCATTTCGACGATAGACTACAAGCACCATTTGGGGGGGGGGCTCGGATTCGGGGGAGATTTCGGACTTGGGGCCTCTAAAAAAATTAAAGTATATATGTGTTTTCCCCTTCTATCATAGGCCCTCTCTCCTGATTGGCCCCTGGGCTCAAGCCCAGGTAAGCCCGTGCATAGATCCGTGCCTGCACACATCCAGAATTCTTCCGCCCACCTAGCTGGAAAAGTCATCTTTTCCAAAGTGGACCTCGTCCGTGGATGCCATCAGGTGCCCGTCCACCCGCTGGATGTCCCCAAAACGGCGGTGATCACCCCATTTGGACTGTTCGAGTTTCTGCGCATGCCATTCGTCAAGAAAAACGCCGCGCTGACATTCCAGCGCCTCGTGGATTCAGTGCTACAGGTCTTGCCTTTTGTTTTTGTCTATCTAGATGACATCCTTATTGCCAGCACCTCCAAAGCGGAACGCCTGTCCCACCTTCGGACTCTTTTCGAGGGGCTCAGCCAGCACAGGCTGATCGTCAATCCAGCCAAGTGCCAGTTTGGGCTGACAACCATCGACTTCCTCGTCAACAAAGACGGGGCGGTACCCCTCCCCTCAAAGGCGGACGCCATCGTGAACTTCCCGCGACCGCTCACAGTCAAGTCCCTACGAGAGTTCCTCGGCTTGGTGAACTTTTACCACCGCTTTATCCCCCGAGCGGCTCAACTTATGAGGCCCTGAAAGGCAAGGCCACCAACGCACTGGACTGGTCTGCGGAGAGGGACAATGCGTTTGTGGACACTAAGACTGCTCTGGCTGATGCAACAATGCTGGCGCACCCATCACCCAATGCTCCGATCGCCATTACGATGCTTCGGACGACGCAGTTGGGGCGGTGCACGAGCAGTGGGTGAACGGTCGGCGCTTGGCAGCCGCTCGCTTTCTTCAGCCGACAGTTACGCCTCAGCGAACGGAAGTATAGCACCTTCGATCGGGAGCTCCTCGCTCTCTACCTCACCGTTCGACACTTCCGTTCCTTGCTGGAGGCCTGCCAGTTCAAGGCGTTTGTGGATCACAAATCACTGACGTTCGCCATGGCCAAGGTGGTGGTCCGCCCGCCAGCAACGACAGCTCTCCTACATCTCGGAGTTCACCACGGACATACAGCATATGTTGCTGGCAAAACAAACCTCGTCGCCGACTACCTCTCCCGGGCCATTGTGGGGGCCGTCCACTTGGGTCTTGACTATGCCTGTATGGCAGCTTGCTGCCGACCAGGACGTGCAGGCTTTCAGGACGGCTGTCACAGGGCTGCAGTTAGATACGTGGCTTTCGACGACGCTGGCACCACGCTCCTGTGCGACGTCTCCATGGGTCGGCCCCGGCCCGTCATTCCCACTGGCTGTAGGCGGTGTGCTTTTGACGCGGTCCATGGCCTCTCCCACCCTGGCGAAAAGCCTTCTCAAAGGCTAGTGGCGGCCAAGTTCGTCTAGCACGGGCTCAAAAAAGGTGTGAGAGACTGGGCTGACACCTGCGTGGAGTGTCAGCGCTCTAAAGTGTACCGCCACACCAGAGCCCCCCTGTCACAGTTCCCGGTGCCCGGAAGGAGGTTCGAGCATGTAAATGTGGACCTATTAGGCCCCCCTCCCACGGTTTTACTTACCACCTCACCATGGTAGATAGGACCACTCGATGGCCAGAAACCGTCCCACTGTCATCAACGACGCCCACCGACATAGCCCGGGCGTTAGTCAGGACCTGGGTCGCCCGGTTCGGCACCCCATCTGACCACTCCTTGGTCCGGGGTTCACAGTTTGCGTCTGAGTTCTGGAACGCAGTCGCAGAGAGCATAGGGGTGAAGCTCCACCGCGTACCATACGCAGGCCAGTGGGTTGTGCGAGCTGTTTTATCGCTCTATGAAGGCCGCTCTTCGGGCCAGCTTCAAGGATAGCAGCTGTTATGATCCACAGCGGGACAAGTGGCTCAATCATCCGTTGAGAATGCCTAACTTTCGCAACCAAAACACGTCATATTTATAATACAACCAAAAACGATTTTAATAAATCCAGAAACCATGTGATTGTAGGCTTGAAGGCTTCAAAATGCTTTGAACTGTTTTTTTGTGTAAAAGCTTGTGTTCAAAACAAGATATGAAATCAATCAAATCTTATTCAGACACATAGGTAGGTCCATATTAAAAAGAAAAATACAACACAGGATAACAACACAAAAATATAGTTAACAGCAGTTCACTTTTTTTCTTTGTCACAAGATTCAATTGGTGGTAGACATTCTGGACTGAACGTTTGAGCAGGAATGAGCAGTGGATCTATTCCACTATTCCAATCTCTTCTCTTCTCTTGGTTGCGACTTTTCACATCTCCTTCGAGTTTATATGCACATGTCGATAGCATTAGTTTCGTGTTTACATCGTCACCGGCCATTTTCAATTACGTAGCATATCAGGGTTTGGTAACCAAGCAACGACTGGGTGTGGGCTTTTTGGGGTTGGTTTTGAGCGGGAGTCGAGAGGAAATTGGGATTTTCATGGGGGGTATTCCAGAAAGCGGGTTATGTGAAAACTCAGTATGTTAACCCTGAGATGATGGAAACTCTGAGTTATCCGTTCCAGACAGAGAGGTAAATGAAACGCTGAGTAAGTCACCATGGTAACAGACTCTGTGAACATAACCTGCTCGCTGGCAGGTTTTCTATAAGAAACCGAGTTTCTACCTGTGTCCTAAAGGAAGCACGCTACCAGACATGGATTGTCCTTTTATTCGTAATCCCATCGACACTGAGGCACAATTGATTCGAAATGCTTTACGTCGCGAGAGAGTCTTGTGTTCTCCATAATATTGCAATTATTAGAGGGGAGCAACACCCTGCCTTACAAATTAATGACCCTGAGGATGACAATCCCATACACCCTGCAGATGTCCAGGATGGAAGGGCTGTAAGGGACATAATTATCAGAAGTTACTTTTCTGATTAAAACAGTCACATAAAGACAAATAATTCATATCTGTTTTGGTCTTCTTTATCCCTTAAAAGTACAAAAGCAACAGTTAGCATTTGTAATACAGTTCCAACCATTAACATATTTCACCTGTGACAATGCACCCGCCTCAACTGGTGTTCCAGTAATAGAATTTCAAGGTCAGTTTTTCTGATCTTGCGATCCAGATAGATCATTTCCTTTTCTGTCTTCGCAATAGTCCTCATTAGGTGGACTGTATAACTCCTTTGCTGGTAACATATGGATGACATTTAAATCCTACAGTTCGACATGCAGATTTAACATGGTATTGACCGAAAATCTCACTGTGTCAAGCTGTGCTGTGGAAGTTGATGGACCCTCCTCGTGATGCCCAGCCATGTTCTGTTGAAGCACAAGAATGTGCTAGTTGTTTGTCCATTATTTATGCTCATCACCTCAGTATACATGTCAAACTTCAAATTCCACTCAAAATGTATAAGGAATGTGAATGGGTAGAGAACTGCCGGTAGCTATACATAATATTAAGACATACATCTGTAGGTCTCTCTGGATCTCTCCCTGTGGCAGCAGACAGCGTTTCATCATCATTATCATCACCATCATCCTCCTCCTCCTCCTGTGATGCAGGAAAAGATACTGTTTCAGAATACTTTAAACTACCATCTGAGGCAAGATCTAAGTATGGAATACTTACAGCTGCAGGGCGTTCAATTGTCTCGGTAGTCGGAGGCTGGACGAGGCAGATGACACCATCCACAACTGTTTGGGGGGGTGGTATGTGATATATACATAGGTGTATACTTGCATTTGATGTAGGCACTTGTGTCCTGAGGGGTGACAGACTCGGATGAGCTTTCCCCTGTGATGCCTTCAGCCACCGGTCGGCTACAATTTTGGCTGAGGGCCAGCTCCTCAGCTTTTCGGGCCTCTGCCTTCTTTCTGTTGGCTGAGCAGAACTCAAATGTTTGTTTTTTTATTAGTATTTTATTGAGTGTTCATGTACACATCGCCACATTTTAAAAGACTCCAATATAATAAAAAACGTGTAAACATTGTAAGTGTTACTCTACTAAGTGGGATATTAAGAGAGGACGAGTTCAAACAACATTTTGTTAGGGGTTTAAATTACTACTTGAAGAAGCCACTGAATGAATATTTATTTTGTTTAATAGCCAACGTCAATTTAAAAATGAAATTAAAATCAAAGTGAGGTGCAATCATAGCCTATAGCAAAATATGCCTTACCGTTCTGAATTATGTTTTTATATTTCATTTTTAGCTGCTTCCAAGTGCGCCTTTCTCCTGTTGGATTGCACCAAAATGAAAATCAGATTTTATACCCATTTATTATTTATACCTGTATGCTACGATCTTAAGTACGATTAAATTTTAAGTCAATTGAGTAGTGCATTCAAACTTACGCGTTGACTCGGGCAGCGATTTTCTCCCATGCCGTTTCTCTCTCCTTCGCTGCTGCAGCGCTGTTGCTTTTACGGCGGAATATATATTCGTAGTCACCATAGGCCTGCATTAGCACCTCCAACTCAATTGGGGTGAAATAACTCGCTCGTTTTCTGTCAGTTGCCATGGTGACTCGTGGTATCGGGACTCCATTGATGATGGCTTTTTATTGTGGTTGTGCACGCGCGTAACTCCAGATGAACATACTCAGAGTTGATTGAACTAATTCAGATCGGCTGTTCTGGAGCCGGATACTCGGAGTTTCCCATCTCAGAGTAAGTCAACTCAGAGTTCAGGGATAGAATCAGAGTTTGTTGAACTTCCTTTCTGGAATACCCTGCACGACGAGTAGCTAGTGCGAGTCGTGGGTATGATAAAGAAAGGGCAGTAAAACTCACCGATTGACCTGACCTCGTGTCTCCGGGCCTCATTATGGATCAAAACGCTGCATTGGTGTCAGAAGTGGGATGGAGAGACCGTGAGGCCATCGGAAGCCCGTGCGCCCAGAGGCGTGAAGGAGCTGATATGCTGAAGCGCGGGGACGCACTTCCCGAAGGAGAGGGAGGGAGGGGGTAGTATAACGTGCATGGATAAATAGACTCGCTAGCCTTACATAACGGGCCGGATCCTTTAGTTGACTGGTTAACGTAGTCGCCCGTGGTGCGGCGGTTCCCGGACTGCCCCCCGAATTTACTGCTCTCAAAAGCCTTAAGTGCAGTTGTTTGTTCTTTTAGAGAAAATATATCGTCCAGTTCGTTTAATACCGTCGCGATAGCGGATTTAACAGACCATTCCACATCAGAGGCAGCCATCTTGGTTGTTTACGAAAATGCCTAAATGGCGCTCCTCTGTCCTCATATCAAACCCACCCCATATTAGATAAACAGTTGTGACTCGGGCCAGGTCGGCTGAAATTCTGTCTGAACGGGGGGGGGGGGCAGACGCATCTGCCAGAGCAAGTAAAACATGAGCTCGCAGATTTGTCTGGTTCCCAGGCTAGGATAAAAGGATCCATCCCAGCTGCAAAACAACTTGTAAGTTTCACCTCCTCCACACCTGCCGCTGCATAGCCTCAGATTAGGAATCACTGTCATGACAACCAGACTATGAGTTTTGATTGACACCTCTATCAACTAATTAGCGACACTGGGTCGTTTCCTTCAGTGTCATTTCTAGTTTGATGTGTGGGCTGGGCTGTTTCTTTTTCTTTCTTTTTTTTCCAAGTTCTCTGGAAAACAGAGTACTTTGGGGGGGGGGGGGGGACAACCTGCTGAAACCATGACAATGTGTATATTTCAGAGATTTATCGGGATACTGTGATGCATAACCCGAAATCAGGATTGTCCTGGTCAGTCTGGGACATCTGGTCACCCCAGTCATGATACCATTTTACTGGCTTCATTGTGGAGATCTTGGACATGGGACCACCGCTAGACAGCTCAACAACAGCATGTAATGGTACCACGATAAGTTTGAACAAGTCCAATTTAACCCAATTATCTAAGATCAGCAGAGGGCATCTGTCCAACCCGGTATCAAGCCAAAGCGTGTAATACACCGCTGGTCCAGCGTGTCAGTGTCAGGCTTTGCCTCGCTCAGGCGTGAAAAGTACACGCGTGTATGAAGGTGCAGTGCCAGCAGGGGGCGATGATTAAGAGGTGAAGGCAGGTTAGGGTTAAGGTTAGGGTCTTGTTAGGGTTGGGTTAGGCGAGGGATTTTGGAAAATGATGTATGCTTCTTTTCCTCCGTGGGGAGTTGCTGGCATTGAGTTAATCATCGCCCCCTGCTGGCACTGCACCTTCATACACGCGTGTACTTTTCACGCCTGAGCAAGGCAAACCTTGACACTGACACGCTGGACCAGCGTGTATATTACACGCTTTGGCATGATACCGGCCTGATCTGTCAGGTTCAGCCAGACAAACTGGGACCCACAGAGCAAACCAGAGACAGACAGGTGCGGAGAGGCAGTTTATTAAACAGCCCAGGGTCGGTACACAAAATGCAGTCAGCTCAGGCAGAAGTACAGAAAACACGAGGCAGAAAGGTTCGAAAAACAGGCGAGAGTCAAAACCATCAAACGGTGGGATAAAGCTAAGGTAACAGAACGCTAGGCTAAACTGGTCTCAAGGGAAAATCTGGGTCGGAACACGAGGAAACATACACAAGAAAACTGCCGGAGAGCTACTCACAAGTGATGCAGACCAAGACACATTGGGGAAACAGGCATTTATACACATGAGGGGAGGAGATAATGAGGCACATGTGATGACAATGGACAATCACACACACGGAGTCAAGACACCTAGAATGAACACAAACAAGAAGTGAGGGAATCCAACAAAAATAAAACAGGAAGTCAAAAACCAAACAAACTAAACTGTATAGGGCCTGGCAGTACCTCCACCCCCCCCCCCGGGACGGATTCCAGACGTCCCAAAACCAAAAGGACCCCACAGGAAGGACAGAGGGGCCCAGGGGGAGGAACTAAATGGGGCCAGGGATCTCAGGCGGGTGGCCCGAGGGCTGGGACCGATCGGGCGGGCGACCAGGTTGTAGGAGGCAGAGCATCTCCGGCGGGGGACCCGAGGGCAAGGACCGATCGGGAGGGCGACCAGGCTTCGGAGGCGGCGGGATGGCGGCGGGGCAAGCTGGACTCGGAGACGGCCTGGCGGCCGCAGGACTCACTGACTGCCTGCCGGCCGCGGGAATCGAGGTCGGCCTGGCGGCCGCGGGACTCTAAAACGGCCTGGCAGCCGCGGGACTCAGAGGCGGCGTGGCAGCCGCGAGGCAAACGAAACTCGGAGGCGGCATGGCAGCCGTGAGGCAGACAGAACTCGGAGGCGGCGTGGCAGCCGCGAGGCAAGACGGAACTCGGAGGCGGCGTGGCAGCCGCGGGGCTAGCTGAACTCGGAGGCGGCTCGGGGATGCTGGGCAGCCGAGGCTCGGGTCCCGATAGAGAGTACAGACGGCCACGAGGGGGCAAGGCACCAGGAAGTAAATCAGAGAACCTTTCCGGGCATGACAACCGCAAGTGGGTCGGTTCAGGAGATGTGGAAGAGGGAGTGTCAGTTTGAGGTTGTGACGTGGATGAGGCGACCGTCAGATGGCTTAGCTGAGAGGCTCATAAGACCCAGATTGGAAAAAAACAGTTGTCCTTTCAGTAAGAAGAGAAAAAAGCAGCAACCGCAATCATAGCAATGCAGAGGATGTGATGTAACCATCCGTTGATTAATGTATAAAACCATGTCCTGACCCCAAGTACAATTGGGGAGAGAAAGGGAGGGGGACATGTCCTGGCCCAGTGTACTCACTTGGTTACCATAGCGGACATCAGGCTAATATGTCATGTTGTCAAGTGCACACATAAAGTGCTGTGGGGGTTTAGAAAGTCTTAAGTAGCGTAGCACATTAGCTAAGTATCATATGAAACAAGCAGATTCTGCGGCTGGGTATCACGGCACAGTTTGGTAAATGCTGATTAAGAGCACACTCAATATTTATTTTTATGGCATGTGTGTCCGTTTGTGTGCTTGTATGTGTGCGTGTGCATATATGTTTTGCTTGCTGATTGCTTACCCTGGAGACAATATGTCTCCAGGGTAAGCAATCAGGCTTGTGAACAATAATGGTCTCCCGCAAACTAACAGTAAGAGAATTAAATCTTTACCCCATACTGGCCCCATAATTTACTATTGGCATGGCTGCAAACACAGCATAAACACAGAAAACCACACACATATACATGGTGCAACTATCATTAAACTGACAACATGCAATTAGTATACTGTAATTCACCCTTAATCTTACACAAAAGTGCACACACAAATTGAGAATCAGGCACATGCACACATACAAATACACATATAAATGCACACAAACATTTAAGTATATGCAAACACACACACACACACACACACACACACACACACACACACACACACACACACACACACACATACTACTGAGTTGCATAAAATATTTGCTATGTCTTTCTGTGTAGCCAAACCCTGTCTTTCCTGGGACATATGTGAAGGGATTATATATTTATTTTGTAACATTTACAAGTGTGTGTGCATTTGCAATGCATCTCCTCCTAAATTTCACGTATGGCTCATGTAAGGTGGGTGTCTTCCTATTTTGTGCATGTGGCGCATGAGATAACTATGCATGACCTTCTTTATTGCACGTGTGTCGCATCTTCTTCTATGTTACAAGTGTGTGGTTTGTACCACTGCAGTTGTGTACCTGGTAGTGTGGTCTGTGTGAGGTGTATGTAATAAAGGTTTTCATTTGATTACAGGGCTTCAGAAGGGCCACCCAGAGAAGCTTTAGATTTGATGTACTGTGTATCCAAGGAGAATGGAAAATAACATCAGCTGTCAGGAGAGAATGATGAAAAATAACCTGTCATCACTTCTCTCTCTCTCTCTCTCTCTCTCTCTCTCTCTCTCTCTCTCTCTCTCTCTCTCTCTCTCTCTCTCTCTCTCTCTCTCTCTCTCTCTCTCTCTCTCTCTCTCTCTCTCTCTCTCTCTCTCTCTCTCTCTCTCTCTCTGAGCGGAAGTGCGAGTGAGCGTGCGGAGCAGACGCCCGAGAGCGGTCGTGAGCGTTTATCTATCTTTTTTGCTATTTTCTCCTTGCAAATATTCTACGTAGTGTGCTGTGTAGGGTTACTGGTTTGGTTTGTATATATAAGGAGGTTTCGAGAGGTTTTGTGTGTGTGCGTGTTTGCGGTCGACCAGCGCTTGCTGGTCGGCGAGCTAAACGCCGGTATGGAGTTTACCAAACTCACCAGGGAACATGGGCTTAAAGTGTTGCCTAGTTCCCCGTGTTGGGTGGAGGACTGTGCTTTGGCAGTCGGACAGGTTGTGGGTCACAGCAGCGTTAAATCTGCTGTTAGGATGAACGGTGCTGTGGTGATTTTTGTTGACGCTGTAGCCAAAGCAAACAAAGGGGTCGAGGCCGGCGTTGTTGTTAATGGCAGCCTCGTGTCGGTGTCTCCGCTCACCACGCCGTCGACAAGCGTCACCATTTCCAACATCCCGCCGTTCATCTCCGATGAGTTTTTGACAAGAGAGCTGTGGAGGTATGGAAAAGTAGTCTCGTCCATCAGGAAACTGTCGTCTGGCTGCAAATCGCCGCTGGTGCGACATATAGTTTCACACAGACGACAGGTTCACATGATCCTGAACAAGAAAGACCAAGACTTGGATGTAGCTTTTAGGGTGAAGATGGATGATTTTGACTATGTAATCTTTGTAAACTCTGGGACCTTGAAGTGTTTTGGCTGTGGAGGGGAGGGTCATTTAGTTCGGGCTTGTCCTGAGAAACACTCCTCTGAGGGCAACTCGCAGCGTGAAGGAGAGAGAGGAAATAAAAAGGGTGAGACCAGGCAGAACAGCGAAGAGACAGCAGGAAAGGGACAGAGTGGAACCAGGCAGAACAGCGAAGAGACAGCAGAGAAGGGACAGAGTCCAGACCACACTGACAAAACGGAACCACCCAAACAGAGTGGAAAGTCTACAAAGGAAAACGTAAATGTTGAGAAGGAATCACGAAGTGAGCAGGCAGTGGCATCAAACACTACAGGTGGAGTAGCAGAAGGTGTAGTGTTGAGCAACAATGAGGATTTGGTGGAGGACGACAAAGTCTGTAGTCCTCCTGCACTAAAGAGAAAGCAGTTGACTAAAACGAGTGGCTCTCAAGCCAAAAGAGGAGCATTGATAAGGGAGAGAAGCAGGCAGTATGAGGAACAACTGTCTGGGGCTGAGTTGCGTATGGAGGAAGAGGAGGATGACGGGGACTGTGGTATAGACAGCCAGGTGCCTGTATTAAAGGAAAAACAGCACGAGGTACAAATGTCGGGAGATGAGTCTAAGGAGGAAGGTGGTGGTGTAGACAGCCAGCCTCACACTTCCTCCCAGATGTCAGGGGCAACGAATCAAGAATTTCTTGCAAAAAAACAAAAAATTTGAGGAATGTCAAAATTGAGGATTTTTTGCCGACAAAGAACTGTTTATGCAGTCTGTTAAATCTCAGATGAGAAAAATAGAAGAATGGGGCCACACTTATCAAGATATGTACAGGTTGAGGAAAATGGTTCAGAAGCTCAAACAGGAATTACAGCATGAAGAGTCAGACGCAGTATAAAACAAGTCATTTCCCGTTCTGCTCAATGTTGTTCTTTTATCATGTGTTGTTTTTCCTCTCATCAGTCTCGATGGCCAATTTCAAAGTCTCAACACTTAACCTGAATGGAGCAAGAGACGTGAGAAGAGAGCATGTCTCTTTGAATTTGTAAAACTAAAGCTCGTTGACGTCATGTTTGTCCAGGAAACACAGTGATATAATGAATGCCACTGACTGGAAGAAGGAGTGGGATGGCGATGTTGTCCTAAGCCACTTGAGTAATGTAGTGGATGAGAGGCTCTCCTCTTTTCAAAAACTTTTTACCACAATCTTATGTGGTAGAGGAAATAGTGAGAGGTAGATTGATGGTAGTTAGAGCCAAATATGAGTCCTTTACTTTGGTGTTTGCAAATGTATATTCTCCGAATGCAGGGCCTGACAGAGTTCAGTTTTTAACTGACCTCAACGCGGTTTTGAATCAGTGTGGACCTGAAGAGTTTCTGTTTCTGGGAGGGGTTTTTAACTGCACAGAAAATGACAACATGGACAGGAATCATATTGAACCTCATGCCGCCTCCAGACGTGCAATCAAGCAGTTGATAGTAACTCATAGTTTGGTTGATGTGTGGAGAGAGATGCATGAGGATGTTAGGCAGTACACCTGGGTTCATAGTAGAGAAGCATATTTTACTATGGCACGGCTGGATCGTTTCTATTCTTTTAGGCATAATTTCAGTATTTTTAAAGAATGCAGGATTATGCTCGTAGGTTTTTCAGATCATTTAACGGTGACATGCAATGTTTTCATTGCAAAAGTAAAGCAAAAGTCTGCTTATTGGCATTTTAACACTGCTCTGCTACTAGATGCACACTTTAAAGAAACCTTTAAAATTTTTTGGGATATTTTCAAAACTAGGAAGGGGGAGTTTACGTCTTTGAAACAGTGATGGGATTATGGGAAAGTGCAGGTCAAGCAGCTTTGTCAAATTACACTCTCAATGTCTCTCATGACATTACCAAATCTATGAGGGATCTAGAGACTGAAATAGTGGTGCTGCAGACTTCTGCAGGGTCCAAAGGAAACCGAGGCTGTGTTGAAGAACTCAAGTCCAAAAAAGCCTTGCTGGCTGACTTGCTGGGTGTTAAGGCACAGGGGGCATTGATCCGGTCTCATTTTCAGAGTGCCGCCCTGATGGACTCACCTTCAAAGTTTTTCTTCAGCTTGGAAAAGAAGAATGGTCAAAGCAGGTTCATTCATGCCCTAAAGTCAACAACAGGACACCTGCTGACTATGGCAAATGAGATCCAGAAGAGAGCTGTGGATTTTTACTCTCTTCTGTACAGCAGTGAGTACACCGAAAATGAGTGGGCATTTGACTCCTTCTGCAGTGGGCTGCCCAGAATATCAGAGGAAAGTAACAAGGTGTTGGTGGGTCCTCTGACTGCAGAGGTGCTGTCTACAGCGTTGCAGAGCATGCAGGGGGGGAGGCCCCTGGAATTGATGGACTCCCACCGGAATTCTACAAAGGTTTTTGGTCTGAGCTGTGTGACGACATCATTGAGGTCTTCACTAAATGTTTTCATGACTCCTTCTTGCCCCAGAGCTGCAGGAGAGCTGTTCTGACATTGTTGCCAAAAAAGGCGACCTGCAAGATATGAAGAACTGGCGTCCGGTCTCTCTTCTGTGTGCAGACCACAAACTGGTTTCCAGAGTCCTGTCCAACAGACTGAAGAAGGTGATAGACCAAGTCATCCATCAGACCCAAACCTACTGTGTGCCCGGCAGGTCCATTGTTGACAATGTGTCACTAATTCGGGATGTTTTGGAAGTCTCTGGTCCATTGGGCTTTGATGCTGGTCTGGTTTCATTGGATCAGGAAAAGGCGTTTGACCGGGTTGAGCACCAATACCTTTGGAAAGTGTTAAAAAGGTTTGGCCTCAGCCCTGGACTTGTTGCCAAGATTAAGGTTTTGTACAAAGATATTGAGAGTGTACTGAAAATTAATGGTGTTTTGTGTAAACCTTTCAAAGCATGTAGAGGTATAAGATAAGGCTGCTGACTGTCGGGCATGCTCTATACGCTTTCGATCGAACCGTTATTACACAATTTTCACTTTTCTATTGGTGGTCTGTGTTTGCCTGATCTTTGCACAAGAGTTTTCTTATCTGTGTATGCAGGTGATATAGTTTTCGTCATAAAAAGTCAAGATGATGCTGATCTGATTGAGAAACTTGTGGAAAGGTTTGGGAATCTTTCAGCTGCTAAAGTAAACTGGGCAAAAAGCGAAGCCTTAGCAGTTGGAAAGTGGTCTGCATGTCTATCTCAGCTGCCAGGGGGGCTAAATTGGAAGGGGGGGGTCAAGTACCTTGGAGTGTTTCTGGGTGATGACCAGACGGTTTGGAAAAACTGGGAGGGAGTGGTGGAAAAGGTGGAGGGGAGATTACAGAAGTGGAGATGGCTGTTACCACAGATGTCTTATAGGGGAAGGGTTTTGGTTGTTAATAACTTGGCAGCCTCCACCCTCTGGCACAAGCTAACTGTTCTGGAGCCCACTACCGGATTGCTAAAAAAAGTACAGTCCATCTTTGTGAACTTTTTTTGGGATAACCTTCACTGCGTACCACAGAATGTACTATACCTACCAAAAGAGGTGGGAGGGCAGGGTTTGGTGCATCTGGAGTGCAGAGCAGCAGCCTTTAGACTACAAATCATATAGCGCTATCTCACAGGGACTGATGATGTGCTGTGGAGACCTCTCATGAGTGTTATTTTAAAGAAGGTACAGGTTTTGGGTCTAGGCGCTTCTTTGTTTCTAACAGACTGTGTTTTTAAGAACATGCATGACCTGCCACCCGTCTATCAAGGATTGTTTAAAGCTTGGACTCTATTCAAGTGGTGCAGACTGGAGCCTACAGCATCTCTGTTTTGGCTTCTGGAAGAACCCCTAATCCATGGGGCCAGACTGGACATTCAGGATGACAGCAAACCAGGTCTCAACCGGAGGCTATGCTCAGCTGGAACTGTCAAGTTGAAGCACATCGTGGATGCTGCAGGTCCAATGCTTCTTGACACAGAGGCAACGGTTTCACTGCTGGGCTTGAGGTCAAGCAGACACCAGAGACATTCTGAATGCATGGCTTAGAAGACTCACCAGGGAGGAACTGGACATGCTGCATGACTATGCCATTGGGACCGAGGCTCCTGATAATGGAGATCGGTTCCCCGAGTTGGGCCTTCAAATGGACCAGACTGGTCTAACAAGACCTTTGACGGTCCTAAATTTGGCAACTAAAATTGACCTTTATATGTTAGATAGAAAGGTCTTGTACAAATGTTGTGTTGTTGCCATGAACAAGAAAATACTGAATGAGAGAAAGGACACTATATGGAGAACAAGGCTAAAAGTGGCAGATGATTGTAAGCCAGTGTGGAGGGTGCTGTATAAAGCCCCGCTGAACAAAAAGTCAGGTGACTTGCAGTGGAGGATCCTGCAGGGAGCGCTGGCAGTCAGTAGTTTCGTCTCTAAGATTAACCCAACTGTTTCTGTTAAGTGTCCTTTCTGTCAGTCGCCAGAGACAATTTTTCATTGTTTCATGGAATGTGAAAGACTTCAGGTGCTCTTTGAAGCTCTACAGATCATATTCTCACACTGTGATGAAAGATGGAATAAAACTGTTTTTATCTTTGGCGCTGGGTACAAGAGGAAGGATGCGGAAAAGTGGCAACTGTTAAATTTTGTAGTGGGGCAAGTTAAGTTTGCGATTTATAGGAGCAGAAAAAGTCTAATTAATAATGGTTCGGAGGGAGATTTACTTCCATTGTTCATTGCAAGGGTGAAGGCGAGAGTCCGAGTGGACTTCAGCTTCTTCACCTTAATTAACAACTTGGATGAATTTATTTCGCGGTGGTTATCCAAAGGAGTTGAATCAAGTGCAACTGGACTTGGTATAAGCGCGGTGGTTTTTCAGTAAAGCCGTTTGTTCAGTCAATGAGAGGAAACTGGTATTTCATTCTGTTTTTGCATAATATTTCTTTTGACCCTTTGGCAGTATGTGACTTGGACCACTGTTCTAAAAAAAAGACTTTTTTAGACGACTTAATGTGAAGGAGTTGCTCGTGTTGATGTTGTGAATTGGACGTGTCTTTGTTGGTTTTTTTGTTTTATGTAAATTCAAGAGTTTTTTAAAAATTCTAAAAAATTTCTCTCTCTCTTTAGCTCCTTTTCTTTTTCTTCTTCTCTGTCTCTCTCACAGGCTTCCCACCCTTGCTCTCTCTCAAATTTCGCTATTACTTGTAGCTTTTATCTGTCTTACTTAAATGTTTCTCTCGTAGCATTGTCTTGCATTTCTACTCATGACTTTTTCTCCCTCACTCACTGCTTTTGCTTTCTCATTCTTGCATGCTCTCTCTCACTCTCTCTCTCTCTGTCCTTTAATCCGATTTGTATTTTGCCGTGCTTTTCTTTTTGATATAATCCTGTAGCTTAGATTCTTAATTTCTCTCATTATTCATTACTGTTCCAACTTTCTAAGAATGGAGGGGAGACAGATGGACCTCTGTGAATCTAAATCTCGGTGTGTTAGAGAGAATGACTGAGAGGCAGATCTCATCAACCAGTTAGTAAAAAAAAAAAAACTGACATAAACGACAGGGAAATGGAAACAAGAAGATGGAGTGGTGAAATGAGAGGAGCAAAGTGCCAATGTTAGCATGTAGGTGAAAGGCAGTGCAAGGCATAAAGGAGGGACTTCCAAGACAAGTGACAGTAGGAGGGAGGGCAGAAAATTGAAAGAAGATGTGTGGGATAGACAAGAAATGTCAAGACAGAGGAAGCTGACAGTGCTTTGATGAAGACAATTTAATGAACATTAGGTACTGTAACTTTATAATGGTGTATTTTATTTTAAACATTGTTTTTGATGTTTGACCTTAATACATTCTCCCTGGAAGGGTCTTGGTGCAAAGTTAGGTTAGTGTTGCTAATTAGCCTTAACTAGTAGGTCCTGTCAATAGGGAGTGGAGCTTTTCTCTAAAGTTTTTCCTCATCCGAATTTAGGGTTTAATGATAGAGAGTGTTGTCTTTCGTTGTCGATCTGTTTTCCTGGGTGTGAATGTAAAGCTCTCTGAGACTATAGGCAAGCTCTACTGAGAGAAGTGCATATCAGCACAAGTTTGCTGACACTGAGCACCAATGGATAGAGTTGGGGGACTTGACTCACGTGCCTTTACTGGAGTCAGACTTGAGTTGCAAATTTGAGGACTTCAGAATTGCTTGACTAATACTGATAAAAGACTTAGACTTGAGACAGATCACTCGAAAGGACTTGACCTTTTTTTATTAAGTATTTGCATTTTTCTAGATATTGGGAAGTTATGTTTTTTGAAACATGATTGGGTGATTTCTACTGCAATGCACACAAACCTTGCAACCTACTAGGATGTGGCAGACCAGCAGAGGTCAATGCATGAGGCAGCTATCATGGAGGGTTTTGGATCTAAAAATTATATTTGGATTCAAGGATTATGTTGTCAATGATGGCAGAAAGAAGAGAACAGTGTGGTATATAACATCTGCAGCTCAAAAATAAGTGACATGACCACCAAGTCAAGACAGATGTGCATGGATGTTGTGTGTACACAATTTACAGAATACATCATTGAAAGAGGATAACAGAATTATAATTGAATTAAAAAAATATATAAAGAATATGATGACGAGGATGCCAGGCAGTGTCCAGATGCCACCATAACAGAACATGAGCCATGTGACCACCATTGCTATGTAGACCTGACAGGAGGACAGACTACACATGCACACAGGGTAGATTCACATCACACCATTCACATATGTGGGAGAAAAGACAAGAAAAAATATTAGTCACATATAACATATTAAAACAGGATATTAATGTATAAGAAATACAAAAAGAAATGTGATGAGGAGAATGCCAAGAAGTGTCCAGGTGCCAACCACCATCACCATGGAGACCTGGGAGGAGGACAGACTACACATGCACACCGGGGAGACTCACATCAAACTATTCACATACACAGGAGAAGAGAAAGGAGAAGACATCATTCAGAGAGAGAAAAAAGACACGTGAGAAGAGAAAAATTTGCAATAGTCAATAATCTATGCACTATAATCACGTCGGCAGAAAAGTGCCATGCAGCAGTAAAGGTCATGAAGTACTCAATTTAAAGGCAACTAATTGTAGGTTAAGGCAAAAATATGAGTGTCAAGTTTGGATTTAAAGAACTCAACAGACTCTGATTGTCTGAAGGCCGCAGACAGGTTATTCCACAAGAACGGGGCCCGATAGAAAAAGGCCCTGCTACCAGATGACTTCTTTTTTACTTTGGGTATACACAGGAGCCCTGTATTTTGAGAGTGGAGAGCTCGAGATGGAATGTACAGTTTAGTGAGATCAA
The DNA here is from genome assembly GCF_029633865.1 of Lampris incognitus. NCBI lineage: Eukaryota > Metazoa > Chordata > Actinopteri > Lampriformes > Lampridae > Lampris > Lampris incognitus. The sequence continues at coordinate 29,419,817 of NC_079216.1, read as the reverse complement.
ACAGGTATGACGGGGCAAGCCCAATTAGAATTTTAGGTCAGCAGAAGCACCCTGAAGTCTGATTTAACATGGATAGGAAGCCAATGAAGGGAAGCAAGAATTGGTGTAATATGGTCAAATTTTCTAGATTTAGTTAGGATTCTTAACTACAGCATTTTGAAACATCTGAAGACTTTTAGTCTTTTAGCATGTGGCAGACCTGAAAACAGAACATTACAGTAATCAAGTCTGGATGAAACAAATACATGAATTAGAATCTATGCATCAGCCATGGACAGGAAAGGCCGAATTTTAGCTATGTTATGTAAGTGAAAAAAGGCCGCCTTGGTGATTTCTTTAATATGGTTATCAAAGGAAAGGCTGGGATCAAACTTAACACCAAAATTTTTGGCTGCTACACTTTGGGAAATCAGACTTGTCATTTGCTATTTTTACTTGATCAGATTGGTGTCTGTGTCTAGCAGGGCCAATGACCAGCATCTCACTTTTATCTGAATTTAAAAGCAGGACATTTAATGACATCTAATTTTTCACAGCAGCCAAGCAGGCCTCTAAATTATTCATTTAAGTATGATCATCAGCCCTTATAGGCACATACAGCTGAGTATCACCCACCTAGCAATGGAAATGTATTCCATGACTGCGTACAATTTGGCCAAGAGGTGAAATATGAAGAGGATAAGTAGCAGGCCAAGAACCAAGCCCTGAGGTATGCCATATTTAACATCAGAATATTTCGATATATCATTACAGCAGACACAATGTGTTCTTTCAGATAAGAACTTAAACCAAAAGAGGGCTCAGCCAAAGACACCAAAATTACAATTTATTCTGTCTAATAGTATATGATGATCAGTGGTGTCAAAGGCTGCACTGGGGTCCAGTACTAGAAGCACAGAGGTGGAATCAGAGTCCATAGCTGGTAGAAGATCGTTCACCACTCTGGTCAGAGCAGTTTCAGTGGTGTGACATGCCTGGAATAGAATAGAATACTCTTTATTAGTAATTTTGTACATATATACAAAATAAATTTACTCTCTGCATTGTAGCTAGGACAGTGGGCATTACCTTGGTCAGGGGCACAGACAGGAGTATTAACCCTAACATGCCTGTCTTTTTTGAAACAAAGTCGATGAAAGCCGATTTAAAAGGTTCACATAGATATTTTTCTTCTATATGGGTTGAAAGTTGTTGATGCACAACTCTCTGTATTACTTTAGAAAAGAATGGAAGATTACAGACTGGTCAATAGTTACTAAGAGACCCTGGATCAAGGGGCAGTTTCTTAAGTAGAGATTTGACCACAGCTGTCTTAAAACTGCTGGTAACAGTATCAGTAGTAAGTGATAAATTAACAATGTCTAGCAATACAATGTAGGTCCTAGGAAAAGCCAGAGGTCTTTAAAAGATTTTGTTCTTCGGGGTGTCAAGTAGGCAAGTAGTTGGTTTAGAAGCTGACAAAGGCTTGATCAAGAGAGATAGTCTCAAAAACTGTAAAAACAGGGACTTTCAGTGACTCATTGTATAGATATGAATTTGGTAAAACAAGCTCTGCTGGAGTAGCTGAAGTTGAAGAACAAATTTTGTTCATGATCTCATCAACCTTATTGACCTTTCGCAAAGTACCGCCCAGAACGGTGCTTGTCTAATCCTACCTTAGCAACGGTCCGTCAAGCTTTCAAACACACAACAAAATGCTGAAACGGTGTGCCTATGGGATCTGCAAATCGGATATTAGATATCTGAAAAGTTTGGAGGGGGTGTAATTTTCTTTCCCTTCCCACAACCCAGAACGCAAGAAGCGCAATGTCGGCAATAGATTTCGCAGTATAGCAGACCCCATGGCCAGCTTAATCCATCCAAAATCAACAAAAATACCAGTCTGCTCCTAGCTAAGTTTGCTACTAGCTATTATTGATAGCTAACACAGCTAACGTATTATTACTGCTACTTTTACCCACACAATGCGCTGCTTTCTTCCTTCACGTTTTGGTGTTTTCCGGCTACTTCCTGGATAGTTCTGAAATGCTTGACGGGCAGTAACTAAGGGGGGCGGGACTTTGCGAAAGGTCAGTTGCAGTCTAGAAACTCATGAGCCGTGAATGGTGAGCAGCTAATAGACGGCTGCATTTAACACATTTAGCTACAGTGTCAAAGAGAAATCTGGGATTATATTTAATATTGAGTAAGCGAGAGAGATACACTGCTTTCACAGCAGATAAAGCATGCTTCTATTTCATTAAAAACACTTATGCCAAGATAGGTAAAAAACTTCCCATTTAGATTTTTGCAATTTAGGTTCCAGTCTCCTGCAAGCCTGCTTAAGAGACCACAAAATCCAACTTCATCCGCCACTACAAAACCCACAAAGAACGGTATGTGAATGTGAATGTGAATAGCTTATTGGTTGATCAAACATTAGCTAGAAAGCTAATGTTAAATTTAAGCTATGTTAGACTTGGCTTCGAATCGGTTATGCATTTTATTAAGAAGATTTGTTGTTAATGTAAAATACAATCGGGGGACTGATTCGGAGCCATATAACCAGTTAAACTATGTTGCCACATTACTAGCTAGCACAGCTGCATGCTCATGACTAAATGGTTACAGGTTACAAATGTTAGTCTTCTCATGACCACTAGCTAACATTATGTAATTTAATCTATGGTTTTTGGACATGGTGACCAGGCGTTAGGTTTTATATACTTGTTTGTATTTTATACACTATTCAGTTGTATTTGGCTTTGATGCAAAATTTTTGTGCACAGAAACAGTTAAGTAGTAAAACAATGACTGTGTCATATGACAAACACCTTAGACAGATGTGTTGATAGGCCAAGGAGAAATGCTCAAGGAGAAGTGACCCTCCTGAAAGAGAGCCAGGGCAGGAGGCTTAACATTGTGATGTACATTTTTTGTGTCATACTTCCACTTTCACTTTAGAGCCCTTTAGAGCAGGGATAGGCAACATGGTCCAGAAAGGTCCGGTGTGGGTGCAAGTCTTTGTTCCAACCAAAGAGTTACACACCTGAGTCTGCAAATCAAGGTCCTTAGCAAAGACTATTGGTTGATCTATAGAATCAGGTGTGTAACTGCTTGGTTGGAACAAAGCCCTGCACCCACACCGGACCTTTCTGGACCATGTTGCCTATCCCTGCTTTAGAGCAATAGGGGCATACTGTAATTTTAGAGTCCCACTCTCCATTGTTGTTCATTTAGGAGGCTTGTTATTGATTGCCACAAAATGTCAAATATCAGTGAGACTTATAAGGTGTAAACAGGCTGCAACGGTTGAATGTTAACGTTGAAAATAAAACTCAAATTATCACGACCACTGTCTTTTAACTGATTTAAATAAAGAACTACTACTACTACTACTTTCGGCTGCTCCCGTTAGGGGTCGCCACAGCGGATCATCCGTTTCCATTTCTTCCTGTCTTCTGCGTCTTCCTCTGTAACACCAGCCACCTGCATGTCTTCCCTCACCACATCCATAAACCTCCTCTTTGGCCTTCCTCTTCTCCTCTTCCCTGGCAGCTCCATATTCAGCATCCTTCTCCCAGTATACTCAGCATCTCTCCTCCACACATGTCCAAGCCATCTCAATCTTGCCTCTCTTGCTTTGTCTCCAAACCGTCCAACCTGAGCGGTCCCTCTAATATAATCGTTCCTAATCCTGTCCTTCTTCGTTACTCCCAGTGAAAATCTTAGCATCTTCAACTCTGCCACCTCCAGCTCCACCTCCTGTCTTTTCGTCAGTGCCACTGTCTCCAAACCATATAACATAGCTGGTCTCACAACCATCTTGTAAACTTTCCCTTTAACTCTTGCTGGTACCCTTCTGTCGCAAATCACTCCTGACACACTTCTCCACCCACTCCAACCTGCCTGCACTCTCTTTTTCACCTCTCTACTGCACTCCCTGTTACTTTGGACAGTTGACTCCAAGTATTTAAACTCAAATGCCTTTGTCACCTCCACTCCTTGCCTCCTGACCATTCCACTGTCCTCTCTCTCATTCACGCATAGGTATTCCGTCTTGCTCCTACTGACTTTCATTCCTCTTCTCTCCAGTGCATACCTCCACCTCTCCAGGCTCTCCTCAACCTGCACCCTACTCTCGCTACAGATCACAATGTCATCCGCGAACATCATCGTCCATGAAGACTCCTGTCTGATCTTGTCCGTCAACCTGTCCATCAACCATTGCAAACAAGAAAGGGCTCAGAGCCGATCCTTGATGTAATCCCACCTCCACCTTGAACCCATCTGTCATTCCAACCGCACACCTCACCATTGTCACACTTCCCTCATACGTATCCTGCACCACTCCTACATACTTCTGTGCAACTCCTGACTTCCTCATACAACACCACACCTCCTCTCTCGGCATTCTGTCATAAGCTTTCTCTAAATCTACAAAGACACAATGCAACTCTTTCTGGCCTTCTCTATACTTCTCAATCAACATTCTCAAAGCAAACATCGCATCTGTGGTGCTCTTTCGTGGCATGAACCCATAAGGCTGCTTGCTGATCATCACCTCTCCTCTTAACCTAGCTTCTATTACTCTTTCCCAAATCTTCATGCTGTGGCTGATCAACTTTATACCTCTGTAGTTGTTACAGTTCTGCACATCGCCCTTGTTCTTGAAAATCGGTACCAGTATGCTTCTTCTCCACTCCTCAGGCATCCTCTCACTTTCCAGGATTGTGTTAAACAATCTAGTTAAAAACTCCACTGCCATCTCTCCTAAACATCTCCATGCCTCCACAGGTATGTCATCAGGACCAACTGCCTTTCCACTCTTCATCCTCTTCATAGCTGCCCTCACTTCCTCCTTGCTAATCCGCTGAACTTCCTGATTCACTATCCCTACATCATCCAACCTTCTCTCTCTCTCATTTTCTTCATTCATCAGCCCCTCAAAGTATTCCTTCCACCTTCTTAGCACACTCTCCTCGCTTGTCAGCACATTTCCATCTCTATCCTTGATCGCCCTAACTTGCTGCACATCCTTTGCAGCTCGGTCCCTCTGTCTAGCCAATCAGTACAAGTCCTTTTCTCCTTCCTTAGTGTCTAATCTGTCATACAACTCACCATACACCTTTTCCTTTGCCTTTGCCACCTCTCTCTTTGCTTTACGCTGCATCTCCTTGTACTCTTGTCTACTTTCTTCATCTCTCTTACTATCCCACTTCTTCTTTGCCAACCTTTTCCTCTGTATAATTTGCTGTACTTCCTCATTCCACCACCAAGTCTCCTTGTCTTCCTTCCTCTGTCCTGATGACACACCAAGTACCTTCCTAGCTGTCTCCCTCACTATTTCTGCAGTGGTTGTCCAGCCATCTGGCAACTCTTCACTACCACCCAGTGCCTGTCTTAACTCCTGCCTGAACTCCACACAACAGTCTTCCTTCTTCAACTTCCACCATTTGATCTTTGGCTGTGTCTTCACTCGCTTCCTCTTCTTGGTCTCCAAAGTCATCCTACAGACCACCATCCGATGATGCCTAGCTACGTTCTCCTCTGTCACCACCTTGCAGTCTCCAATCCCTTTTAGATGGCGCCTTCTACATAAGATATAGTCCACCTGTGTGCACTTTCCTCCACTCTTGTATGTCACCCTGTGTTCCTCCCTCTTCTTGAAATATGTATCCACCACAACCATTTCCATCCTTTTCGCAAAATCGACCACCATCTGTCCTTCCACATTTCTCTTCTTGACTCCATACCTTCCCATCACCTCCTCATCACCTCTGTTCCCTTCACCAACATGTCCATTGAAGTCGGCTCCAATAACCACTCTCTCCTCCTTGGGTACCCTCTCCACCATGTCGTCCAACTCACTCCAGAATTCTTCTTTTTCATCCATCTCACACCCAACTTGCGGGGCATATGCGCTGATAACATTCAGCAATAAACCTTCAATTTCCAGCTTCATACTCATCACTCTGTCTGACACTCTTCACCTCCAGCACGCTCTTGACATACTCTTCCTTCAGAATTACCCCTACCCCATTACTCCTCCAATTCACACCATGGTAGAAGAGTTTGAACCCACCTCCGATACTCCTGGCCTTACTCCCCTTCCACCTGGTCTCTTGCACACACACACAGTACGCCTACCGTTCTTCTTTCCATCATGTCAGCCAGCTCTCTCCCTTTACCAGTCATAGTGCCAACATTCAAAGTTCCAACTCTCATCTCCACATGCCTACCCTTTCTCCTCTCTAGCTGCCTCTGGACATGCTTTCCCCCTCTCCTTTTCCTTCGCCCAACAGTAGCATAGTTTCCACTGACACCCTGCTGGTTAACAGTACCGGTGGCGGTCGTTGGTAACCCGGGCCTCGACCGATCCGGTATGTAAGTCTTATTTATGATCCGCATATTTGATTTGGCAAAGATTTTACGCCGGATGCCCTTCCTGACGCAACCCTCCCCATTTGTCCGGGCTTGGGACCAGCACTAAGGATGCGCTGGCTTGTGCATCCTCAGTGGCTGGGTTGATTTAAATAAAGAAATGGGTCAGTAATTTGATTAAAACTGTTGGATACTTATATAGTGGCAATATACTGTCTACATTTCAATAATTATCTTCCAAATTTAATTTGCCAAGACACAATCTCTTTAAAATACATTCAAATCAGACACTGGGTCCAAGATAATTCTATAGATTTCCCATTTATTAAAAAATGAATCACTGCCAGACCATTTGCTTAACATACCAGTTTCCTCCGCTAGGGGGCTGATATCCTCAATATAAAACATCCTAAATAGAAATCTTATCAATCTATGATAGGTTGTCCATTAAACACAAATGGGAAATAGACCTAAAGTGCAACTACAGTGACCCTGATTGGCAAAATATTTTGGAAAGATCTCAGACAGTTCTAGTCTCTACAAAACACAGGCAGATGCAATTTAGTATTTTTCACAGAACATATCTCACCCAACACAGGCTACACAGGATTGATGGGAATATATCCGCCATGTGCCAGAGGTGTAAGATAACTGAAGGCAATCTGCTCCATATGCTCTAGAGTTGCCCTTACCTGGAAGAGTTTTGGAAGTTCATTATAACCACTGTTTCAGATATCAGAGTACAAAATACCATATGATCCCAGGATCTGGTTATTGGGTGACGTTGACATGCTAACAGTAACTCACCATATTAAGTATTTTGTATTACTTGCCAGAACCGCGGGGGGGAAAATGTATCCTTACACTAAGTTGACTCACTTATTAGAACTGTTGTATCCCCCCCCCCCCTTATATGTCCTTAAAGGACTTGAAGTTGTGAATGATGTTGAGCATTCTTGGGATGGGGTGGGTGGGATTTAGTGTTTATCTTATTTTGTTTTGTTCTTTCCCTTTTCTCTGTATTTTTTTTCCTCTCTGTTTTCTGTTGTATTTTGTATAAACCCCAATTCCAATGGAGTTGGGACGTTGTGTAAAACGTAAATAAAAACAGAATACAATGATTTGCAAATCCTTTTCGACCCATATTCAATTGAATACACTACAAAGACAAGATATTTAATGTTCAAACTGATAAACTTTATTGTTTTTTTTGCAAATATTCACTCATTTTGAATTTGATGCCTGCAACACGTTCCAAAAAAGCTGGGACAGGGGCATGTTTACCACTGTGTTACATCACATTTCCTTTTAACAACACTCAATAAGGGTTTGGGAACTGAGGACACTAATTGTTGAAGCTTCTTTGTAGGTGGAATTATTTCCCATTCTTGCTTGATGTACGACTTCAGTTGCTCAACAGTCCGGGGTCTCTGTTGTCGTATTTTGTGCTTCATAATGCACCTCACATTTTCAATGGGAGACAGGTCTGGACTGCAGGCAGGCCAGTCTAGTACCCGCACTCTTTCACTACGAAGCCACGCTGTTGTAACATGTGCAGAATGTGGCTTGGCACTGTCTTGCTGAAATAAGCAGGGACGTCCCTGAAAAAGATGTTGCTTGGCTGGCAGCATATGTTGCTCCAAAACCTGTATGTACCTTTCAGCATTAATGGTGCCTGTGTGGCGGACACTAGGGGCCATGCGTCTCACCCAGCAGGACTGTGAGCTGGTGGCGTGGTTTATGTTCCCAGGCTCGCCGGTGCAGGGTTGTTCCGGCTGCAGTTGGTTTTTGGAGTTGAGGAATAAACCTCAAACTCGCCTTGGTCTCCTGTGTTTTTCCTCATTCCTGCCACATTGGTGACCCCGAATTGAACATGTTTGGAGCAGAAGAGGAGTGTGAATCCACTTCGGCCACGCCGCCCCAACCCTCACAGCCGGCCGTTCTCGCCGCGGCTGTGAAAGTCCCGGAGTTCTGGCAGAGCGACCCGGCCTCGTGGTTCCAGCATGTCGAGGTGCTGTTCCACCTGCGTGGAATCTCCGCGGACGACTCCAGATATTATTTGGTCGTCGCTGCGCTGGACCAGCAGTCCACACGCCGGGCCATGCAGCTGTTGCGCGCCCCTCCGCAACACGATAAATACGTCGCCCTCAAACATCTTCTGCTCCGGAGGTACAGCCTATCTGCCGCAGAGAGGGCAGATAGAATCATTTCCCTATCCGGTTTGGGCGACGGGACGGCTGTGGATCTCATGGACAATATGCTGTCGCTGCTAGGCTCGGACGAAGGTGGGTTCCTTTTCCCGCACGTTTTCCTGCACCAGCTCCCGTCTCCTGTGCGCGCGGCTTTGGCTAACTCCCCGTGTCTGGCCGCTGGTGACTGCCGAGGTTTGGCTGAGGAGGCCGATCGGGTCCTGCTGGCTACCAGACGGTTCTCTGTGCAGAGTGTGGCATCGGAGCCTCTGCAGCCGACGTCGGAGGACGCGAACCCGGCAGTGGTGGCTGAAGTGACTGCCCGGAGACGGCGCGGGAGCGGCCTCTGTTTCTTCCACCAGCGGTTCGGCGGCAAGGCGAGGCGCTGCGTCCCTCCGTGCACGTTTGAGGCGGCGGGAAACTCCAGGGCCAGCGCTCAGTAGCAGCTGTGAGCGCTGGCGGACGTAGTGAGCTGCTCTTCATTAAGGACACGATGTCAGGAAGACGGTTTCTGGTGGACTCAGGCTCGCAAAAGAGCCTACTCCCTTCTGCTAAGACAGACAGGTCGGCCGAAGGCGGCGACCCACAGTTAAGTGCAGCTAACGGTCGTCCATTGCGACGTTTGGCACAAGATTGGTGACTGTTTGCTTCCACGGGCGCCATTTTGAGTGGGACTTTGTAGTCGCCGCCATTACTGTTCCTATTATCGGCGCGGATTTTCTGTGTGCTAATGGTCTGCTGGTTGATGTTGCAAACCGCCGTTTAATTGATGCTGTGTCTTTCGCCACTGTTCCGTGCGAGACAGGGGGAGCCGGGCCGTTAACACACGCTAACTTTTTAGCATTAGGGGATGTTTTTCAGCGTTTGCTGGCGGATTTTCCATCGGTGACTACGCCTGCCTTTTCCACCGCGGTTACTAAACACGGGGTAGAACATTTCATTCCCACTCTGGGACCGCCAGTTTTTGCGCGCGCGCGGCGCCTCGACGCGGTAAAATTGGCTATAGCTAAGGAGGATTTCGCCATCATGGAGCGTCTGGGTACAGTGAGGCGTTCCAACAGCCCGTGGGCATCGCCGTTTCACATGGTGCCCAAGGCGGATGGGTCGTGGCGGCCTTGCGGTGACTTTCGCCGCCTGAAAAACGTCACCGCCAATGACCGCTATCCCATCCCACACATACAGGACTTTTCCATACGCCTGGCAGGTATCCCAATTTTCTCTAAGGTGGACCTGGTGCGCGGCTATCATCAGGTTCCCGTGCCGCAGAGGACGTGCCCAAGACCGCAGTGATCACCCCGTTTGGGCTTTTTGAGTTCATGCGCATGCCTTTTGGCTTGAAGGGGGCAGCGCAAACCTTTCAGAGGCTGATGGACTCGGTGTGTGCGTGACCTTGCTTTCGTGTTCGTTTATCTCGACGACATATTAGTGGCCAGTCCGTCAGCTGAAGAGCACCTGGCGCACCTGAAACACGCTTTCCGTCGTCTGGACGAACACGGCCTGATAGTCAACCCGGCCAAGTGTCAGTTTGGACTGCCGGTGATTGACTTCTTGGGTCACCGCATTTCGCCGCAAGGCGCGGTCCCGTTGCCATCTAAGGTGCAAGCGGTGGCGGAATTTCCCCGCCCAGTCTCTGTTAAGGCATTGCAGGAATTCTTGGGAATGGTGAATTTCTATAACCGTTTCCTCCCTCGCGCTGCCCACCTCCTTTAGCCACTTTACGAAGCCCTGCGGCTTAAGAAGGCTAACGACCCTGTCGACTGGACTCCCGAACAGGTCCAGGCCTTTGACGGAGCTAAGTGCGCCCTGGCTAACGCTGCCCTCCTCGCCCATCCCACACCCACGGCGTCCATAGCTTTAACAACCGATGCGTCTGACATAGCCGTGGGGGCTGTGGTTGAACAGCGTGTGGCGAATGCGTGGCAGCCACTCGCATTTTTTAGCCGCAAACTGCGGGATAGCGAGCGCAAGTACAGCGTTTTTGACCGGGAGTTGCTGGCACTGCACCTTGCAACCCGGCATTTCCGCTTCCTGCTGGAGGGTCGCCCATTCACGGCTTATGTGGATCATAAGCCGCTGACTTTTGCCATGTCCAAGGTGACTGAGCCGTGGTCTGCTCGTCAACAGCGCTACCTAGCGGCGATCTCCGAGTTCACAACGGACATTCAGCATGTGGCCGGGAAGTCCAACCCTGTTGCTGATTGTCTGTCGCGTGTGCTTGTGTGTCCTGTGCACCTCGGTGTGGATTTCTCCGCTATGGCTGCTGACCAGCCCAGCGACCCGGACGTCCTTACCCTTAGGTCAACGCGTACCGGTCTCAAACTAGAGGACGCTGTGATGCAGGAAGGCAGTCCTGCCCTCCTGCCCGCCGTCGAGTTTTCGATTCGATTCACTCCCTCTCGCACCCTGGAGTTCGGGCGTCGGTGAAGTTGGTCGGTTCCAAGTTCGTCTGGCCTGGCCTCCGCAAGGATGTCAAGGGGTGGGCAGCTGCATGTGTAGCATGCCAGCGCGCTAAGGTCCACCAGCACACTAAATCGCCCCTCGAACCGTTTCCGATCCCGGCCAGACATTTCGACCATGTGCATGTGGACCTGGTGGGCCCTCTACCTTCTTCACAGGGTTTTACGCACCTGCTCACAACGGTAGATCGGACCACCAGGTGGCCAGAGGCTGTCCCTCTATCCTCCACAACATCCTCGGATGTTGCACGCGCTTTTCTTTCCTCCTGGGTCGCCCGTTTCGGCACTCCGTCAGATATCACCTCAGACAGGGGCCCCCAGTTCGTGTCAGAGCTCTGGTCAGCACTTGCGCAATCCTTGGGTATGCAGGTACACCGCACTACCGCGTATCACCCTCAGGCTAACGGCTTGTGTGAACGTTTTCACCGGTCGCTCAAGGCAGCGCTGCGCTCTCGGATGGTAACTGGGTGGATCGTTTACCTTGGGTTATGCTCGGGTTGCGTTCGGCTCCTAAGGAGGACCTCGATGCTTCGCCCGCTGAGCTGGTGCTCGGTCAGCCGCTCCGCATCCCTGGGGAATTTTTGCCTGGGAGTTCTGCTCCTCGACCCCGTCCGGCTGTTTATCCTTTTTTGTCCGACAGCACTCGGGTTCCAGGCCCCGTTCACCACTGTTTTCCGCGGTCGTTCGTGCCTGCGGAGCTCATGTCGGCTCGTTTTGTTTTTGTACGGCATGATGCTCACCGCTCGCCCCTCCAACCCCCATACGATGGCCCATTTCGGGTTCTTGAGACGGGTCCTAAGGGTTTTGTGCTAGATATGGGTGGGCGTATGGAGCGTGTCACGCTTGATAGGCTTAAACCGGCGCACAGGGTGGCAGGCGAAGTTGTGTTTCCGGCCCAGGTTCCCCGTCGGGGTCGTCCTCCTTCCAGGACCGCGGCAGTGTCTTCACGGGTTCAGCATTCTGCTTCTCAGCCGGCTTTGGACTGTGTTTCACCTACTGTTTCGGCTGAGGGACGGCGCAGCCGTTATGGCTGGCTGCTTAAGCCTCCAGTGAGACACTAATTTTCTTTCCAGGAGTCCCTTCTGGGTGTTCGGGGGGGGGGGCTGCGTGGCGGACACTAGGGGCTATGCCTCTCACCCAGCAGGACTGTGAGCTGGGGGCGTGGTTTATGTTCCCGGGCTCGCCGGTGCAGGGTTGTTCCGGCTGCAGTTGGTTTTTGGAGTTGAGGAATAAACATCAAACTCGCCTTAGTCTCCTGTGTTTTTCCTCATTCCTGCCACATCTTCACAGATGTGCAAGTTATCCATGATGCCATGGGCACTAACACACCCCATACCATCACAGATGCTGGCTTTTGAACTTTCCGCTGATAACAATCTGGATGGTCCTTTTCCTCTTAGCCCGGAAGACACAACGTCCATGATTTCCAAAAACAATTTGAAATGTGGACTCGTCAGACCACAGCACACTTTTCCACTCTCTCAGATGAGCTCGGGTCAAGAGAAGCCGGCGGCGTTTCTGGGTGTTATTGATATATGGCTTTCGCTTTGCATGGTAGAGTTTTAGCTTGCACTTGTAGATGTAGCGACGAACTGTGTTAACTGTTGATGGTTTTCCCAAGTGTTCCTGAGCCCACGTGGTAATATCCTTTACAGAATGATGTCAGTTTTTAATGCAGTGCCACCTGAGGGATCAAAGGTCACGGGCATTCACTGTTGGTTTTCGGCCTTGCCGCTTACGTGCAGAGATTTCTCTGGACTCTGAATCTTTTGATGGTTTTATGGACTGTAGATGATAAAATCCCTAATTCCTTGCAATTGTACGTTGAGAAATGTTGTTCTTAAACTGTTGGACTATTTGCTCACACAGTTCACAAAGTGGTGAACCTCGCCCCATCCTTGCTTGTGAACCACTGAGCCTTTCGGGGATGCTCCTTTTACACCCAGTCATGACACTCACCTGTTTCCAATTAACCTGTTCACCTGTGGAATGTTCCATACAGGTGTTTTTTGAGCATTCTTCAACTTTCCCAGTCTTTTGTTGCCCATGTCCCAGCTTCTTTGGAACGTGTTGCAGGCATCAAATTCAAAATGAGTGAATATTTGCAAGAAACAATAAAGTTTACCAGTTTGAACATCAAATATCTTGTCTTTGTAGTGTATTCAATTGAATATAGGTCGAAAAGGATTTGCAAATCATTGTATTCTGTTTTTATTCACGTTTTACACAACGTCCCCACTTCATTGGAATTGGGGTTTGTACTTAAAACAAAAATGGCAATGTATTTGTTTGGTGCATTGTCAATAAATAAATCTTTTAAAAAAATATGGAAACTGGGGTCCTGGGTACGATGTTAAACTGCAACCATCGGGTCGTCAGCGACTAAACCAGCACCCCCACTTCAACCCTTGGGTTGTTGTGAGGAGGGTATGTGGACACCCAGCAGGACTAAAAACAAAACCTGTCAAAGGGCGGATGAATTCCTCTGTGAACCAATGGCCATCCATACCTGGAGAGGAGATAGGGACCACCAGGTACTCCCCCTACTGAAACACAATGATGACTCAACCAATGTTGAGGCATCAGCTGTGCTCCTACGACCTCCATAGTTTATGGAACTGATGATGATGATAATGTAGATCATCAGAATTTCTTATGACTTGACTTATGATTTGCTTGACCTGAACAATGACTTGATTTGTCTTGCTTGACTTATAGCAGGGACTACACTTGACTTGCTTGATTCTCACCACAGTAACTTGGGACTGTTTTGAGACTTGAAGGTTAAGACTTGACACTTGCTAGTGACTTGCACATGTGTGATACTCCCACCTCTGTCGATGGGGTTGGCCAAATTAGTGCAGGGTTATTAACAAAGGTGCAGCCTCATAAATCTAAATGTCATGGGCACTATATAAACACATTTTGCACATGTGTCCCTTCAAGTACTCCTACTACATCTGAGAAATTTGCTATATTCTAAAACTCTTGATTGGATTGAGAGCAGCACAGTCATCCAGGAACAGTATATTATTCTGCACTCTTCATATTAGCGCATTTAGGACGGACACACACACACATTCACACCTAAGGACATTTAGTATGGCCGATTCACCTGACTTTGGACTGTGGGAGGAAACCGAAGCACCCAGAGGAAACCCATGCAGACACATGTGTCTGGTCTGTGTGTGTGTGTGTTGGCCCTGTGATGCTCTGGCAGCCTGGGCAGGGTGTTTCCCCGCCTGCCGCCTAATGACTGCTGGGATAGGCTCCAGCATCCCTGCGACCCGAGTAGGTCAAATGGTTTGGATAATGGATAAATGGATGGGCTGTGTTATTCCACCTTCACATTTATTACTACAAAAGCAGTTAGTGCTCCTTTTGTCTCTAGATTCTGTTGATGGTAGACATCTGTTCTTGAATACAAATCTACATAGCTAGATCCAGGCAGCTATTAGGCAACTAGATTCTGATGTTGCTTAGATTTTTATGCTAAAAACATGGCTATCCACCCAGCCAGTATGTTTTCATGTACTTCATTGTGATTTGTTTAGATAGCCTAGGCCAATCATGTTTGGTTCTAGGTTGCTGTTCAATAAATTCATTTGATTATAGTAAGTCCTAAGTCCCTGTAGCTGGGCAGACAGACATTGTAAAGAAGGTACAGAGACCGCAGTGATATATTTTTCATCCACGGAAAAAAAAGGTTTAGCAGGAATAAATGTTATGTATTAATTTCTTGTAAGTTTCACAGACAAACTAACGCTTATCAGTTCAACAATCTTGATGATAGAAAATTAGAACATTGGATCCAGTATTTCAGCTAGTAGATCTGAATACAGATTTCTGAAACCTAATAAAACTAGGATGTTATTGTAGGCCACATAAATGCCAGAAATGCAGTAGGAATTAAAATCATGGATGTCATGGTTGCTTTATCTGTATACACCCCATGAAGCCACAGTAAGATGTTATTCTCATATTTGATATTTAATATGTCCCTAGGTGTGTGTGTGTGTGTGTGTGTGTGTGTGTGTGTGTGTGTGTGTGTGTGTGTGTGTGTGTGTGTGTGTTGGCCCTGTGATGGCCTGGAGGCGTGTCTAGGGTGTCTCCCTGCCTGCCGCCCAATGACTGCTGGGATAGGCTCCAACATCCCGCGACCCTGAGAGCAGAATCAGCGGTTTGGATAATGGATGGATGGAATATTTGATATGTTGCTTGATACTGAGTAAATAAATGCTGAGCGACTAAGATATTCAATGATTAAAGACCTTTGCTGAACAATACCATTTCTACTCGAAAAAACAACATATTTCAATGTCTGTGAATGTTCTCATTCATCCAGGTCATGGTTATCCAAAGGAGTTGAATCAAGTGCAACTGGACTTGGTATATATCCGTGAAATATATTCTAATGAAATGAAATTACTGTTGAACACTATTTTTTCATTCAGTTAGATACTTTTTCTCCATGGAAAAATTCCATACAGGAGGAAACAAAAAATACCTCTCAAACTCCTCCATTACAGCCATCTGTACCTGTATGTAGACAGGAAATCTGAGCACAGGCAGAGTGACTCAAAACACTAATTAACACTCCCAGTGTGTGTGTGTGCATGTGTGTGTGCATGTGTGTGTGTGTGTGTGTGTGCATTATGCTTTTGGGTGTGTGTGGCAATATGTGTGATCAGCACGTGTGTGTGTGTGTGTGTGTGTGTGTGTGTGTGTGTGTGTGTGTGTGTGTGTGTGTGTGTGTGTGTGTGTATTATGCTTTTGGGTGTGTGTGGCAATATGTGTGATCAGCACATGTGTGTGTGTGTGTGTGTGTGTGTGTGTGTGTGTGTGTGTGTGTGTGTGTGTGTGTGTGTGTGTGTGTGTATTATGTATAGGCTTGCATTGGCTTTTGGGTGTGTGTGGCAGTATGTGTGATCAGCACGCGCGTGTGTGTGTGTGTGTGTGTGTGAGGGATATACAGTACCTGATTTGATTGCAAGATGAAAACTTGAGTCTGGTTCTCACGTCCCCAATTAATTTAAATGTATGCAGAGAGTGGAGCCCAGTCACTCCACCCATTCCATTCACACCCTGAAAGAGAAATGGTAGGTGAGGCAGAGGTAGAGAGGAAAAACAGGACGGTGCATAAAATAATGCACGTATCATGAGGGAAGATAAGGAGCCAGACAGAGGAATAGAAAGGGGGGTTGAGGGAGAATTAGAGAGAGGGGGAGGCCGTAGAATGGGAGTAGGGGCGTAGAGGCTGAATTTAGCTCTGTTTTATAGCACTTTTATCAGTTCCTCCCACCGAGTGAGCCCTCTAGTGACGATTTTATGTCATAGCAATAATTTAGAGGCACCTCTGTGGTAAGGACTTGTGGTCAAGAGCAGGATATAACCCACTCAAAAGGGAACATCTCTTGCAGCAGGCAACAACCCTAGCAGCTAGGCAGCGTTAGAAGAATTATGTAGACTTATCTGTAATGCTCTTTATATTCTCATCTTTTTTCTAAAATCAACCAATCCACATATTGTGAAATAAATCCATGGTCTGTGAATAAATGAAGAATGAATAAGATTTATTTAAAAATAGATTTTTACTCCACAATTGTGAGATGCTGGTTCTGGTACTGTTATTGGGGACATTTATAAGAATGCTAAATGTTACCATTCTTATATGGTACATGCAATAATTATAAGAGCATTTAAATACACAGTAGATCGAGCCTAAATTTCTAGATTGCCACCCTATATAAAAGGAAGGAAAGACAAGAGGCTGGAGGAATATGAAAACTGACTCATCTGGAATGAGTCACAACGATATCTCACTTTGTTTTGCTGCCATTCTGCGTGCAGGTGTTTAGAGGATTCCCTTCTGGACCACTGTGTGGCAAAAGACAATAAGAACCACATACCTTTAAATGTATTGCAAAGAGAGAAAGAGCAACAGTTTGAGCATGCACTTAAAAAGCAAACAGGAATAGGGGTGAGGGAGTCTGGGGAGATTTGAGGGGGAGAGCAAGGTTGGAGGAGAAGAGAGGGGAAGAGGGGTGGCTATGGTGAGGACAAAGGCCATTAATAAGCACAACTTTTTAAAAAACAGTGCGGACATAAGAAGGCCATTTCAACCAACACTTAACTATGGGCCACATACTCCACATCAAAGGGAGAGAGGGATAGATGGGAGGATGGAAAGATGATGAGTGGGGTAGAGAATAGGTTAGAGTGTCAAGAGATCCTCAAAATCCTATGTGGGAAGGAGGGAGACTAATATAGAGAGAGGTAGAGACAGCCAGATGGGCAGACAAACATCAGGAGGGAGGATGGAGGGAGATAGAGAAGAAGAGAAGCATGGTTCTAAAATAACACAAATATTCACAATAGTAATGCACTTCATTTGTAAAGCACTTTTCCATAGCCCTTTACAATATAAAAACCGATTCGGTAGTAGTAGAACACATTTATAAAGACAAGAAAACATTACAACATTACAGTACAATACAGTTGCATAACGACCGAAACTAACGACCAGTTTCCTATGCAAATATGGGTGTGATTATTAACTAGAGTTTCATGGTCATGTGTATTATTCAAAGGGAAAGTTGCAATCACATCATTACTCTGATTCAACTTTGGGGAGAGCGCTACACTCATCACTGTCACTTTTTACCCAGCCAGGAGGGGCAGGACAAAGACCAACTGCCACATCCTACATGTACAAGTGCTGAGCAATGCCAAAACAGAGGAGAAATTAATACTGCTGGTCTCCAAGTATCCGTGTCTGTACCAGATGACATCCCCGGACTACCACAATATCAATATGAAAAATGATGTTTGGAAAAACATTTCATTTGCCATGGGTCTATCAGGTAATGTACGTTGTGCCAGCATTTTTACATTCATTAGCCATATTTCTTGGTAACACAAACTATCTGCAAAATCTGTTACTTCCTCAAATATTCCAGGTTGGGCAGGCTTATCCAGAAAGGGCCGGTGTGGGTGCAGGTTTTTGTTCCAACCAAGCAATTGCACACCTGTGTCTTCTAATCAAGTTCCTTAGCAAAGACTCTACTGGTTGAGTAGTGGGATCAGGTGTGTAACTGCTTAGTTGGAACAAAAACCGTCACCCACACTGGCCCTTTCTGGATAAGATTGCCCACCCCTAAGCTGGAAAAAATGATATGCCTCCAAAGTGCTCTCAAGCACTCCAAGCTGGGCCCTTTCAGAAGAGCGCCTAGTGTTTTCAGCTGGGAGAAAACGGTTTGGACACAGGTGGTGGACACAGGCCCTTACTATAAGTTAGTAAGTGCTGCAGTATCTGCACCAACGGTTCTTTTGTTATTTAATGACGTTTGGCAAACAGCTTTTATGTGCATCCCCTTCTCCCCCACCAGCACAGAGAGAGAGAGAGAGAGAGAGAGAGAGAGAGAGAGAGAGAGAGAGAGATTTTGATTTTTAAAAAGTAACTTTTATTATAAAAAAATACAATCATATTCAAACCACAAGCAAATAAATAAATATGTAAAAAATAAAAAGTAAATCACATAGGTTCTCCAGAAAAAAACAAGTCGGTTGTCTTTTACTGAGCACAACACATCTCCGTAAGCCCAAATAACACTGAATTGCTGAATTGTTGTCATTTCTCTGTAATAATTGAAATCAACCATCATCCTGGCTTTTACCATTCTAGTAAACAGCAGCTTTACATCAGTGTCTACTGAGTTTTCCATCTTCCTCTTTCTGCTTACATATATGGCCAGTTTTGCTTGTCCCCGGATGAAATGGGTGTTCAGATGTCCTCCATGCACCACAGGTTCCCTCAACAACCGGTATAGGGAGTCACTTTGCATTGTCCTCTCTTTCACCACCATCTTCCACACTGTGAAGACTCTGTGGTAGAAAGGTGGCAGGGCTTAAAACTTCACAGTCTTTAAATCCATGAGGAACAGTGAGTCATGCATTCCCAAACCACCAAACTTCTGCAAAACTGTACGTGCCAGTGCTCTCCACACCAAGTCTTTCGGGCCATAAAGCAGTCTCTGGAGAAATTGAAGGCGGAACGCAGCACCTCTACTGGCCAAATGTGCAAGTCCTTGTCCTCGTTCCTCCTTTGGGAGAAAAAGGACAGCCTGGGGAATCCAATGTAATTTATCCCAAAAAAAAAAAAAGTAAAACAGCTTGAATTCTTGAAAGTAAATTTGGAGGGGGGTCAACACAAACTAATCTGTGCCATAATGAGGAGGACACTAGATTGTTGATTACAAGTGTCCTCCCTCTGTAAGACATGCTTGGCAGGAGCCACTTCCACTTTTTAGGCAGGCGTTCTATTTTTTCTAAAATGTTCTCCCAGTTCTTTTCCAACACAGATTCTTCGCCCAAAAAAACTCCCAAGTACTTTATCCCTCCTTTTTTCCAAGTTAGACCTCCCGGTAGAACTAAATTGTCAAGTGGCCTTTTCCCAACCATCACAGCTTCACTTTTTTCCCAGTTTACCTTAGCAGACGAAAAACTAATGAAAAGAGCTACAGTCCCCACCTAGGTATCAATATCACTCTGTTTGTTAATCATTACCATAACATCATCTGCGTATGCTGAGATTTTTACAGCTGAAATACAACCTGGGAGAAAAAAAAACCTGAGAGTTTTTTTTCTGAGTTTGTGAAGAAAAGGCTCAATGGAAAGGGAGTACAGCATTCCAGAAAGTGTGCATCTTTGACGTACTCCCCTCTGTACAATAAAAGGTGCTGCCAAACCACCATTCATTTTTAGTATACTCACAATGTCACGATACAGTACCTGGATCTTAGCTATGAAACCTGGGCTGAACCCAAAAGCATTTAGCGTTTGCCACAGGTACTTGTATTCAACCCGGTAAAAAGACTTTTCCTGGTCTATGGAAATGAGACCAGTATCTACACCCAATGAGCCAGAGAGGTCCAAAACATGCCCAGTTAGGGTGATATTGTCACTTATTAACCTGCCGGGCACACAGTAAGTCTGGTCAACATGAATGGCCTTACGCATCACCTCTCTAAGTCTAGAGGCTAAAACTTTAGAGAGGATTTTATAGTCCCCACACAACAGATATACAGGTCTCCAGTTCTTCAGGTCTTATAGATCTCCCTTTTTTGACAGCAAAGTGGTAACTGCCGTTCTACAGCTCAGCGGTAGTTGTCCTCTGCACAAATTGTCCTGAAGCACCTCCAGCAAATCTTTGCCGATCACAGACCAAAAGGACTTATAAAATTCAATGGGCAGTTCATCAATGCCAGGTGCTTTACCATTGCCCAGGCTCATGAGAGCAGTATACAGTTCATTCAGAGACAGTTCTGCATACAGTTCATTCAGAGACAGTTCTGCATCCAACACCGCATTGGTATCACTATCCACCTGAGGTAGCCCAGCATAAAAAGAACTAGCCAACTCTGCATCCTCCACAAATTAACTTTTAAACAGATCATTGTAGAAGGAGGTGGCATATCTGCGGATCTCAGGGGTTCTCATTATTGTGGTTCCATCGTCAGAGCGTAACGAATGAATGATCTTCCTCTGACCATTCCTTCGCTCCAAACCAAAAAAAAAAAAAAAACTGTGATGGGGCATCTATTTGAGACACATTCATGAAACATGAACGGACCAGAGCTCCCTGTGCTGTAGTGCCCAACAGGTTGGCTAAGGCAGCCTTCTTAGCTTTAAGGGCTTCAATATGCCCTTGATTTCTTGTAGAATCCACTAAACCCTGTAATTCCACTACTTCAATCTCCAGTTCTTTAAGAGGTCTGGTAATGTGCTTTGTGAGTATTGTATACATTGTGAGTATACTGCTGACATAATTGTCTTATTTTGCTCTCTCCTATATCCCACCATTGCTGTACTGAAGAGAAAGTGGTTATGCTTTTTTCCATGCAAAGCCCTAAGAAATTCAAAAGCCTCTCTGAAAGTTCTATCATGTAGAAGACCAGTATTAAAATGCCAATATGCACTCTGTACTTTAACATTCTGAATGAAAAAAGAGCACTGAACAAGACAATGATCAGAAAAACCAACAGGAGTTATTTGACTTGATTTAAAGATACCAAAATTATGTTTAAAACAATAAAAACGATCAAGTCTGGCCAGAGATAAAAATTTGTCCTTGGAGTGACTCCAGGTGTACTGCCTGCCATTCCTGTTAAAACCTCTCCAAACATCTTTTAGGCCATGGGTTTCAATCAACCGCTTAAGTTTGGCAGAAGAAGCGGGATGAGGCTCTAGATGGTTCCTGTCTAGTTTGGCATTTTCCATACAATTGAACTCTCCTCCCAGAAACAAAAAAAAATCGGTACAATTGTGAATTACATCGCATAAGATGTTCAGCAGTCTCATTCTCTCAATGCTCGAAACTGGGGCATAAACATTCACAAAAATTAATTTTGCACCTTCATATTGTACTGTGAGTTATAGAATGTGACTACACACAATACCTTCTACCTCAGAAGAAGAGGGACTAAAACTCTTTGAGAATAGCACACCAACGCCTCCACTGTTAGTTAATTTGTGGTTTAGGATGACCTCCCCAGGCCACTCCCTCTTCCAGTCACTTTCATTCACGGCGTCACTTTTGAGTTTCTTGAATAAAGACCACATCCAGCCCTTTCATTTCTACCAATTTGAGAAGAGAAGCTCTTTTCACATCGCTCCTGGCTCCATTTAAGTTTAAAGACCCTATCTTCAAATCAGCCGTGAAAGGGAAAGAAGTTGTCTCTGCAACAAGAAAAGCACAAACAAACAATATGAGGCGAACAAATTGTGTCTTAATCATCAACGATTAATTGTGCCTTGACTTTTATTTTGTCATAATTTTCTTGAGCCGGTAAATCTCTTGGTCACTGAAACCCCCCTCTTCCTTCCTCAGCCATGCCACAGACCTGACAAAAGATCTCAAATCGGGGGAGAACTTTTCGGTTTTAACCGCCCTTTGCCCTTTAGTTTCAGTTAAAAATGTCCTTATTTTCTCAAGGGGATAAAAAATGGTTTCATCCTTTTGTGATGGTGTCCGCTCACTTTCCTCATCCGATGAACCATCCAACACTTTCTTAGCCTTGGCACTACCCTGCTCTTTGTCAGACATTTTCCTTTTACTACGTTTAGCTGTTAGACCATTCTCCTTCGTAAACATGTTTTCATGTATCACTCCTCACTGACCATACTTTCCAAACTTTGATCGCAGTTCGTTTTACCTTGGTTACATTTCTTTTCCTCTGTCAGTTTACATTTTTCAGATTTCTCTCTGGTCTGGGCATTATCGGCATCATTTCCACTCTTAACTTTGTCCTGTTTCTCAGTCTGCTCCCTGTCCTGCGTGCCTGCCTCGGTCTCCTCCTCTACTTTCTCTGCAGACTGCTGCGCACCGGGCGAGTCAGACTCGGCTTCAGGCTGTGGTGCTTCAGGCGGGTTCGAGCTGGTCTGCTCCCCGGCCTCAGGGCAAGACCGAACCAAATGTCCTTCTGCACTGCAACCGAAGCATTGCATCGTCTCAGAGGTGGCAAACACATTGTAACTAAAACCGTCCACTTTGAAAGTGAAAGTCAGGTTTAAATCACCCGTGCTGTCCTTGAGGATCATGAAGACCTGTCGTCTGTGACACACAACGTGTCTTAGTTTTAGCGACTTGGACCCCAGCAGAACTAATTTAATGGGGGACACCAGCTGCCCGAAACGTGACAGCTCCATGGCCAACACTTCATTTTTGATGAACGGAGGCGCATTTGAAATAGTTATGTTTTTGCCAGGTTACCAACGGGAGAACAGGGGTGAAAGAGTCGCGAATCACTACGCCATTTTCGACAACTTTTTCAACTTTGGCCACGTCATCTAGGAAAATGACAATAGCTTTGTTCATTCGTGAAGCAGACTTCACACTTTCAAAACCGACAACCTCTCCAACAGCATAGTTGGCCTCCTCCACCGAACAGCCGACACTCGGCAATATTTTAACCGCATGTCGGCGTGTCAGCTTCGCCAGCTCCGCACTACTGCTAACAACGGGCATAGTGCCCGGCTGCCAACCGCACTACCAAACTTCACCCGAAAAAATTAACCACTACCACTTAGCAACAGACTAATCACGAAAATAAATACAGAAAAGAAAGAGAAAGCATAGAATTTTCGCTCACACCGAAGCAAAAAACGCTGTCACTCCGTTCACTCACTCGCAGTTCCACTCACTGATTCTAACTTTTTTTTAATTAACTTTCTAATTTTGCGACCATTTTTTTCGGCCAGTCACCACCATTACCCATAAGCAAAAAACAAAAAAATGGAAATGGCCATACATTTTGTTTGTGTACTGAACGCTCATCTCCCCTTGTGCCTGTGTCTACTTGACCTATCGCGTGAACTCCTGTATGGTGTCCAATGCATAAACTTCTCTGCACTCTTGTCCTGCGGTGGTTGAAGCATTGGCAGCACAGATGAACAGAAATAGTGGTTGAAGATAGTTTAACGTCACGTTTATCAGGTTAAAAATCTGAAGTGTTAAATTTATGAACGTTGTTTAATTTAGTCTGATGTAGTTTAGTTCGATGGAGTTTGAATTTAGAAGTAGCTGGCTGCGTAGTTAGCTAACATTAGCCAGCTGGCAAGAAAACAAAATGCGCCAACGAAAAATATCAGACTTTTTCTCACTCCCTGCCCGTCCAAACCCAGCCTCCTTTACATCAGATGTGGACAATGTCGAGACCAACTCGACCAGTGAAAGTTTTCAAGTGACATTTGAGTCATCCCAGCCTGATTCAATCAGTGTGCAGTCCTTTATAGATGATGATAACCAAGCACAGGAGGGGAGTCTTCCTCTCCCGTCCCTGCAGCTCCCATCCCTACAAGACAGTTAAATCAGCTTGGCTAAAAGAGTTCACCCGGTTACGTTATGACAAGGGGAACATGTACTGCACATTTTGTGCTCACGTAGGACAAGGGATAGCTAGTCAAACAGAGTTTATTACCGGTTCGAGTCATT
The DNA here is from genome assembly GCF_029633865.1 of Lampris incognitus. Classification (NCBI taxonomy): domain Eukaryota; kingdom Metazoa; phylum Chordata; class Actinopteri; order Lampriformes; family Lampridae; genus Lampris; species Lampris incognitus. Next base: position 29,395,818 of record NC_079216.1, on the reverse strand, counting down.
TTAAAAAAGAAACCGCAAAGAAGCATGGTGACAGTAAAATACATAAGAATGCCAGGGATTGTGTCATTGTTCTGTCTGCCCCTCGTGCCACCCCAATAGTGAAAGCAGTGCAACGTGCTCGTGATAGTCGCAGAAAAAAGAGATGAGGGAATTGAAAATAAAATTCAACATGGTTACATGGTTGCAGTGGAAGAAATACCATTCACAAAATTTAGTTCTCAGATTATATTGATGAAGAAGAATGGCGTGCCATTATGATATGATAATGATATGATAATGATACTGTAGCGAATTCGGGGGACAACGCAACCACAGGAACTGCAGCGGCCGGGAAGCGAACCCGTATCGCCCGCACCTTAGGAGACATCGCTAACCGCTCGACTAAAGGGTCAGACCCGCTAGCTAGCGTGTCTACTTATCCATGCACGTTACACTACCCCCCCTCCTTCGGGAAGCGCGTCCCCGCGCTTAAGCATATCAGCTCCTTGACGCCTCAGAGCGCATACGCTTCCGATGGCCTTACGGTCGCCCCATCCCACTTCTGACACCAATGTAGCGAATTCGGGGGACAACGCAACCACAGGAACTGCCGCGGCCGGGAAGCGAACCCGTATCGCCCGCACCGCAGGAGACATCGCTAACCGCTAGACTAAAGGCTCAGTCCCACCAGCCAGCGGCCAGAGTGTCTTCTTATCCATGCACGTTACAATACATATGATAATGATACAGCATGTGCAGAGTTTGTAGTTTGCATTGCAGATGAATTGAAAAACAGTGTGCTGGAGGAGGCTTTAAAGGCAAATTACATCTCTGTTATAACTGATTGTGGAACATATGTCTCAGGAAAAGACAATGTTATTGTATCCTGTACACACTTATCTGAGGGGACCCGTCTAGTAGGGTTGGCCGAACCTGATCACAGTCATGCAGAAGGAACCCTAAATACTATCAAGTAGCTGCTTGAAAATGCAGATCCACCCAATCAAAACTGGTGGGTACACAAAATGAGTGCTTTTTGAGTGGATGGTGTAAGCGTTAACATGGGTGCAACAGGGCAAATAGGGGCAAGTTTCAGAGGCGATATAGATGAACATGCCCTGTCCTTCCACTGTCTACCTCATCATCTGGAACTGGCAATGTTAAGCACTCAAACATCAGTGTCAATGATTGAGAAAGTCTATGACCTTTTGCAGCTTGAGTGGAAAACATAGCCAGTCCTAAAAGCAAGTGAAAACTGAAGGCAATAGGTGCAGAATTGGGCTGTACAGCACGAAACTCTTCGGCTGTTAAAACTCAACACTGGCTGCCACACATTTAACAAGCACTCTTGGTTTTCCTTCAGTCAAATTATACAACAGGACAGAGGCAATACACTGCTGTGCGTCATCACATGGAGCACCCTGCAGCCACATCCAAAAAAACACTGACATAAAGGGAAGAGCCAAGCACATTGTGCTGCAAATGGAAAGCCTCTCTTTGTTGCCTTCTGTCACTTTTTGCATGATCTTTTTTCAGAGGTCTCAAAACAGCCTCACACTTCAGAGAAATTATCTGATCCTCCCGCAAGTGGTTGCAGCTGTTGAGAGTTGTCTGGAGACAGTTAAAAAGTTGAAGGTAAACCCACTGAGAGAAGGGAAGCTCCGGGAATTCTTACAGCACATAGGGAAAGATTCTGAAAGTACAGAGAAGCAGGAAGTTCTGCCAGTAAGCAAGAGGCGGAGAGCTACAAGTAACCCCACTGTCATAACTTTACAAAATGTCAAACTTAATGATCTGACTGCAGCCATTGATAAAAAAAATTGATATTACTGTTAAAGAACTAGAGAGAGGATTTGGAAACATGCTGATGAATGTTACAGAGAAAGGACAATCAAAGGGATCAGAGGTCATCAGGTCCTTTTTAGTATTCTGCCATGATGCATGGCCAGAATATGTTGTTACATATGGTTAAGAGCAGAGTGACACAGTGAGCTGGTGTAGAGAGCTCTTGACAAACACTGGATGTGATGTTACAGCTGTCCAAAGTGAATGGAGAATGCTGAAAACGTTAGTGAAGGGTCAGTTTATGTCTGTGAATGTTCTCATTCATCCAGGTCATGGTTATCCAAAGGAGTTGAATCAAGTGCAACTGGAATTGGTATATATCCATGAAGACGTTTCGCCTCTCATCCAAGAGGCTTCCTCAGTTCGTGCCTTTCTGACTAGACCAAGCTAGTCTGACTGGCTGGTGATGAGACTCAGAATTTATCCTCTAGGAGTCGTTGTCAGAGCTATTGATATGCGTGGCTCTTTGTGATTCGATGTTTACCAACGCCCGTCGCTAACAGAGCCATAGATATGTGTGGCTCTTTCGTGTACCGATGTTATGGCCGCACCCGTCGTTATCGGAGCTATTGATGCAGACAACACAGGTTCATACGCACTAGCCTGCGCCTGTGTACCACAATGAAAGGACATAGAGCAGACATAATCATAGAGAAGGCACAGAATCAACTCCTGAATGAAAGAGTGAGACAGGTCCATTTCACTACTGAAGGGCTGAAGGAGAAATCTGACCAACTACTCCAGCAAATAACATCCCACTTGCCTGGTGCAGTCTTGGAGAGGATTACTGATTTCACCAAGAAAGCCCAACTATCTCAACACCACAAAACCAAAGAAAGGCAGACAAGGAAGTTTCAAAACTTACAGCGAAGAACCAGCAACACTAGCCAAGCAGATATACTTACTTGGAGACAAAAGACAGAACATCCCACACAAAACGGAGCGCAGAACAGATGGATCAAGAATCTGTCGGACAAGGTACTTTCACAATCAGAGAAGGAGGTCTTAGCCAAAGGACTGAACTTCGCCATGACACCCAAACAACTACCTATAGTTGATCTCATCACATCCACAGAATCAGCCATAAGGAAAAACAAGCTAACGGAAACCGAGGCAGAACAGTTTAGGTTAAAGGTATCAGCAGCTCTGTCCAATGCGAAACTCCCTCCTTCCAACCTAACCATGGAGGAAAGGAAATCCGTGACAGCCCTGAGCAAGAACGAAAACATCACTATCCTTCCAGCAAATGAGGGGAGATGCACGGTTATCCTCAACACAACAGACTACCATGCCAAGATCACGTCATTACTCAGCGACACCAACACCTATGAACCTCTGAGACGCGATCCTACTAGTGGTTACAAGAGGAGAATAATAGAGTACCTACAGAAACTACAGAAAGGAGGAGCCATTGATCAGATACAATACCACTGTCTCTACCGACAAGATAACATTCCATGCATATATGGACTCCCTAAGATTCATAAAGATGGAACCCCCCTCAGGCCCATCGTCAGCAGCATAAATTCGGTCACGTACAACATTGCCAAACATATAGCCAACATCTTGACCCCTTTAGTGGGCGAAACACCTCACCATATCCAAAACTCCATTGACTTCATGAACAAGGTCCAAGGTGTAAAACTGGAACCGGATGAAACCATGGTATCCTATGACGTGACCTCATTATTCACCTGCATCCCAACCATGGAGGCTTTGGAAACTGTGAGGCAACGTTTGCTATGGGACGACACTCTCCACAATAGGACCAACCTCAGCCCAGACCAGATTTGCCAACTACTGGACCTTTGCCTAAACACTACATATTTCCAATTCAGGGGCCAGTTTTACAGACAGAAACACGGCTGTGCAATGGGTTCACCAGTATCGCCCATTGTGGCTAACTTATATATGGAAGAGGTAGAACACAGGGCCCTGAACTCCTTCAGAGGAACACCTCCGAGCCACTGGTTCAGATATGTGGACGACTCATGGGTCAAAATCCAAACACAAGAGGTGCAAGCATTTACCAAACACATCAACTCAGTGGACAAGAACGTTAAGTTCACAAGGGAAGACGTAAAGAACAACAGTTTGCCCTTCTTGGACTGTGACGTCCACATTGGGGAAGACAGGAGCCTCCACATTGGGGTTTACAGGAAACCTACACACACAGACCAATATCTACTTTTCGACTCACACCACCCTCTGGAACACAAACTGAGCATCATCAGAACTTTGCAACACAGAGCTGACAATGTGCCCAGCAGCACTCAGGTCCAATGAGAAGAACAGAAACACCTGAGGGGAGCTTTAAAAACCTGCGGCTACCCCAGTTGGACCTTTGTGAAAACTGCAACACGTTCCAAAAAGACCAACCAGGTGAGCGACGAGGAGAAAAGGAACAGAAGGAATAGCACAGTCATCCCATATGTTTCTGGGGTCTCCGAGAAACTCAGGAGAATTTTCAACAAACACCGCATCCCGGTATACTTAAAACCCAGCAACACACTCCGACAAAGACTTGTTTATCCCAAAGACCGTGTACCACACAGCCGGAAAAGCAATCTGGTGTATGCTGTACAATGCAAAGAGGATTGTACTGACCTATACATAGGAGAAACCAAACAACCACTACACAAACGGATGGCCCAACACAGAAGCCCAAACTCCTCAGGACAAGACTCAGCAGTCCATCTACAACTAAAGGAGAAGACACACTCCTTCGAGGACAGCAACGTACACATTTTGGACAGAGAAGATGGATGGTTTGAAAGAGAGGTAAAGGAAGCCATTTATGCGAAACTGGAAAAACCATCTCTCAACAGAGGAGGAGGTCTGCGACACCACCTATCTCCCACTTACAATGCCGTCCTTTCATCTCTACCCAGGAGACTCAAGAAGCCTAGCCTCCAAGAACAACAGTCGGTCACTAACGGCTCCAACGACTCTCATGACCACTAAACAATGAAGTCGAAACTAACACCCCCAACGACAGTCGCTGCTAAACAAATGCAAATCAATAGCTCCGATGGGGACGGGCCCGGCTGGACATCGGAGCACAGGAGAGCCATGCATATTGATAGCTCCGATAACGACGGGCGCGGCCATAACATTGGTATACAAAAGAGCCACGCATATCTATGGCTCTGTTAGCGACGGGCGTTGGTAAACATCGGATCACAAAGAGCCACACATATCAATAGCTCTGACAACGACTCCTAGAGGATAAATTCTGAGTCTCATCACCAGCCAGTCAGACTAGCTTGGTCTAGTCAGAAAGGCACGAACTGAGGAAGCCTCTTGGATGAGAGGCGAAACGTCTTCATGGATATATACCAAGTCCAGTTGCACTTGATTCAAATTCTTTGGATGGTCAGTTCATGGATAAGCATAAATTGAGTTATGGAAAGTGAAGCTAAGGAAGGAGCCATTCTGCACAGATTTTAGGAACATTCTTCACTAAGTTGAAATTGTGCTGGTGCTTCCCATATCTGCAGCTCAGTGCGAAAGGGGATTCTAAGCACAGAATAGTCAAGTCAAAAGTGTGCAGTTTCCTAAGTGTTACAATACTGGAAGACTTGGTGAGGATGAGTACTGAGGGCCCCTCACTTGAGCAGTTTGACCCAGAGCCCAGTGTGAAGCACTGGTTGTCTACTAGCAAAAGAAGGTGCAGATCTGACTACACTGGCTGGCCAAGTGACACTGACATGGTGGTGGTGGGAGAGCCAGATTCTGAGACTGAATAAGCAGGAAACAACTAGTCATACATAGTTGAATAAAAAAAAGTAAATAAATAAATAAAAGAAGACTGGATATTTAAGTATTTATGGTTATATGACTGCAGTATATTGAACATTGCACATATTGTGTACATAAAGAATATATTCTAGCGTTTACCAAACCTCTCCTGGAGGACCACTTGTCCTGCATGTTTTAGATCGCTCCCTGCTCCAACACAGCTGATTCAAATGATCAACTCATTATGAATTACTGAAGCTGCTTAATAACAAACTGATCCTTTAAATCAGCTGTGTTGGAGCAGGGAGTGATCTAAAACATGCAGGACAAGTGGTCCTCCAGGAGAGGTTTGGGAAACACAGTCTACACTTTAGACTATGGATGGCAGAACAAAGACAGGCATACAGTACAGTAGGAAAAGGAATCGCAGTGTGAGGCAGTATGAAATCGTTATATTTTGGTTGGCTCCTGAAATTTTGATCTGGCTCCTAAATATTTTGGGTTTAGGAGCCTATGGCTACTAGATTTTTTTTTCTTTTTGTCTGGAGCCCTGCAGTGCAGATTGTTCCAGAAGAAGTTAACAAGAAGACCCTGGATCTTGGATGGCAGGTCTGGTGGGGGGTGTCAACGACTGACAGATGATGCCATAAAATTGACGATACCAAATTATTAATGATGAGGAATCGACATCTGTCAGATATCTTGGTTAAAATCTACTTCTACTTGGCTAAATGACCTTTGACCTTTGTAAGAACATTTTCCAAGAACAAGATTGATCACTTAAAAACACTCCTGAATATTTCAGTCACCCCCCCCCCCCCCGCCTTCCAAATCAACCCTCCAGGCAAACTGAGCTTTTTCTCCAGTAAACCCCAACACTGAAAGCTTCGCTTTTGATCCAGTTAACTTTGGCTGAAGATATTAAGCCAAACTGGAGGACATTACCTCACCAACATGTCAATATCCTGCTGACTGTTCATCAGAATTACCAAATTATCTGCATAGGTGGACAGATTTGAAGGTGCATTACAACCTGGAATCGTTATACCCTGAAGGTCAGATCTAAATTTGTGCAACAAAGGCTCAAATGCTAGAGAATACAAAATGGCAGAGAGGGCACAGCCTTGTCTAACCCCCATTTGGATTTGAAAAGGAGTGCTCAAACCACCATTAATTTTCAGCATAATCTGGATGTAACACTACAGAACCTTAACTTTGTTAATAAAAACAGGACCAAAACCAAAGGCACTCAATGTGAGCCATAAATATTCATGCTCAACAAGATAAAAGCTTTTTCTTGATCAACTGATACAATACCAGCTTTGAGGCCAAACAAGTCAAATCAAAGTGTCTTTATTGTCCCTTACAGAGAAATTAGTTTACAGCCAGTATAATAAAACTCGCAACAAAAACAAAACATACAAACACCAAGGCAGAATTGACAACAGGACATAGTGGGAAAGGAGAACCAAAGGAGTTCCAATATACAGACCAAGGAAACAAACGATCTGCAGACAACAGATGAATACTATCAACCATTTAACAATTGAAGGGCAATGGGTACAGCTTCCAGATCTCTAAAAAGTCTCGAATCAGAATGATGTTATCTGAAATCAACCTGCCAGGTACACAGTAGGTCTGGTCACCATGAATGACTGGTTCCATCACTTTACTCAGCCTGGTTACTAACACTTTTTTGAGGAGCTTAAAATCAGTGCAAAGCAGTGACACAGGCCTCAGGTTTTTAATGGACCACCTTTCTTAGGCAGTAAGGTAAGAACTGCCCTCCGGCAGCTTAGCAGCAGACACCTGCCAATGAGACTATCATTTAGCACTGTGAGCACATCCCCACCAACCACTGACCAGAAAGGCTTGTAAAAGTCAACAGGTAGACCATCAATTCCGGGAGCTTTCCCACTCTGCATACTCTGCAGAGCAGCACAAAGTTAATCAGAGGAGAGAGCTGCTTCCAACTCTACATTACTCGGCTGTTCAACCCGAGAGTTCAGTATAAAAGTGTTGAGACACTGTCTGCTCCTCTGTATGCTCACATCTAAACAGGTTACTGCAAAAACTGACAGCATACTTACAAATTGCAGTTTGGTCAGTCAGCACCTGCCCAGTATCAAATTTTAAGCTGTGAATGAACCTCTTCTGTTAATTCTTATGCTCCAGACCAAAGAAAAAGTGTGATGGGACAACTACCTGGCCTACATTTTGAAAGTGAAACCTGACCAGAGCCCCCTGAGCTGAAACACCCGGTAGGTTAGTTAAAACAGACATTTTCGCTGCAAGTGCCTCAGTTGCATTGGTCTCCTGTGGCTTCTGCCAAGACTTGGGAGTTCCTCTACTTCAGAGCATTCATTGAACTCAGTAAGGTTTGTGCGACATTCTGAGTGCATTGTTGACAAAGTTGTCTTATTTGGACTTTTCCAATATCCCACGACTGTTGTACAGACACAAAATCAGATTTTACACTTTGGTGGTTTTTCCAAAAACAGACAAAAGCTTCCTTGAAGTTTTTTATCCTCTAGTAAAGCTGTGTTAAAATGCCAATAAGCACTATTGGGTTTTACACATTTTAGAAAGACGGAAACCGTTACAATTGAGTGATCAGAAAAACCAACAGCGCTGATAACACAACTATTGAATACATTAAAATTATGTTTAAAACAATAAAAATGATCAAGCCTGGCCATAGACTGTAAGTTATCCCTAACATGTGTCCAAGTGTATTAGCTGTTTATTATAAAATGCTCTCCACAGAGCCTCAAAAAGAGGAAACAGATGACTGAGAGGCAGCATGAGGCTCCGCATGGTTCCTGTCTAACCTTCTGTTCTCACCACAACTGTTACCAGTTTTGTGACTTAAAAAGGTTTCACCAGTCCATTCTTTTCTCTTGTCAGCCTCATTATCAGCAATAGTGTGTCCCTTGTACAAAAAAACACATTCAACTTTTTAAGAGCACACAGCTTGAAAAGACAGGTTCTTTTTCATCATCCCTTGCTCCATTCAAATTTAAGCTGCCGATTCTTATGTCTCCCATAATACAGAAAAAATGTAAAACAAAAACAAATGAACAAAGAAAGAATAAATTGAAAAACTTATTCATCATCCACTGTTTTTGACCTTTTGAAATAGTTTTTTTTAAGACAACAAGTATCTTGTTCAGTGAAAGGTTTCTCCCCTAAACCACCATGACTTCTCAGAGAAGTCTTCACTGAATCAAAGAAGACTTGTAAATCAGGGAACACTTTCTCAACTTTAACATTTCTGGCTCCCTTAGTAACCTCCAGGAACTTCTTAATACTCACTAAAGAACATCTATTCTTTTTGGGAGCCCACATCTGTGGGGAAGCTAGAGACTCCACATCACTCTCATTGTCACCTTCACTTTCATCTGATTGCAGACACCTACTCTGACATGAAAGCTTTATCGTTTCATTACAATGTTTCAGTTTCATTTAGCAGATGCTTTTATCCAAAGCAACGTACAACTGAGAGTTAATACAATCCAAGCAAGGATCTAGTCAGGAGGCGTCACCCCAAGTGCCAAAAAACTAGGTTCAAGTCCGACAGGACATAGGTGTCATGCAGTGCACAAAGTCAATACATAGGGTGCATAGAAGCGATTTTTTTTAAAAATACCATCAGGTGTGGAGGTCTTCGTGAAAGAACTGGGTCTTTAGCTTCTTCTTAAAGATGGCGAGGGACTAAGCAGATCGAATGGAGGTTGGTAACTCGTTCTATCACTAGGGAACTACAGAAGAGAAGAGTCTGGCTAGTGACTTGGGGCCCCTTTGTGGTGGAAGTGCCAGATGCCTTTCATTGGCAGAGAATAGTGAGCAGGACTGAGTGACTGACAGTGGGAATGAGGGAGTTTAGGTAGGTGGGAGCCATTTTAGTTACTGTTTTGTAAGCAAGCATTAAGGTTTTGAATTTGATGTGGGTAGCAACTGGGAGCCAGTGGAGGGATATGAACAATGAAGTAACATGTGCTGTTTTGAGTTGGTTGAAAGCCAGATGCGCCTCCACATTCTGGATCATTAGCAGCGGTTTGAAAGTGCATGCAGGGAGACCTGTCAGTAAGGAGTTGCAGCAGTCAATGTGTGATATAACAAGAGCCTGCACCAGGTGTTGTGCTGCATGCTCTGACAGGTAGGGTCTACTTTTCCTGATGTTGTACAGGGCAAATCGGCATGACCAAGCAATCGAGGCCACGTTAAAGGTTAGTTGGTCATCAATCATGACACCCAGGTTTCCGGTGGACTTTGTGGGCATGAATTGGGTTGATCCGAGCTGGATATTGATCTGTTGTTGTAAGGACTAACTGGCTGGGATGACAAGGAGCTCAGTCTTAGATAGGTTAAGATGTAGGTGGAATTCTTTCATCCATGCAGAGATATCACCAAGGCATGATGATATCCGTGCCGAGACTGTGAGGTCATCTGGTAGGAATGATAGGAAGAGCTGGGTATCATCAGCATAGCAGTGGTATGAGAAACCATGGGAGCGGATGATTGCACCAAGTGAGGTGGTGTATTTTGAGAAGAGAAGGGGACCTTTGAGGCACCCCTGTGGGTAAGCCATGAGGTTTGGACACTTCTCCCCTCCAAAATACTCTAAAGATCTCCTGAGAGGTAGGACATGAACTAGTGGAGGGCCGATCCTGAGATACCAAGGTCAGTGAATGTGGAGAGGAGGATTTGGTGGTTAACTGTGTCAAAAGCAGCTGACATATTTAGCAGCAATAAAGCTGAGGACTGACCAGCAGCTCTAGCCAAATGCAGTGATTCTATTACCGACGGGAGTGCAGTCTCAGTAGAGTGACCCTGCTTAAAGCCAGACTGATTTGGATCATACAGATTGTTCTCAGAAAGGAATTCAGAGACTTGCTTAAAGATTGCGTGTCCAAGTATTTTTGATAGAAAGGGTAGTGTTATGGTACAGCCGCAACAAACACACAACCGGAACTTGCCACTGCAGTAGCACAATGTGAAATGAGAAGAGAAAACCAAACACAGAGCTGATATGAAAACAGAGGCAAGTAAACTGGCAGCTATGCTTACCATCACCAGAGCCGTGAGCCAGTTCGGGACCCCCGTGAGGATGTCTCCTCTCAGTGGTCTGAAGAATGCAATCCCAGCTCCCATGAGCAGCCAGTCCTGTTCATTGGAGATGGTGTTCAATTTTGTTTGTAGTGGAGACAGAGGTGTGTAGAGACGTTGTTCCTTCCTCTGAGTGTGTGCCATATAGTCCCCTAACCTAAAGTGCCGGCCGGTGATGACAAATTCAGCGATTCCCGCCAAATGAATGGGCAGGGAGTGACGTCACTCAGGAAACCTGCTGCACTGGGATTTGTAGGGTTTTGTTTTTTGTTTTTTTTTATCTCCCAGGTGTCACACAGCATACAACACATAGCAGTGAGCATAGCTGTGGAATCTCGTTTTACAATCCGCTCTGCACAAAAGATAGAATGGAAGGGGGAAAGAAAGACCCCAAAACATATCTGTAACAGTAGGAGTGAAACCAGTCTGTAGTTTTAAACCTGGGCTGGGTTGGCGACCCGAGCTTGCTTAAATGTGGTGGGGAACACACCCGTTGTAAGCAAAGAGTTGATCATGTGTGCGACTACGGGGTTAAGTGCGGGGGAAATTGTCTGTAGGAGGTTGAATGGTATCAGGTCCAACGGACAGGTAGTGGGATGAGAGTCCAGCAGAAGCTTGGAGACTTCCTTCCCAGTCAGAGGGGAGAATGAGGTGAGTGAGGCACTGTTAGCTGGCAGCAGCAGAAAGAGTTGGTCAGGCTCAGAGAATGTGTTACTTTTTTATCCTCTAGTAAAGCCAGATGGCAGGAACCTTATCAGTAAAGTACAAGGCAAACATGTCAGGAGTGAGCAGAGTGGAGGTCGGAGGAGGCGGATTGAGGAGTTAAAAGCAAAAAAATGTTTTTCGAGCATCAGTGGCGCCACAGATCGTATTCTGATAGTAAGTGGTCTTAGCTGTTTTTAAGCTGGAGGAGAATGATGCTAGGAGACACTGATAGTCACTGAGGTCAGTGGACTCTGGTTTTTACACCATTTTCTCTCTGCCACTCTGAGCCTCACCCTTTACTCTCTGATGACCTCAGTGAGCAATGGACTAAGGGGGGCATTACGAGAAGTTTTGGATGCTAGAGGGTGGAGATTGTTAAGAGAGGAGGCTAGTGAGGAACAGAGTGTGTCTGTAGCCTCCTTGCTAGAAGACTGAAACACATCATCAGGTTTCCTCTTCTTATCCTTGTCTTTACACATTTTTGTTTATCAACATTTCACTTTCCTCTCCAGAAAGCATTTTGCTTCCTTTGTTTCAGTCTATGTGTCAACTGTGTCACAACAGCATCTTTGTGTGTAAGACCCTGATCAGCAGCACCTGAACCAGCAGCCTGAAACTCAGCTGCACTCTGTTTTTGTTTTTTTTCTGTTGTGAACTCATGTGGTTTTTTTTCCTGCTGTGTATTTTCCTGTTTTGAGCTCGGTGCTGTAGTCCCAGTTTGCTCACTTGCTGTGCGGCAGTCTCATCATTGGGCACCACGGTGGCACAGTGGTTAGCACTGTCGCCTCACAGCAGGAAGGTCTTGGGTTCAAACCCCCGGGGTTGTCCAACCTTGGGGTCATCCCAGGTCGTCCTCTGTGTGGAGTTTACATGTTCTCCCCATGTCTGCGGTAGGTTTTCTCCGGGTGCTCCGGTTTCTCCCACCATCAAAAAGACATGCATGTTAGGGTTAATACTCCTGTCTGTGGCCTCGACCGAGGCATGGCAGGATGAACTGGAGTTGGTCCATGGGCGCTGCATGGCGGCTGCCCACTGCTCCTAGCTACACAGCTAGGATGGGTTACAGTGGCTTGCAAAAGTATTCATACCCCTTGAACTTTTCCACATTTTGTCACGTTACGACCACAAACATAAATATATTTTGTTGGAATTTTATGTGAAAGACCAACACAAAGTGGCACACAATTGTGAAGTACAAAGAAAATTATACATGATTTAAAAAATGTTTTGCAAATAAAAAACTGAAAAGTGCGGTGTGCAAAAGTATTCAGCCCCCTTTTCTCTGAGTGCAACCAATTGCCTTCAGAAGTTGCCTGATGATTGCTGAATGATCGAATGTTGACCTAATGACTAAATAGAGTCAACTTGTGTGTAATCTAATCTCAGTACAAATACAGCTGTTCTGTGACAGCCTCAGAGGTTTGTTAAGAGAATACTGGGGAGCAAACAGCATCATGAAGTCCAAGGAAAACACCAGACAGGTCAGGGATAAAGTTGTGGAGAAGTTTAAAGCAGTGTTAGGCTATAAAAATATTTCCCAAGCTTTGAACATCTCACGGAGCACTGTTCAATCCATCATCCGGAAATGGAAAGAGTATGGCATAACTGCAAACCTACCAAGACACGGCCGTCCACCTAAACTTACAGGCCGAACAAGGAGAGCACTGATCAGAGATGCAGCCAAGAGGCCCGTGGTGACTCTGGACGAACTGCAGAGATCCACAGCTCAGGTGGGGGAATCTGTCCACAGGACAACTATTGGTCATGCACTGCACAAATCTGGCCTTTATGGAAGAGTGGCAAGAAGAAAGCCATTGTTAAAAGAAAACCATAAGAAGTCCCGTTTGCAGTTTGCCAGAAGCCATGTGGGGGACACAGCAAACATGTGGAAGAAGGTGCTCTGGTCAGATGAGACCAAAATTGAACTTTTTGGCCTAAATGCAAAACGCTATGCATGGCGGAAAACTAACACTGCACATCACTCTGAACACACCATCCCCACTGTCAAACATGGTGGTGGCAGCATCATGCTCTGCGGGTGCTTCTCTTCAGCAGGGACAGGGAAGATGGTCAGAGTTGATGGGAAGATGGATGGAGCCAAATACAGGACAATCTTGGAAGAAAACCTGTTGGAGTCTGCAAAAGACTTGAGACTGGGGCGGAGGTTCACCTTCCAGCAGGACAACGACCCTAAACATAAAGCCAGGGCTACAATGGAATGGTTTAAAACAAAACATATTCATGTGTTAGAATAGCCCAGTCAAAGTCCAGACCTAAATCCCATTGAGAATCTGTGGCAAGATCTGAAAACTGCCGTTCACAGATGCTCTCCATCTAATCTGACTGAGCTTGAGCTGTTTTGCAAAGAAGAATGGGCAAAAATTTCAGTCTCTAGATGTGCAATGCTGGTAGAGACATACTGCAAAAGACTTGCAGCTGTAGTTGCGGCAAAAGGCGGTTCCACAAAGTATTGACTCAGGGGGGCTGAATACTTTTGCACACTGCACGTTTCAGTTTTTTATTTGTAAAAAAAAATGTTAAATCATGTATAATTTTCTTTGTACTTCACAATTGTGTGCCAATTTGTGTTGGTCTTTCACATAAAATTCCAATAAAATATATTTATGTTTGCGGTCGAAACGTGACAAAATGTGGAAAAGTTCAAGGGGTATAAATACTTTTGCAAGCCACTGTAAATATAGAGCATAATTTCCCTATGGGGATCATTAAAGGATATCAAAATAAAATAAAAAATTATCATTTGACTCAGTAGTTGGTGTCTCTGGACGGGAACGGATGAGGTGACCCTCCATTCCACAGCCAAAACATTTCATTTTCTCCAAAGATGCAGTGTAGTCAAAACCATCTATGCTGAACTTCAACAATAAATTTAACTTCTCAGCGTTGTTCTTTAGCATCATAAAGACCTGCTTTCTGAAGGAAACAACATGTTTTAAATGCGGAGACTGTCCGGGGTGTCTCCCCGCCTGCCGCCCAATGACTGCTGGGATACGTTCCAGCATCCCCGCGACCCTGAGAGTAGGATAAGCGGTTTGGATAATGGTTGGACTGGATGGGTTTACAGCCCGAGGAATCAGTTTTATAGGGGGACATTAATTGTCCGTGTCTCGCCAGCTCCCTCTGCAACATTTCATTGCTAATGAACGGAGGGACTTTGGACAAAATGATCTTTTTGGCCAGATTAACCAGCGGCACCATCTGAACAAAGGTGTCTTGGATCACCACATTTTGCTCAACAACAACGTCAGCTTTATCAACATTATCCAGAAAATAACGACTCCAGTATTCATTCTAGATGCAGACTTCAAACTGTCATAACCAACAATTTCACTGATCGCCAAGCTACAACCTTGCAGAGCAATTGACTCCATGTCTGCGTGTGAGCTTCTCCAGCCTCACGCTTCCGAGTCCACGAGTCTCCAGGACTCACAGCCGAGCAAGTCGAACCCGCCCCAGAATCAAAAACACCACTACGATGATAAATCTGTCAAAATGCAAAACCAAAGATGAACAACGAAAGCTAGAAAAGATATAATACGCACTCACGCTGAAACACCCACTCAATCGCACCATTTTACACTCCCAGCATTGCACTGAGAGAGAGAGAGAGAGAGAGAGAGAGAGAGAGAGAGAGAGAGAGAGAGAGAGAGAGAGAGAGAGAGAGAGAGAGAGAGAGAGAGAGAGCGTATTCTTCAGTGATGCGATGCGTATCTGAATAAGCTAGAATCCATAGAACAATCTCGTTAAACCCAAAAAAAGAGCCTAACTGAACGTGTCACACACGTTTTATCCGTGCCTGGTACTACGCGTTCTTCTTCCTCTTCTTCCTCGTCTTCTTTCGTTGTTTAATGGCGGTTGGCAAACAGATTTTAGGTGCATTACCACCGCCGCTTTCTGGTGGTAGTAACGCATTACTACCAGGCACCGGTAAACAAGAGAAAATTAATATATTTTTTAAGACAGGATAGTCGCATAAACTATTCGATTTTTGGCTGGACCGGCTGGCGGGCTCAGCCCTACAACCGTGAATGTTTGTGACTGATCATTTTTAGTGATCATGTTTAGAGCGGCTGAGAGACAAAGTTACACGATTGGGCCACTGGGTCAGGTGACCAATGACGTCACTGAAGTTACAGTTTGTCACCCGACCAATGACATCACTGGTAAACACGGAAGTGGGAGTTTCCATACAGGCCGTTGCTCTTTCAAAATGAATTGGCTGAGCAGGTCCAGGTCATTCCAAATGTATTTCGCGCTAACAAATGGAATATATTACTGAAATGCAAAAAATAGCACATTTTGCTGCTCTTTCCACATCTGGTAACGGACCATAACAGTCCAGCATGGAGCAGAGTAGGAGAGCTCTCCATGCGCTGAGAGGCATAAGGGGGCGCGCGCAGTAACAATCATCCATCCATCCATGCATTATCCGAACCGGTTATCCTGCTCTCAGGGTCGCTGGAGCCTTTCCCAGCAGTCATTGGACGGCAGGCAGGGAGACACCCTGGACAGGCCGCCAGACTATCACAGGGCCGACACACACACACACACACACACACACACACACACACACACACACACACACACACACACACGTACCTAGGGACAATTTTAGTACGGCCGATTCACCTGTCCTACAATATCTTTGGACTGTGGGAGGCAACCAGAGCCCCCGCAGAAAACCCACGCAGACACGGGGAGAACATGCAAACTCTACATAAGTTGGACTACCCCGGGGCCCGAACCCACGAGCTTCTTGCTGTGAGGAGACCGAGCTAACCACTGCGCCGCCCACAATAACAATCACTCTGACAAAACACTCAATATAGAGGGAGTCTTAGAACAACAAGAGACATCCACAGATAGAAACTGTTGAAAGAGGAGGGCAAGTTAACAGACAACTAGAAAAATGCTTTTCCACAGA
Source organism: Lampris incognitus (assembly GCF_029633865.1). Taxonomy (NCBI): domain Eukaryota; kingdom Metazoa; phylum Chordata; class Actinopteri; order Lampriformes; family Lampridae; genus Lampris; species Lampris incognitus. The sequence continues at coordinate 29,379,494 of NC_079216.1, read as the reverse complement.
AAAAGCGTGCATGTTGAGTTGCTGAAAGAAATTGCTAAAAAATTGCTGAAAATTGATAAATAGGAAAAGTCAGAAAGTCACTAGCCTACCTGAAATACCTGGAAACTGAAATGTGAAATGGCTGAATATTTTAAAAGTTTTAAAGGTATAAAAAATGAAAAATTTGCCATAATGTGCTAACTACATAAGTAGTTTGGTTGTTGAATGGTTTCTGTAGTTTAAAGTATGAAAAAGTGGAAGTGGTGTAAAGATTTCAAAGTGATCCCAGTCCCATTACAAACACACACAACAAGGCTGCAACAAAACTTGCAAGCATTTGCAGCAATGGTTTATGTATGGAAAAGGTTTGAATAGTCTGAAATATGTGACCCCCGCTGGTAAAAGAGTCCCGAAGTAGGCCTAGGTCATTGAACTGCAAAACCTGGTCTGAACATTGTTCTTCTAAAAGAAGAAAAAAGAGCTACAGTACATCAGAAGAAATGGTCTTTATTTGTTATGAGAGGAGGGGTAGAATGAGAGGAGAGGTAGAATGAGAGGAGGAGGGGTAGAATGAGAGGAGGAGGGGTTGAATGAGAGGAGGGGTAGTGATGAAGATGAAGAGTGATGAAGATGAAGTGTATTGATGGGGAGGAAGGGTAGGAAGGAGGGTAAGAAGGTTGACTGAAGGTAGGATAGCAGGGAGGTTGTAGGAAGGTTGTAGGAAGGAAGGTAGGAAGGAAGGTAAGGTTGTAGGACGCAAGGTAGGAAGGTTATAGGAAGCAAGGTAGGAAGGTAAGAAGGTAGGAAGGATGGTAGGAAGCAAGGTAGGAAGGAAGGAAGGTAGGAAGATTGTAGGAAGTTAGGTAGAAAGGAAGGATGTGGGAAGGAAGGTATGAAAGAAGGTGGGAAGGAAGGTAAGAAGGTTGTAGGAGGAAGGTAGTAAGGTTGTAGGAAGGTAGGAAAGACGGTAGGAAGCAAGGTAGGAAGGTTGTAGGAAGGAAGGAAGGTAGGTAGGAAGGAAGGTAGGAAGGTTGAAGAGGGAGGAAGAGCAGTTAAGAAGTGGCAGAAGCTGATCAAATATACCAGGGGGTTGAGAGTTGACAGTAATTAGGCTGGCAGTTGAGTTTCAAATTGATATGTGATGTCACAATAGGACTGAACATTCTAACAGGCAAAGTGTATGGCAGAATTGCTAAATTTTAGAGCTGACTTATTCAAAAACTATGAAATATTTTTAAACTCTGAATAGGATTCTGAAAGAGCTGATCTCCTGAACTGTTTAAGCTTTAAGTGGGGTTTCTAGCTCAAGAAATGAAGGAGGAGATACAGTTCAAAGGTGACGAGGGTTTCAACCTTTATCCATAGACTTCCATTGTTTTGAAAAAGTAGAAAAAGCTTAATATGTCTAAAGGTATAAAAGATTTCAAAGAACCGAAATGTGAGCCTTAATGGGCTTAAAGATATGAACAGTTTGATACCTGAATGCTTTCAGTAGCTAAAAGTATGAAGGAGTAAAAGAGGTGGAAATGTTGCGAAAGTCCCCCATTGACTCCCATTCAAAAAATGGCTGAAAGAGGTTGAATATTTCAAAAAGTTCAAAAGGTATGAAAAATCTGAAAGGGGAGCACTAATGTCCTTAATGAGTTGAACATTTTGATAGTTGAATGGTTTCAGTGGCTAAAAGTATGAAGGAGCTACAAAGTGTCAAAAAATGGGCAGAAGAAAAATAAAGAAAGAACTGCAAAGCAATAGTGTGTGGGCAGTCACACTAATTAGAAGTTATAATTACAATTAAATTAAGTTCTCTTTCAAATTAAACATCCTGGGGAAGAATTTTCCTACAACAAAATACATTTTCAAAGTCAGCACTTGTAGAGTGCCCACAAGGGACACCAGCAGCGTACAGTGGTTCAGATGCACTGGCTCCCCGTATGAAAAAGAGCAATTCCTTTTATACAGCGAATGGCATTATACGCTATATGGACAAAAGTATTGGGACACCTGGCCATTACACCAACAGGAACTTTTATGATATCCCATTCTAAATCAATTGGCATTAATATGGAGTTGGTCCCCCCTTTGCAGCTATAACAGCTTCCACTCTTCTGGTAAGGCTTTCCACAAGATTTTGGAGTGTGTCTGTGGGAATTATTGCCCATTCATCCAGGAGAGCATTTGTGAGGCCAGGTACTGATGTTGGATGAGAAGACCTGGCTCACAATCTCCATTCTAGTTCATCCCAAAGGTGTTCGATGGGGTTGAGGTCAGGGCTCTGTGCGAGCCAGTCAAGTTCTTCCACACCAAACTCACCAAACCATGTCTTCATGGAACTTGCTTTGTGCACTTGGGCACAGTCATGCTGGAACAGAAAAGGGCCCTCCCCAAACTGTTCCCACGAAGCTGGAAGCATAGAACTGTCCAAAATGTCACGGTATTCTGAAGCATGAAGATTTCCCTTCACTGGAACTAAGGGGCCTAGCCCAACCCCTGAAAAACAACCCCATACCATTATCCCTCCTCCACCAAACTTTACAGTTGGCACAATGCAGTCGGGCAGGTAACGTTCACCTGGCATCTGCCAAACTCATACTCGTCCATCAGACTGCCAGACAGAGAAGCGTGATTTGTCACTCCACAGAACACGTTTCCACTGCTCCGGAGTCCAGAGGCAGCGTGCTTTACACCACTCCATCCGACGCTTCGCATTGTGCTTGGTGATGTAAGGCTTGCATGCAGCTGCTCGGCCATGGAAACCCATTCCATGAATCTCCTGGCGCACAGTTTTTGTTGTTGTTCATGCCAGAAGAAGTTTGGAACTCTGCAGTTATTAAAACAACACAGCGTTGTTACGAACTATGTGCCTCAGCACTCATTGACCCCACTGTTTGACTTCACGTAGTCTGCCACTTCGTGGCTGAGTTGCTGTTGTTCCTAAATGCTTCCACTTTTCAACAATACCACTTACAGTTGACGGTGGAATATCTAGCAGGGAAAAATTTCATGAACTGACTTATTGCAAAGGCGGCATTCTATGACAGAACCACACTTGAATTCACTGAGCTCTTTAGAACGACCCATTCTTTCACAAATGTTTGCAAATGTAGACTCCATGACTAGCTGCTTGATTTTATACACCTGTGGCAATGTGTTACGTTCCCCGTTAAAGGTCCAGGGGATGAGGGGAAGTAACAAAGGAAATAAAAAGTATCCCAGGGGAATAAGAAAGGTGGGAGGCGGAACCAGGTGTAAAAACAGATTCATTAACAAAAACAAACTTTTATTCAAACTATCGAATAAACAGGCAACTAAAGATGCTGGCGCTTAACTAACCAGGGTTTTAACAAAACAAACTCAGATCCACCCAAACCGAAGGAAACAAGAACACTAATAAGGTTTCACCCTCCTTCTCAAGGAGTATAGACACAAGAGCTTGCTCTCTGGTTGACAACCATGGCCTACTGGCCATCTCTCTCACTCTAGCTGCCAACAATGGCCCACTGGCACTGTTGGGTGTCTCTCTCCAAGTTATAAACCCAGCTGATGAGCAATTGGGGTCACCTGGGCCCAATCAGCAGTTCCACAGGAGGCAGGGCATTACCTGGAGAGGGAAAATTAGACACACGGCACTAGGGCCGTAACACCCCCTCCCATAATTACAAACCCTAGGTTTGTATATGAGAAGGTAATCACATACACAACATTGGGGCCGTAACCCCCCCTCCCATAAATACCAACCCTGGGTTTGTATACAAGAGGGTAATTGTACATAACACACGGCACTGGGGCCGTAACACCCCATCCCATGAATACAAACCCTAGGTCTGTCTACAAGAGGGTAATCGCATACACAACACATGGCACTGGGGCCGTAACAACCCCTCCCATAAATACCAACCATAGGTTGGCATTCAAGAGGGTAATCCTCTTCACTCCACTTCAAGTTGGCTTCGTCCTTCGCCCTGAGCTGCTGCATCAGTCTGATGTTTTGCTCCTGCATGCCCTCAAATGCCTGGCCTGTCACATCCATCTCCCTGAGCAAGGCATCCGCCTGTTGTTTTGCTATTGAGAGCTTCTTGTTGAGGATGTCGACCTGCTCCTTTACAGAGCAAATCTTCCTCAGGGCCTCTTCGTCAGCCATCTTCTTGCCGTCTCTTCGCTCCCTCTCTTCCAGGTCCCTCAGCCTCTGCTCCTTTGCCTCTGACTTGGTCTTCTCAGCCACCGTGAGCTGGACTTTGTCCTTCTGCTCCTTGGGTGCCGAGTGGTACATGTCAAGCAGCAGCTTCATCTCCCGCTGAGACTTCTGGGCTTCTTCGAGTTCTACATGGACAAGCCTCAGCTGCTCCATATCTTTCCTCCTTTGATTCACCAGCTCCAAACGAAGCTCCTCCACCTCAACCCGCATTGCATGGCACTGGTGTGTGAGGTCAGCGACGGCAGCCTCGAGGTGTGCAATTCTCACCTCCTGCTTCTGGGGCTGGTTTAGGTTCTCCCTATTCCCTCTCACCTGCGACACAGCTGCCCGCCGACTGCGGTTCTGCCGCTTACGTTTTAACACCTCACAATCGGCAACCAAATGTCCAGGCCTATGGCAGAAAAAACACCGTTTCTCCACTTTAGGCTTTGGAAGAGTACCGACCCGTGAAGCTTCAGCAACTTGCAAGTTAGCATTTCGTGAGTTGCCGCAACAGGGGGAGGAACTATTATGTGGCACAAAGATGTTTTTATGTGTGAGCGCGAATTCGTCCGCCAACACTGCAGCCTGATGCGTGGACACTTTATGCTCGTACTGCACCTCTAGCTGTCACATTTTAATAGCCGTCTCTGCCTCCAATTTCTTCAATTCCAACTCTGGTGTCAGGAGTTGGATTTTTGAGGCGTGGGTGGAGTGGAGTGGGTGGAGTGGAGTCTAATTTTCCCTCTCCAGGTAATGCCCTGCCTCCTGTGGAACTGCTGATTGAGCTTAGGTGACCCCAATTGCTCATCAACTGGGTATATAACTCGGAGAGAGACACCCAACAGTGCCAGTGGGCCATTGTTGGCAGCTAGAGTGAGAGAGACGGCCAGTAGGCCATGGTTGTCAACCAGAGAGCAAGCTCTGGTGTCTATACTCCTTGAGAAGGAAGGTGAAACCTTATTAGTGTTCTTGTTTCCTTCGGTTTGGTTGGATCTGAGTTTGTTTTGTTAAAAGCCTGGTTAGTTAAGCGCCAGCATCTTTAGTTGCCTGTTTATTCGATAGTTTGAATAAAAGTTTGTTTTTGTTAATAAATCTGTTTTTACACCTGGTTCCGCCTCCCACCTTTCTTATTCCCCCGGGATACTTTTTATTTTCTTGTTACTTCCCCTCATCCCCTGGACCTTTGACGGGGAACGTAAAAATTGGGGGCTCATCCGGGCTCAATCAGCAGTTCCACAGGAGGTGGGGCATTACCTGGAGAGGGAAAATTAGACACACAGCACTAGGGCCGTAACACAATGGGTCTGAATGAAATACCTGAATTCAATGACTAAGAGGTGTATCCCAATACTTTTGCCCATATTGTGTATATACTACTACTACTACTACTACTTTTGGCTGCTCCCGTTAGCGATCGCCAAAGTGGATCATCCTTTTCCATTTCTTCCTGTCTTCTGCATCTTCCTCTGTCACACCAGCCACCTGCATGTCTTCCCTCACCACATCCATAAACCTCCTTTTTGGCCTTCCTCTTTTCTCCTTCCCTGGCAGCTCCATATTCAGCATCCTTCTCCCAATAGACCCATCATCTCTCCTCCATACATGTCCAAGCCATCTCAATCTTGCCTCTCTTGCTTTGTCTCCAAACCGTCCAACTTGAGCGGTCCCTCTAATATAATCGTTTCTAATTCTGTCCTTCATCACTCCCAGTGAAAATCTTAGCATCTTCAACTCTGCCACCTCCAGCTCCGCCTCCTATCTTTTTGTCAGTGCCACTGTCTCCATACCATATAACATAGCTGGTCTCACAACCATCTTGTCAACCTTCCATTTAACTCTTGCTGGTACTCTTCTGTCGCAAATCACTCCTGACACTCTTCTCTACCCACTCCATCCTACCTGCACTCTCTTCTTCACCTCTCTCCTGCACTCCCCGTTAATTTGGACAGTTGACCCCAAGTATTTAAACTCATATGCCTTCGTCACCTCCACTCCTTGCATCCTGACTATTCCACTGTCCTCCCTCTCATTCACGCATAGGTATTCCGTCTTGCTCCTATTGGCTTTCATTCCTCTTCTCTCCAGTGCATACATCCACCTCTCCAAGCTCTCCTCAACCTGCACCCTACTTTCGCTACAGATCAAAATGTCATATATAGCGTATATACAGTGCTGCTTGAAAGTTTGTGAACCCTCCAGACATGGTCACTGTTTTTGTAAAAAACATTAAAATAAGCTTATTACACATACATCCAAATCCCAATTTGTAAAGCACACCTTCCAAATAATGGACACACACAAAAGAGATATATTTTCATTATTTAATTCAACAAAGGTGGTTTATTTCACAAAAATTGAAATTTTAAAATGTGCAAAAGTATGTGAACCCTTGTATTAGTAGCTTGTGGCTCCTCCTTTTGAGGCCATTACTTCAACCAAACGTCTTCTGTAACCACTAACCAGTCTCTCGCATCTGCTTATGGGGATTTTTGCCCACTCCTCCTTGCAGAACTCAGCCAGTTGAGAGAGGTTGGAGGGACATCTGGTATGTACCAACTTCTTCAGGTCTCGCCACAACATTCCAATTGGATTAAGGTCCGGACTTTGACTGGGCCAATCCAGAGTACGAATCCTCTTTCTCTGAAGCCATTCCTTTGTAGTTTTGCTGGAATGCTTTGGGTCATTGTCTTGTTGCATAATCCATTTTCGTCCCAGCTTCAACTCCCTGACTGATGGCAGGAGATTCTGGTCAAGAATTTGTTGATATGCCGGAGAATTCATGGTTCCTTGGATAATATGGAGTCGTCGAGGTCCAGAAGCAGAAAAGCAGCCCCAGACCTTCACATTTCCACCACCATGATTCACTGTTGGGAGGAGGTTCTTTTCTTCATATGCAGTGTTGGCTTTTCCCCAAACTTGTTAGTTTTGATTATGACCAAATAATTCTATTTTGGACTCGTCTATCCAGAGAATGGACTTCCAGAAGGCCTCTGGTTTGTCCAAGTGCTCTCTGGCAAAGTTGGAACGGGCAGCTTTGTTCTTTTTTGAGAGCAGAGGCTTCCTTCTAGCAACCCTCCCATGAATGTCATGGCGATTCAATTTTCGTCTGATTGTAGACACATGCACATTTGTCCCAGATGCTACCAGAGGTCTGAAACTCTCTAGAGGTGATGTGTGGGTTGGCCTTTACCTGATTTATTATTTTTCTGGTGCTTCTGGGTGATAGTTTTGATGGGCGTCCACTTCTAGGCAGAGTTGCTGTCATGTTGAAGGCCCTTCATTTGTAAATTATTTGTCTTACAATGGACGGATGGAGCTGGAATCTTTTGGAGATGGTCTTATAGCCCTCCCCAGACTGAGGGGCTGTCACTACCCTCTTCTTCATGTCCTTGGATATCTCCTTTGCTCTCGGCATTGTTGATTTGTATGGGACCACAGTGGTTTGGTTGGTTTCCTCTCTCTTTTAATTAGTGCAGGCCAAACCCTTTCCCAAAGATGTCTCATTTCATTGGTCTGCTTAAATGATTAATTAAGCACCCAAATGTGTTTCACCACAGTCTGTTACCTGATTGACTTAACCAATGCAGCTGGGGGTTCACTTACTTTTGCACATACACTAATTCCATGTTTCATGTAGTTTTTGGGCTACTTGTAGTACATGTAATTGATAAACATATATCTGACATTTCATACATAAAAACTGGTGATGATAAAATAAGAAAATCATGGTAAAACAACAGAAACATCTCAACTGCTCAAGGGGTTCACATACTTTCAAGCAGCACTGTAGGTGTGGTTAAACTTCTCAGGGCTGTATCAACTCCACTCACAATAGCACGATAGACGTCCTGGCTCCAACAGCAAGGCGAAAACAATGCAAATGAATTAGCATTGAATACCATTGTGTTTGGCCTAGCACATGGACCAGTGTTCTTTGCATAAACAAGAGTAGTTAGCATATGGGTGATCGTGTCACAGGGTGGGACACAGATCGGTGTTCCCTGCGTACAGAAAGGGCGATCGTCCCATGGGTTGGGACACAAAATCCTCCAGGGAGCAATTATCAAGTGACCGATAACTCAGTAAGGCTCAAATTAACTAAAAAGCTATGTAAAGCAGACACTCAGAAACTCAGTGCCTATTTGTCTGGAGGAAAGTCCTTGATTATAACAAAAGGGGAAAATATGCTTCCACAATCCCAAGATATGAGTGGAAAGTGTTATTCTTGTCCCTGCCTTTATAACTTTTTTTTTTACTCGAACATTGTTTAAGCATGTCATGTGATATCCTACTTCAGTACACTTTACTGGGATCCCTGCAAAAAATAGCAGATGAACATCTAATAACCAGGAATTCACATTATAGACACTACCACTGACTATCCCTGTAACAAATTGGCTACAGTTTCGAAAATTGACCATACACGGTCCAGTCACATACTAGGTTTTGACCTAGTCTTGTTCTTTCTTGTGTGCTTTTTCTGTCCTGCTGTCCTTTGCCTCTCTCAAATGAGAGGGGAGGGTCTCTCTCTCTCACACGCACGCGCACACGCACACACACACACACACACACGCACACAGAAAGACGTTGAGGAGCAGAGAGGCTAGCAGGTAAAGGTCAGAGCTGACAACCCTTCAGCCAAGCTGTCCACACCACAGAGGAAAACACAGAAAGATGGACGAAGGAACAGAAATACCCAGAGATAGCCACAAAAGAGAGAGGGAGTGAAAGAGGGAGGGCTTGCTGAATAGTTTATTGGATGGGTGATGAACAGCAGGTTAAAGGAAGAAAAAGATGATTGATGGATGGATGGATGGATGGATGGATGGATGGATGGATGGACAGACGGACGGATGGATGGATGGATGAAGAAATGATAGATGATGAGGTGCAGGATGATGATGTTTTATTTTTGCATTTTTACCCGTTACTCCATCGAGGTTAGGCAAGTTGAGAAATGGCTGCTCTCTCGGTGGGTCTCAAGAGACCCAGCTAAGATGGGGTGGCCAAACCTTTACTTACAGAAGGAAAAACTAAATGAAAACCATGGCCAATAACAAGCCCATTTAAGGAAAAAAAACTGCAAGAAAGAGAAGGGAACAGAAAGAAAGGACAAAAATAGAAAGTGAAACGTATACCCTTGATCGTTGAACAGTCTATGCATTCAAAGCATCAACAATTTCCAAAAGAATCTTCTTCCATTGTACTGTTTTCTAACTCTCTCATGTTTCATATCTTTGTGCATGCTAGTGTACACAGACTGCCTCCATCTCACACACACACACACACACACACACTCTCTCTCTCTCTCTCTCTCTCTCTCTCTCTCTCTCTCTCTCTCTCTTCCCAGCACTTTTCTCTCGCTCTCAATTCAAGTTCATTTGTTGGGCTATCAGGATGTTGCAGCGGAGACACAGGCGAGGCACAGCCCACAAATGGCTCCCCGGGGAAATGCAGGAGCAGGGGAGCAGAGTGCAAGACAAGCACATCCAAACCAGGAAATATGGACAACTCAGGCTTAATCACGATGTATGAATGGAAGGGAAGAACAACAAGGAAATATGAGGGTGAGGAGTGAAGCGGGTAGGAGGAAAATGGTGTGATATCTGGTTTCGGGGACAAGCGGGAGAAAGATAAAATATATAAAAAGAGAGAAATGAGGGGTAGGCAAAAGGAGTATGTGAAGACAACTTAGTTGGAAGAAGGTGAGAGAGCAGAGCAGACAGAGTTGTGAGAGTGAGCGTCAGGTAAAAATAATAAACATTTGATTCGGAGGACCTGCTGGCCCATGTGTGTGTGTGCGCGCGCGCGCGTGCGCCATGCGGGGGGGGGGGCGTGTTAGGGACGAATGCACACAGTAAGAGGGGGAGACAGATGAGGGTCCCTGACTGAGTTGACACCGTATCCTTCCTCTCATCATCCCCAAGACTCAGGAGGCACATACACGCACACATGCATGCAAAAGCACACACATATGAAAAGCATACATACACATGCACACACACACACCCACACACACTCACTATCCAGCAAAGGTTCGAGCAAATCACACTGGGTTACCTGCACAAACAGTGCACCAGTGCTACAAAATACATAACGGGGAAGAAATAAAAAATAGAATGAGTAAATGAGAAAGAGAAAGAATGAGACAGAAAAAGAGACGTTTTAGTCTGCTGGGATTAATGAAGACAGAAAATGACTGACATCAACGTCATCAAACCGAGACACCCAGTTCCACTGCATCAAACCACTGTTTTATTGCTAAATTGAAAAGAATTCAGTCAACTTCTTCAGCTCGTCGGAGGAGGTGCATAGAGCGGGCGACATGCACAGTCCAGAAAATAGGGTTAAAATCTACGTCAGTGTTAAAAATACATCGTGGGAAGATGGCTGCGCGAATTCACATTTGCGGGGGCCTCATCCAGTACCGTCCATGCAGTGTCTTTGTCCACGTCTGCGTCTAAGTTTTGTCTCCGTTTGATGGCAGGGGGAGCGGGGCAGGCTAAGCTAACGGCTAGCCAATGCTAACCGGCAGTTCCGATGGCACCGAGGGCGGTCTGACGGCGGCCTCACCTGGCACTGACTGTGGTGTTTTTGATGTCGTCGCGAGGAGTGCGGGGAGGTGTGTCAGTACCAGCATATGACTGTAAGGTGTCCTTCTGCACAACATACTGTAGCGAATTCGAGGGACAACGCAACCACAGGAACTGCCGCGGACGGGAAGCGAACCCGTATCGACCGCACCGCAGGAGACATCGCTAACCACTCGACTAAAGGGTCAGACCCGCCAGCCAGCGGCCAGCGTGTCTTCTTATCCATGCACGTTACACTACCCCCCTCCTTCGGGAAGCGCGTCCCCGCGCTTAAGCATATCAGCTCCTTCACGCCTCAGGGTGCATACGCTTCCGATGGCCTTACGGTCGCTCCATCCCACTTCTGACACCAGTGTGGCGAACGTAGAAGCAACGACAAAGGTAACTTTGCAGCCCCTTTATTGAACTCACACAGAAACAAGAACTTACAGAAATGTGACACAATACATGGGGGTCATCTACTTGAACAACAAAGTTGTTCAGGGTTTCAGTTCCAAGGTTACACAACACAACAGAATGACAACTACAATTACACCACAACAAATAGTAATCACAAAAACACATAATACCACATAAAACTGTCACGTGTCAGGAAAGAACCCAAAAGCAGACGGGACAACCAGGTAAGGGAAGAATCAAGTCTTTATTGAAGTGACCAATCTCGGGGGTAGAGCAGAAGTTGGCTCAGTGGCAGGTAGGCAGGCAGGCAGAAGTCCATGAATGGCGACGTTCCAGCTTAGACTGGTCCATAGTGGAGGCCTTTTAAGGGTGAGGGCGATTGCTTGATGGCCAGCTGGCGTGCCGGGGTGAGGGGGGGGGTCAGCAGGTGTCAGCTGGTGTAGCAGGTGTCAGCTGGTGTAGCAGGTGCCAAGGGTGATCGCTTTGATGTCAAGGGCGAGAGGCTGTAACAGTACCCCCCCTCCGAGGGGCGCCACCGGGCGACCTACCAGGCCCATCAGGGTGCGTCCTGTGGAAGTCCCGGATGAGGTTCGCGTCCAGGACAAGGCGACGAGGGACCCAACACCTCTCCTCCGGGCCATATCCCTCCCAGTCCATGAGATACTGCAAGCCGCGACCGCGGCGACGAGAGTCCAGGAGATGACGAACGGTGTAAGCCGGATGATCGTTGATCATAGGAGGAGGTGGGGGCGGGGGGGGCGGAGGAACTAGAGGGCTGGTAGAGACAGGTTTGAGGCAGGACACATGGAAGGAAGGGTGAACCCGGAGAGTGCGGGGCAGCTTCAGATGGACCACAGAGGGGTTAATGACTTTGACAATGGGAAAGGGACCAATATACCTGGGGGACAGTTTTTTAGCGTCCGATTTCAAGGGTAGATCCTTGGTAGAGAGCCATACCTGGTCACCGGGGGAGTAGTCCGGAGCAGGGGTGCGATGACGATCCGCCAAGCGCCGGTAACGGACAGAGGCCCTGAGCAGTGCAGCACGGGCTCGCCACCAGGTCCGACAGCACCGACGGACATGGGCCTGGACAGACGGAACCGGAATGTCTACCTCTTGAGAAGGAAAAAGGGGGGGCTGATAGCCGTAAAGGCATTGAAAAGGGGACAACCCAGTAGCAGACGATGGCAGGGTGTTATGGGCATATTCTACCCAGGGAAGTTGTGAGGACCAAGAGGATGGGTTGGCAGACACCAGACAGCGGAGGACAGTCTCCAGTGCCTGGTTGGCCTTCTCGGCCTGGCCGTTGGTCTGAGGATGGAACCCCGATGGCAGGCTGACGGTGGCACCGATGGCAGAGCAGAAAGCCTTCCAGACAGCAGAAGTGAACTTGGGGCCACGGTCAGACACTATATCACGGGGAAGACCGTGGACCCGGAAAACCTCCCTGACCAGCAGATCCGCAGTCTCTCGGGCCGAAGGCAGTTTAGACAAGGGCAAAAAGTGAGCAAATTTACTGAAGCGATCAACAACAGTCAGTACGACGGTGTTACCGTCGGAGGCGGGCAGACCAGAGACGAAATCCAAGGACAGATGCGACCAGGGACGGTGTGGATCAGGCAGGGGGCGCAGCAGACTGGCACTGGCCCGAGTGGAGGGCTTATTCTGGGCACAAACAGGACAGGCAGAAACAAAAGACCCAGTATCCTCCATCATGGAAGGCCACCAGAACCGCCTACGGAGGAAGGCTAGGGTACGGGTTACTCCAGGATGGCAGGTAAGTTTGGAAGAGTGAGCCCAATGCAACACACTAGATTTAACAGCGTCTGGAACAAACAAGCGCCCAGGGGGACCGTTACCTGGGTCAGGCTGAGTCTGTTGTGCTGCCATGACCTCCCTTTCAATGTCCCAGGTGACAGCCGCAGCCGCAACCACACAGGTAGAGGGAATGATGGTGTCAGGTTGGAGCTTGGGCTCAAACTCCTCCCCATGCACACGAGACAGAGCATCGGGCTTGGCATTCCTGGAGCCAGGTCTGTACGTCAAACAAAAATTAAAATGACCAAAAAAGAACGCCCACCTGGCTTGGCGCGCGGTGAGCCGCTTTGCTGACTGGATGTATTCCAGGTTCTTATGGTCAGTCCACACTATAAAAGGAAGCTCAGACCCCTCCAGAAAATGTCGCCATTCCTCCAGTGCCAATTTCACCGCCAGGAGCTCACGATTCCCCACATCATAGTTCCTTTCAGCTGGGGAGAGACGGCGACACAGGAAGGCACAAGGGTGTGTCTTGCCATCCTCACTGGAGCGCTGAGAAAGGACTGCCCCCACCCCAATCTCAGAGGCATCCACTTCGACAACGAACTGTTTGGTTGGGTCTGGCTGGATGAGGATAGGAGCTGTGGTGAAGCGGTGCTTGAGGGCTTGGAAAGCTGCCTCTGCTACAGGGGTCCACAGGAACTGTCTGGAGGTGGAGGTAAGAGCAGTTAGTGGGGCCGCAACGTGGCTGTAATTGCAGATGAACCTTCTGTAGAAGTTGGCAAAACCGAGGAACCTCTGAAGCTGCTTACGGCTGGTCGGGCTTGGCCACTCAAGAACCGCTCTGACCTTGGCGGGGTCCATTCTCACCTGCCCATCGGCCACGATGTAGCCCAGGAAGGTGACTGAAGGGGCATGGAATTCGCACTTCTCTGCTTTTACGAAAAGGCGGTTCTCCAGTAGCCGTTGAAGGACTTGGCGGACGTGCATGACATGCTCTGACAGGTCTCTGGAAAAAATCAGGATATCATCCAGGTAAACAAAAACGAAACGATCCAACATGTCACGTAGGACGTCATTGACCAGACTCTGGAAGACAGCTGGGGCATTAGTGAGACCAAACGGCATCACCAGATATTCAAAATGCCCCAGGGGGGTGTTGAAGGCAGTCTTCCATTCATCTCCGTCTCGAACCCGGACCAGGTGGTAAGCATTGCGGAGGTCTAGTTTAGTGAACACTGTGGCTCCCTGGAGAGAATCAAAAGCAGAAGTCATGAGGGGCAGAGGGTACTTATTCTTGACTGTGATGTTATTGAGGCCTCTATAGTCAATACACGGCCGGAGGGTTGTGTCCTTCTTGGCCACAAAGAAGAATCCCGCACCAAGGGGTGACGATGACGGGCGAATAAGACCAGCCGCCAAGGAGTCCTTGATGTACCTCTCCATGGACTCCCGCTCAGGCTTGGAGAGGCTATATAGACGACTGCTGGGGAGGGGAGCGCCCGGCAGCAGGTCAATAGCGCAATCATAGGGGCGATGAGGAGGCAGGGAGAGAGCTTGCTGCTTGTTGAACACGCCTTGGAGGTCATGGTACTCTGGAGGCACCAGTGACAGGTCAGAGGTATCAGAGCTTGACACCTGACTGGGGACAGACTGAGGCAGAGCAGACTGGAGGCATATGGCATGACAGACGGGACTCCAACTTGAAATTCTGGCCGATGACCAATCAATATGGGGACTATGCTTAACCAGCCAGGGATGACCAAATATAATGGGAACAAATGGAGAATTGATAACGAAAAAAACTTAGCTCCTCTTGATGGTTTCCCGACAACAGGAGGCGCACAGGCTCGGTCTTAGAGGTTATCCGGGCCAGGAGACGTCCATCCAGGGCATTAGCTTCAAGAAGCTGGTTCAGACTCACAGTGGCAAGACCTAACTGCTTCACAACACTTGCATCCAAAAAGCTTTCATCAGCTCCAGAGTCAATTAAGGCCAAAAGTTTAGTGGACTGACCTTTAAAACTGATGGTAGCTTGCAACTGGGTACGTGGATCCTCCCCCTCCCTCGTGAGCCTGCTAGTTTGACGGACGGTGAGGGCAGGAGGCGAGAAAGTGACCAGGCTGACCACAATACAAGCAGCTGTTCTCGGTGATGCGGCGTTGACGCTCCTCCGGGTTGAGCCGGAAGCGGCCGAGTTGCATCGGCTCCGAAGCTGGGAGGAGTCACGCCTCGGGCTTTCTCGGAGGACGTCAGCCTCAGTCGAACGAGCTCGGCCCCCAGCGTTTGGAGGTGTGGCCCGTGGAAAGTTGTTGTGACCAGGAAAGCGGCGCGTCCTCTCTCTCCTCCGCTCCCGGAGACGGTTGTCCACACGAATGGCCAGGGTAACCAATTCCTCCAACCCTCCAGGCTCGGGGTAGGAAACCAATTCGTCCTTTATGGATTCGCTTAGACCGTTGGAAAACCCGGCCTGGAGGGACTCGTTGTTCCATCCGCTCTCCGCTGATAGCGTACGGAACTCAACTGAGTAGTCAGCGACGCTGCGGGAACCCTGGCGGAGAGAGATCAGTCTTTTTGAAGCGTCCTTTCCCGGCACGGGATGATCAAAAACCTGGCGAAAAGCAGTGGTGAACTCAGCGTAGGATGAGGAAGTGGAGGCCCGCATCTCCCACACCGCCGTAGCCCAATCCAGAGCGCTTCCCCGGAGAAGACCCATGATGTAAGCGACTTTGGCTCCATCCGTGGAATATGACTGGGGCTGCTGGTTAAACACAATCTCACACTGCATCAAAAAAGGGCGACAAAGTCCAAAATCTCCATCATACTTATAGGGCGGGGCAACCCATGGTTCCTTAGCCGAAGTTGATGGCGCTGAGGGTGGTGGAGCTGGAGGGGCGGGTCCCGGGCTAGCGGAGGCTCTAAGTTGGGTCTGGATTCCGGAGATCTTTGAGCCGAGCTCACGGAGGGCGTCAGCCATCTCCTGTAGCACCTGGCTGTGCTGGCCGAGGACCGATTGCTGGTTGGCTACAGCCTGGCAGACCGTGGCCAGGTCTGTGGTGGAATGGTCTGCTGGGTCCATAGTGGCTGGAACGTACTGTCACGTGTCAGGAAAGAACCCAAAAGCAGACGGGACAACCAGGTAAGGGAAGAATCAAGTCTTTATTGAAGTGACCGATCTCGGGGGTAGAGCAGGAGTTGGCTCAGTGGCAAGTAGGCAGGCAGGCAGAAGTCCATGAATGGCGACGTTCCAGCGAAGACTGGTCTATAGTGGAGGCCTTTTAAGGGTGAGGGCGATTGCTTGATGGCCAGCTGGCGTGCCGGGGTGAGGGGGGGGGTTAGCAGGTGTCAGCTGGTGTAGCAGGTGTCAGCTGGTGTAGCAGGTGTCAAGGGCGATCGCTTTGATGTCAAGGGCGAGAGGCTGTGACAAAAACACTTACAAAACATTTAATAACAACTGACAATCTACACGCAGTGCCTGATGGGTAAAACAGGACAATTGGCACAATTCTGACGGGATAGCAACTTCGCTACAATACAATGGCCAAGTAAATGAGCTATAGCAGCAGAGTAATAAAACTGACTTACTTACATGATCGATAATAAGGAGGGCTGTGTGGACGGTGAAGTGGATGCTGTCGCTGTGGTCGAGCTTTTTGCGTTATTATATTCCCAGGTCACCTTCTTAGCCTTTGTAGAAGTTCTCGATCGGGTGTGAATTTAAAACAGGGGTCCTTGTTGTTGACCTTGACCGTAATCGCTGAGCTGAGTGTTCGCTGGCTCTGATGTCAGTTTTGTTTACACGGACTAGACTGAAAAGTCTCTCCTCATCCGCATTGCTGTGAGGAATCACAAGCAACAAGCGTGCTAGTTGCGATAGGCGACCAAATCGATTAATAACAGATCCTGGCACCTGTACTTGCGATAGAAAAGCCCATACCACATCCATCCAATGGTACACTGCGGTGGTGCTACCATCTTTAGTCTCCAGCTTGATCTCTGCTTCATTCCACACATGCTGTGGAATTTCCTCTTTTCACAAACTTTGATAGTCCACAAATTCCTCCCACAGCTTGTCAATGGCGCTGTCATCCCACTGTAGATGCATCCTTAATTTGTATGCGGTGAACTGCACACTCTCAAAACCATGTAAGGCCCGGTGATCAAAGTCAATGAACTGAGCGTGTGACAACAGCTCATCGCGTAGTGGGCAGTTTGTCTTGCGATATTCCACAGTTGCCATGTCGAAAGAAATCACGGCACTGTAGAACGACGTCACCATTTTCAATCAGATTTTGCAGCTTGCACTGAGTTGTAAAGCCAATGAATATCTGCTTGTTTGGCTTGACCTTACTGCAGTCGATGTGCATTACATTGCTATGTTTCTGTAATTCTACAGGATCAATAAACTTCTGCGTCACTTTTTTGAGCATATTTTCCGTCTGACTATGCATGCCATGAATGCAGGGGTCCTCACGTTGAAAAAATAAGTTAAATTCAGTGAATGACGGCAATACAGCCAGGTAAAAGAGTAGATACACTTCAGATATATGATTTTGGAAATTGTTACATAGTCTCTTGAATCGTGGGTTTTGCACTGGGCCATTAGTAGAGGCAAAGTAACTTTTCAGGACAGGAAACTGCTTCAGGACCCTTTCAGTCGCAGTTTGCAAATTCAGCCAATGAGTTGAGACGTGTTTGAGAACGGCTCTGTATTCAACATCACACAATTTGCAGTAGCTAGCTAACTCGTTCTTCATCTTACTTGACTTGTCAAAGTAATAGAACAGATCAATAGCTAAATCTTCAACATCAAACACTGCGCTTAGTAAGCCCACTACCCCCCCCCCAACTCCAGCAACACTATCGTCAAGTTTGCAGACAAAATTACGGTGGTGGGGCTCATCTCTAGGGGGGATGAGTCTGCATACCGGGGAATGTGTGGACAGTGTCTCGGACTTCCGGTTTCTGGGCATACACATAGAGGAGGCCCTGACCTGCAGCATTAACACCACAGCACTGGTTAAGAAGGCACAGCAGAGACTCTACTTCCTGAGGATCCTTAGGAAGAACCACCTTACCACCTCACTGCTTGTGTCCTTCTACCGCTGCTCCATAGAGAGCATACTGACCTACTGCATCTGTGTCTGGTTTGCCAGCTGCACAGTAGCAGAGAGGACAGCGCTCCACGGGGTCATCACCACCACCCAGAAGATTATCGGATGCCCACTCCCCTCCCTGGAAGACCTATACAGTTCCTGCTGCCTCAAAAAAGCCCATGGCATCCTCAAGGACCCGTCCCACCCAGGACACCATCTGTTTGAACTGCTGCCCTCGGGCAGACATTACAGCACAATAAGAGCTTGGACAAACAGACTAAAGAACAGTTTCTATCCCCAAACCATAACCGCACTAAATGCTGCTAAGTCTTGAGTCCTGACTTTTTATGCAATGTGTTGGTGCCCAGTAGAATATAGAAATGAATGTGTGTTTAATGTTTTTAATTCTTTTTATACTGATCTTTGCACTGATAAGAACTGCACTTTCAATTTTCATTGTACTTGTACAATGACAAATTAAGTTCTATTCTATTCCATTCTTGGCTGCATTATGAATGATATGACAAGGGCATCCTACTACATAGATGTCTAGATTTTCCCGCAAAAGCCTGGTTTTCACTGAATTTCGGCATCCCATGTTGACCGATGCATTGTCCATTACAAAATAAATGCAATTACTCCAGGGGATGTCATATTCTGTCATTACATTGTTGACTTTGGAGTAAAGTGTCTCAGCATCTTTAGCATTTGTAGAGCACATGTTCAAAAACTGGTGCGAGACTCGAGTGTGATGCTTTGTGTCAAAGAGCTGTACAGTCACTGGGTTATTTTTTTTTAGACCATTGTCGTTGCTCCCATCCATACCCGTTGAATATGGACCTTCTTTCATTGATGCAATGGTAGGTGCAAGTGTAAGGTGGGCGCTTGATAGGTATACAATAAACTACAAGTGCTTGTTTAAGGTACTTTTCAAAGAGGAGTAGAGGAATGAAAACACCGAAACACCTATTACATTTTCCTCAACGGACGGCATTTATTTTACTGTAACATTAAACGCAAAATATAATATGAAAAAGAAAAAACATTTCAGAGCTCTGATGAAATAGCCCCACAAAAAATAAAAGTAAACAATGTTTTTGTATTAATAGTCCATGGGCCAGACGATATTTCGGTACACTCAAGGTGGCAAAACTTACTTATAATTTTTGAAAGGATCCATGTCTGTAGATGATATTTTGGTATGATAACCATTCCTGAGTGGCAGCTGTATCACAGTTATCAGCTCATGAAGTTAACCACCCCCTAAAGTAAACTGCATTTTAGACGCTGGTGCATATCCTGGTTTAGCCTCATGGTCAGAACATTTTTCAATGTTCTATAATATTGTCTTCAGTATCATTTTAAAGGGGACCTTCTTAGCTTTCATTCAAGCCCTGTTTTGGATATTTCTCACAAATGTAGAGGTCACTTGAGCTCTTCAACCCGTCAATAACACACATCTTTCTGCAATTTTCGCCTAAACTATATATTTTCTTTTAGCCCTGTGGCATCTAGGAATATCAGGGACACAAAACACAAAAACTGGAATACTCACAGGACTGTAAAGATTCAGAAAATGTATAATATACCCATACTATTTCATTGTGTGAGGTGATTGTGAGCCTTAAATGAGAACTAGACCAAAGCCAGTTAGGTCACAAACTGGTCTCTATACATTTGTTTAAATACACAATCAAAATACATGATAAAAAGGAATACCATAGTGAGGTAATGAACTATTTTAATATTTTAAACAACATTGACATTTACATATACTTAGTCAATGATACATGTAATCCCATATCATTAGTGGGTATATGTAATGGTAATGGGTAGGGTAATGGGTATATGTGAATATGGTTACATTATTGTTATCAAGCTCTGGGTAACCAAGTCCAGAATCAACATCCTGTGCATCAATAGACTACTACCACAGTAATACCATCAGAATCATCACACTGTCATTCATCAAACTGCTCGTTTCTCTCATCATCTGACTCCCCAAGTTCAAAGTCCAGTTCTGGACCATCCTGCTGTTTTTGGTTACTGCAGGTCTGTAACCTGCACATGTCTGTGCATGGAAGTCCATTTGACAGGCACATGCAGCTTGGCATTTTGCATGAATGCACACACTTGCATGTTAGCATTTCCAAGACCACATCTGGTGCAGGTGGGGAGCGCATCCAGTAAATGGCCAGCTTGCCTTCATCGTCTGTCCATCCATACTCAGTAGGGCTTGGCACCACAGGGTTAGCCTGCAGACAGCACTTCCATATTGCTGCCTGATAGTTGGCTCGTTGAACATGCATAAAGAGACAGTCTCTACATGGTGGCAGCTGGCTGGACTCAACCTCTCCCCTTTTGGTGCAGAAGAGCTGGTAACGCAGTTTGTTCACCTCAGCAGTGCTGCTATTAGCAACATACATCCGACAGGTGAACTGCTCAATTTTCTGGAACAGCTCATCACTCACATTCCATGTCTGTCCCAGTTGACTAAAAGTCTCTTGGCAGGAAGTGTGCTTTCTCACTATCTTCAGGGCATTCAGCTTCCCTCGACCAGCGAATGCACTGACAGTGTCGCAGCCTGTGAAGGCATGTAAGCCAATTAGGCTGTCACAGATGCTGTCTCCAAGTGAACTTGCCAGTTTGGTGATGTCGACAAACAGTGTGCGGTTCTGAGTCCCACACTTCTGGTAGATGGGACAGGTGATGTCCTTCTGGAAGCCAAGACAAAGCACCATGACATCAGTGTCCTCAGCTGTGATGATAACTGACTTTGAGCCCGCATTTGCTGCATGCAATGCATGCAGGAGCAGACGGGTGTCAGCTTCTTCATGTGTGGAGTGCAGTTCTGCTGCTTCCTCACACCCATCTTCTGTCAACTTGTAGCAGGTTTCCTCACAGGTCATGTACAACACCTTGCCATGCAGCATAGCTCTGTATCGTGGGAGTTTCCACTCTTCCACCAGAAACTTGATGAGACTGGTCTTGTTGGAGGAACTGCACAGAAATTTTCTCCACTGCTGGACGTGGTGTCCCCCTGCAAGATTCTTGTACTGGAGAGTGATGTCTCCACCCCGGTTCAGTCATTCAGCATCTTTGATCGAAGTCTGGTGATAGACATCAAAAACAACATCAATCCTCCCACTCTGTGCTCCCTCATGGAGGACCTGGGTCAAGGCTGACTCTGCCACCTGTGCAAAGGTTTTGTTGTTGCCATTCATTTTTTGGACCAGGCTCATCCCATCAATGATGGAAGTAGATGGGATTGGGATGTCTTCTGCAGGAGATACATTCTTTTCAAGCTCTCTGGCAAGTGCAGCCTTGTTTGTTTTTCGTAAGGACCCATCAGCATTTGCCAGTGCCCATGGTAGTGGGCCCAATGTGTAGGCAAGGACATCCTTCAGATTCACCTTCCTGCTTTCAGCCACCAGGATCATGTGACTGAAAAGGTTTCTATCTGCCTTCAGAACCACATCCTGTGCTTTATTTCCATGAGCTTGTTTTGTGCTGACATTGGAGAATGTTTTCAGACTTTGCTTGGTCATCTTGTCGTGGAATTTCACAGGTGGTGGGTCTGCATCTAACCTTGTTTGCTGGAATGCTTGGTAGGCCTCTTCTCCTTTCTCAAGAGCTCTCAAGAGATCTATGGTCACATCAGGTGGAGCCATGTTGCCAGTGGAGAGGCTAACCAAATCAATCTCATCAGGGGACATAGGATTGAGCCAGTTATTCTCCATAAGGTCCATGAGAGACTGGACATCTGCTTCATCTCTCTTGATCCTTGGACTCTGTAGATCTGGATGAGACCATTTGCACCTGCCTTGACCTGTCAGGTCTCTCAGCTGTCTGAGGTACATGCTTCTATACTCAGCTGTGAGATAATATTTGGTCGCAGCTCCTGGCTTCAAGCTGAATCCCTTTGTCCCTCCAGCTGTTTGGGTGTCTTTGTTCACCGTTTCTTCTATAGCTTGGTCAACAGGGATTCGGCCAAAGGGATTGGTGGAGCCCAGTTGGACTGAGAAGCCTCCTTCCATGAATTCTGTGTACACATCTGGGTGTGTGATGGGCAGCTCAGACATCTGGGCGTAGTAGTAGGGGAGGTAGCGTGCATAATTCATCCTGTCATAAGCAAAGCACCATGGGATCATTGCTCGAATGCTAGCCAAGTGTAGCATCCAGTCTCCCTCTCTGGATGCTCGGATGAGCCCCAACAAGATTTCAACCATGTCCAAATAGGACATCCAGAAGTTCGAGAGGCTGCCGTTTCCACCTCTAAGGAACTCACGGTAGACTTCAAATAGATCCATGATGCGTGTACAAGAGCTGTTCTCGAGGACCTCCTTCAAAGCATGTTGTGAGACTTCTTTCCCAAGGCTGTCAATGGTCTTCAGTGTCTCATTCAGGTGAACCATGTCATTCCTGTGAGTTTCTTCCAACCAGGACGGGAAACCATTCAAGGTCAGTCGCATGAGAGCCTCATACAGGAGCTTGTGTAGTCGCACTGCCCTGTTGTACTTGCAGCCATCCATAACACCAGCATTGAGCCTTCTGCAATCATGCCAGACTCAATGCAGAGGTCTTTGAGTCCAGCATCTTGGAAACGCTTTCCTATTATTGCCAGCAGTGTGCAGATGGTGTGGAATACCCCAAGCCTAACGATGATATCATGGAACTTGTCATGGTGTTTCCATGTGATCTCGACAGCCTTCGCATACAGGGCTTGGTCAAAGACACAGACAATCTTCCTCAGGCCTAAGCACTGCATGATGCTCAGTGACTGGTTAAGCACCTCGTTGACAGTAGACATTTGTGTCGCTGGAGCATTGATGGTAGGCAGATAGCCTATATTGTCGGGGATGACCGTCATCTCTCCTCGAGTCAGGATGTTGAAGCCTGTCCAGCTGCTGACTGACTGTTCTTCTTGTTGTGACATGCGTGCTAGGACCCAAAGAAGGTTTTTCTCTCTGGCAAGCTTAGTATTGGCTGCAGTATCGGCATCTGACTTTTTGCTTTGTGGTGGCCCTACCCGTTGTCCAGCATTGTAAGTTGGTAACATTGGTGGGGGTCCATCAATGCTTCTCTTCTTTGTTTTGGGAACAGTGGGCATGGGTTGGACAGGAAGTGGGTTGACTGGCTTTGCTTGCACAGCAATCCCATTGACTCTGTGAGATGTTCCCTCACCACTGACAGTTTCTTCAAGACGGCCGATATTGTCCCGGGCTAAAGTTGTGAATATGCCAGGATGGATGTTAGCTGGAAGGGCAATGCCACTCCCTAATGATGAGAGTTTCTGGAGACACAGGGCAGTGTTGATCTCTTCCATCTGTGAATAGGACACACTGACCAAGTCGGTTGAGGATGTTTATCAACTCTACATTTCCTGTCAACGATTTGACACTGAATGGCAGAACAATGTGCTTGGAAGGCTTGGTATTTCCACATGTCACTGCATATACTATGTCATGGCCAAATGACTGCAGAAGGCACTGCACTCTCTGGGATGCATGATCAGGATCATTTGAGCCTGTGAGTAGAGAGTACAGGAAGATAATGAGCGACTCTGGAATGGTAGGACATCCTGCTTCTGGTTTGACTTCAGGCGGCCAGGTTTGAGGAACATCTTGACTTTTAATGTCTGCTCTCAATTTGATGGCTGCTTTGGCTATAACATCTTGTGCACTGACACTTTTCAGGGTCTGCAGCTCCCTTTTGAGAGACTGATTTTCTTTGGCAAGTTCCCTCATGGACAAGTTATCGGGATAGAGGAGGAATTTTCCTTTCTCATCAGGGAATATCTGCAAGGCTCCAGCAAACTCACTCTCCAGGTTTCGCCTTATGTGCTTCTTGGTTGATTCCTTGACTTGGGCAATGCCTTGGGAGTTCATTGAAGCTACCAGTCTAGAAGAGAGATCAGTCATTGTCATCACTTGAGGATTGCCAAAAAGCTCCATCCTGATGAAGAGGAACAGCTCATTGTATGCCTTATTCACAGCAGCTTCATACTGGGCTGCAGCATCATCATCTTCATTGCTGGCAACCTCTCCTTTGGAAACCTCTTCTTTGGTGTAAAGTCTATAGCATGACCTGTGGTAGTGCCCTTCAGCTGCTACAAGGTCTCTACTCACAATGGCAAGGATTCTGCTGTCCCTTTTCTTTGTGGCTGCACTCCTGATCTTTGCATCAGCTCGCAGTTCTCGACACTGCACCAGTACTTCTCTCGTATTCTGTCTCTTGGAATATTTGCTGTTTTTCTGACAAAATATGCACTCTGCATCATAAGTCCTAGATGTACTTGGAGCATGTCGAGCTACTCTCTTAGATTGTTTCTCTTCAGCAGAGACACAACTTTTATTTTCTTTTGCAAGGAGGCCATCAAGAATTTGCTTCATAGTGAAGATACTGCGACACTTTCTGTGGTTGTAGATTGCTGGAATCTGTCCCTCAGGAATGTATTTTGCCAGTTTCAAAACTGGTGCATGATTTCGTATCTGAGCTGCCCTGAGCAGAGTTCTCCATGAGTCGACACTTTGTAGTGAAACCAGCTTATCTGTATCATCAGAACAGTGGATAATGCACTCCACCCGTGGGCGCTTTGGTATTGGGTAAAAACTTGCTTGTTCACCAGTGGCCATATTCAGTCAGTTTTCACCTGCCACATACAAACAAATACATGTAACTTAGGTGTATGAACACTACTAAAACAAAGTTTACTTTGCTTCACCAGCGTCATATTACCATTATTTATCTTACATAGCCACAAATAGATACATTACCTAGTTGCTATGCAACAGCTGTATTTTGTCCACATGAGGCCGCTAAAATCAACACAAGATGAAAGTTCCTCGTAGCCACTTTAACTAATCATATTAACATATACATTAAAAGAACATGCTAACATTATGGGAAATTAGCTTACAATCTTCTCCAGAGTGAGACAAGAAGATAGATACCAGTTTCCTCTATATGTGTTTAGTAGAAAGCTATCTGGCTGCACGTTAGCCTAGCTTAGCACAATGAATGGAAGTACACAGTACTGGTTATCCTTGGTTGTTGGCCAACTAAGAACTGTCCCAGAGTTTAAGCTAGGCTAATCAGTACCAAGGGTGTTGAAATGCTATATTTGTAAAAATCTGGGCAAATACACAATCGTGAGAGGCACTGAAAGAAAAATGAAATAGCTGCTCATTTGGAAAGGTTATCATGTATTATTTTACTTCTGTTAGTGTACCAAATAAAATGGCACCAGTGAAGTTGTGTCACCCTGGGTGATATCGATATCTGGTCTGACCCATGGACTAACTGGCTTTGGTCTAGTTAGTTTCTTAGTGATAATGCCCTTCTAATTTAAGGTTCACAATCACCTCACACAATGAAATAGTATGGGTATATTATACATTTCCTGAATCTTTACAGTCCTGTGAGTATTCCAGTTTTTGTGTTTTGTGTCCCTGATATTCCTAGATGCCACAGGGCTAAAAGAAAGTATATAGTTTAGGCGAACATTGCAGAAAGCTGTGTGTTATTGACGGGTTGAAGAGCTCAAGTGACCTCTATATTTGTGAGAAATATCCACAACAGGGCTTGAATGAAAGCTAAGAAGGTTCCCTTTAAAATGATACCAAAGACAATATTATAGAACATTGAAAAATGCCCTGACCATGAGGCTAAACCAGGATATGCACCAGCGTCTAAAATGCAATTTACTTTAGGGGGTGGTTAACTTCATGAGCTGATAACTGTGATACAGCTGCCACTCAGGAATGGTTATCATACCAAAATATCATCTACAGACATGGATCCTTTCAAAAATTATAAGTAAGTTTTGCCACCTTGAGTGTACCGAAATAGGAAATTTTGGGCTCTGGCCCATGGACTATGAGGAGCAAGATCGAGGGACGCGTCTGATTGGCTAAAGTAACGCTCGACCAAATAGATGTGGTAATGCTCAACCAATTAGATTATACCTTCTTCATGTATTTCTGACACTAACAAATCAAATCAAACCAAGTAATAAACTAAAGTATAGGCTATTTCGTTAACATGTTTATAGAGCTTTTTCCCTCGCTGTGTGTACAGCTAACGAGTTCTGGATGGAATGTGTGAGATTTCGCGGGATGCGTGAGATTTCAGGACCGATGCGTGAGACCGTGGGATGGGGTCCCAATGCGTGAGCCTCACGCCCAATGCGTTAGACTTGAGCGCTATGTCCCTGGACAGTGATTTTTTTTGACTACGTTTACATGACAACGGTCTTGCTAAAAACGGAAAAGTTTTTCCTTTACGTTTTAAAAAAGTTCCGCCTTCAGATGATATAATTTTGAATACGATCCGGATGCACACGGATTTGCAAAAAACGGCTGAAAACGCTGTAGTATGCATGCCAGGCCAGTAGTCGGCGGTGAAACTTTGTCGTAGAGGGCTCTTCCGGTGGACCACCAATAACACCATGCACCTGCGCACAAACGCTTTCTTCTCAGAGCGGTGAGTAAACAAACAGACGACGGTGAGTGTACGCTCAAAAACAGTTAACTTTGTCTGGGCAGACGATGAAGTGGAGTTGTTACTCCGAGTGACCCTGGACTATAAAGCATCAAAAGACCAGGAAAACGTTGATTGGGACTCATGCCAGTCCTGATATTTTGGAGGCATTTCTACTACTACTACTACTACAACTACTACTACTACTACTAACACTACTACTACTACTACTACTAATAATAATAATAAAAATAATAGGCATTTCTACTGTCGTATCCACCTTATTCCTAACCCCCATGATACCTTGCATGAATTATGGGCGCGACTTCTGGCGCGTCCTGTCACTGAACCGGAACCGTCGTTTTCCATGGTAACGGTACGCTAACCGTCTTTCTTAGAGGGATTTGTATGGCGTCTCATTCATTCATGAAGATCTAGCCAGCCAAATTAGCTAATGGTGTGGGAACACAACCTCACGGAACTCAAAAAGGGTGAAATAAGAATACCTTTGCCGGCCATAATAGATGGTTGGGAAGATGACGTGAAGAAGTGGCCTCGTATCACGTACGGTAGCGTTTTTAGCTGGTTTGTTGAGTGACAGGTGACATACAGACAGCGGGTGGCTCACGTATTGCAGGGCCAGGACGCTGTTGTAGTCATGCAGCAGCAATTCTGTGGAAGGTCAGTAAAGTAATTACATGAAAAATGTGATTTTATTGTGATATTTTTACAAATAAATTTACTGAACCGAAAATTGTACTGTGCTTCAATTAATTCACTGCTTATTATGATGTTGTTGTTGTGGCACACAACCTCAGATCTCACAACTAACGACGTACATGGTCTTGCAGTCCTTAGTTCAAGTCCACGGAGATCCCCCTGTTTGTTAGATGGTGATTTGTTAGAGGAAGATGGTGTTGTTGTCAAGCCACATGTGATGGTTGCTCCTTTGGAGTAGCTGTGGTCCTCCATTGCTGAGTCTGCCCACTGTGTTTGGCTAGCATGAAAAGTCTTTGACATCGGACCTGGCTCCCCAGAAACCTCCATCTCACCAGACTCATCTGCAGGTAATATATAAAGTGCATATTTAGGTCACAACATTTTTCTTCTTTTTTTTACCTTTATTTATACAGGTAATCCTGTTGAGACAACGAGGTCTCATTTTCAAGAGACCTGTCTTGGAACAAACATAAACAATACAATGCAACCCTGAGTTACAGACAGGCAGGTTAATCAGTACAACAACAACAACAACAAAAAAACACGGGATGTATTGCTTCAGTAGTTATCAATTCAAGCTGATGGAAAAGTACACAAAGATTCACAAATTAAATGTACACAAATTTAAAGTACAATGTTCAGATAATATGAATTAACGATTAGTTCATTTTCCGGTAGAGAACTATGGCCTCAGACTCTCTACCGGAAAATGGTGGATTGCTCCCTCCGGGTTGGGGATGAGTTGTTGCCCCAAGTGAAGGAGTTCAAGTATCTCGGTGTCTTGTTCACGAGTGAGGGTAGGATGGCGCGGGAGATTGACAGACGGATTGGTGCAGCATCCGCAGTAATGCGGATGTTGTACCGACCGTTGTGGCGAAGAAGGAGCTGAGCCGGAAGACAAGGCTCTCAATTTTCCAGTCAATCTTCGTTCCAACCCTCACCTATGGTCATGAGTTTTGGGTAGTGACCGAAAGGGTGAGATCACGGATACAAGCGGCTGAAATTAGTTTCCTCTGTAGGGTGTCTGGGCTCAGCCTTAGAGATAGGGTGAGGAGCTCGGACATCCGGAGGGAGCTTGGAGTAGAGCCGCTGCTCCTTCGCATCGAAAGGAGCCAGTTGAGATGGTTCGGGCATCTGATTGGGATGCCTCCTGGGCGCCTTCCTTTGGAGGTTTACCGGGCATGGCCAACTGGGAGGAGACCCCGGGGTAGACCCAGACTCGCTGGAGGGACTACGTGTCCAATCTGGCCTAGGAACGCCTTGGGATCCCCCAGGAGGAGCTGGAGAGTGTTGCTGGGGAGAGGGACGTCTGGAGTGCCCTACTTAGCTTGCTGCCACCGCGACCCGACCCTGGAGAAGCGGCTGAAGATGAGATGAGATGATTAGTTCATGATATTATTTGTGAAGGATCTGGAAAAGCAAATAATAATAACAAATTAGGGCTACTTTAAATTAACAATTTAAACACTCTGGCTTACTTGTAGCTGTTGTCAGACTATTCTCTACTGCAAATAAGCACTCTAAACCAAGTGGTGTTGTATGGGGGACTAGGGTTGGCTAATCAGAATCTAACTTGCACGCAGACATCAGGATACATAGCCTATGTTTGATATTTTCAAAATAAATATTTTAAAACAGGGAATGAAATTAGCACCTGCCAAATAAAGGGTAATGTTAAATGTCCGTGGCAAGTAAAAATGTCAGTTCACCTGCCTTTCACCATGGCAGACAGGTTTTTCTTATACTAATAATATTTTTAAAAACAATGCTTAGGTTAAGAATAGTCAGGGATAGTCAGATTCTGAAAACTGAAGAAAAAAAACGTGGTGTAAACAAAGCTAGCAAACTAGTCGACGTCACATTAACTCATCGTGTCACAACAACGGGTCCTGATGACTCGGTGTCTCTTCTTCTCAGGTGGCCTCTCGGAACCCAGAACAAGTGTTGGGTAAGGGTTATCCAGCCTTGGCTTCTTATCAACAAAGTGAAACAAGCAAACATAAAGAGTTTGAGGGGGCTTTTTTTAAGTTAAAGTTCTTCAGTCAATACGTTTTGCCTCGTCGTCTTGTGGGAGGCGCCGGAAAGCATCGCTGACAGGAACAGTCTAATTCAGTTTTAGGCTTATGATCGAAGCACTCCCGTTTAAGCCACTCATTAAGTTTTGTCTGGTTGTACGTACAACCACGAACAGCACATGTTGTCCCCGAGCTCCGTAATGACATTTTATATGTAGGTTAGTAATTTTATCGTCTTTTTTTAAACACGAACAGCAATAGCTAACGCTTCTTCAGCCAAATCTGCCGCCTGTCTCTGATACTGCTTCCGCCGAACACCGGAAGTATTACCCATAATCGTTTCCCCCAATACATATCTGTGAATGCCCCCCCCCCCCAAGAAACTCATGGATAAAAATATAGTAAAACGTAATACGCATGTGCGAAGTGGAGCCGTGACGTCACCGTTTTCACAGGAACCATTTTTCCTAGTTTACACGGCGATGCTGGAAATGCATTTTCAAGATTTCACTCTGGAACCCGATTTCAAAAGTTTGCGTTTTCAGACCCCCCAAACGCCATTGTCGTGTGAACGAACGGCCATAAGGCAACAATACTTTACAGTTTTATGTTGAAAACGTTGCCGTGTAAACGGTCCCTTACAGTTTGGATATATGTGTTAGTTTGGATATATGTGTTCTTGTAGTTTTTGGATGTGTTTTTGTCTTTGTGTTGTACTGCTGTAGGCTGGGGAAAACAGTATTTCATTTCATTTCATGTACCCAAGTACATGAAGTGATTCCTGATTCCTGAATTACATTTACATCATAGTAAAACAAGGACACATGGTATTTCTGTGAATGAGTGATTTATAAGCCAGTTTCATGAGGTGCTTAAAAATACAGAAATTGAAGTGCTGTACTACAGGTGCTTGTTTATTTTTGCGCAGGATACTCTCTATTTGTTGGGTCTTTCTACTCATGTGTAAAGTGTAAAATAAATAAATAAATAAATAAATAAATAAAATTTGTTGTTTACCCTAAAATATCATCTCCAGATTGAAAATATATTGTAGCGAATTCGGGGGGTTAGCTCGAGACGCCGCTACAACCGGGGCGCGAACCCGTGGCTTCTACACCGCAAGCAACCACGTTAACCAGTCGACTAAAAGTTCTGACCCGTTAACCAAGAGCCAACGTGTCTACTTATCCATGCACGTCACACTACCGCGCTTCAGCATATCAGCTCCCTCACGCGGTTCCGATGACCTCACGGTCTCACCATCCCACTTCTGACACCAATGTAGCGAATTCGGGGGGGGGGGGGCAACCACAGTAACTGCCGCAGCCGGGACGCGAACCCGTAACGCCCGCACCGCGGGAGATATCGCAAACCGCTCGACTAAAGGATCCGACCCATTAAGCCAACGTGTCTACTTATCCATGCACGTTACACTAGCCCCCTCCTTCGGGAAAGCGCGTCCTCGCGTATCCCATTTCTGACACCAATGTAGCGAATTCGGGGGGTAGCTCGGGACACCGCTACAGCCGGGACGCAAACCCGTGGCTCCCACACCGCAAGCAACTACGTTAACCAGTCGACTAAAGGGTCCGACCCGTTAACCAAGGGCCCGACCTGTTAACCAAGGTCCAACGTGTCTACTTATCCATGCACGTTACACTACCCCCCCTCCTTCGGGAAAGCGCGTCCGCGCGTATCCCACTTCTGACACCAAAGTAGCGAATTCTGGGGGCAACCGCAGGAACTGCCGTTTAGTCGAGCGGTCAGCGATGTCTCCCGCGGTGCGGGCGATACGGGTTCGTGCCGCAGCAGTACCTGCGGTTGCCCCCCCCCCTCCCCCGAATTCGCTACATTGGTGTCAGAAGTGGAAAGGTGAGGCCATCGTATGCGTGAAGGAGCTGATATGCTTAAGCGCGCGGATGCGCTTCCCGAGGGAGGTGTAACGTGCATGGATATACCCGCTGGCTGACGGGTGTGACTCTAGTCGATACGGGTTCGCGCCGCGGCAGTTCTTGTGGTTGCCCCCCCCCCCCGAATTCGCTCCAATATCTTTTTTTTTTTTGCCTTATTCTTTTTTCTCTCCCTCTCTCAGATTCTCCAAATGGGTGTGTCTGTGCAATGCCTTGTGTATACGTTGTCTTGTGTCTTTCTTTGTGATCCTATTGCAGCCACACGTAGGTAAATCACAATACAGTGCCCCTAGCACTGAATCTTATCTCCAGACACACACTCACACACACACACACACACACACACGCGCGCGCGCACACACACACACACACAGACAAACACCGCAGCACAAATGGCATGCATG
The DNA here is from genome assembly GCF_029633865.1 of Lampris incognitus. Lineage (NCBI taxonomy): Eukaryota > Metazoa > Chordata > Actinopteri > Lampriformes > Lampridae > Lampris > Lampris incognitus. The sequence continues at coordinate 29,347,965 of NC_079216.1, read as the reverse complement.
CACACACACACCCTGACATTTGATCAATACCTGTCATCTATCCTAATTCACTAATCCGATTTCCAATCAAAGACTCAAACACAAAACTTTTGTGGTGGTGATGATGGTTCTGTGTGTGTGTGTGTGTGTGTGTGTGTGTGTGTGTGTGTGTGTGTGTGTGTGTGTGTGTGTGTGTGTGTGTGTGTGTGTGTGTGTGTGTGAGAGAGAACTAAAAGCTGTTCATGTGCGTTTGAGTTACCTGAGGCACCTGAAAGGAAGATGTGACTGCAGCTTCACCTCCACTTGATTTTATCTCTGTTTAATCAAACAAGTTTACCCGCTATAGTCATTTCAGGACAAAGCTGAATATGACATACAAACTTAAAGAGGTGATATGTAATATTTCTACTTTCCTGAGGCATATTACGATTGATACGATTAGTAAATTCAGCAGGGGTTGCTGGATTGGTAGTAAATTAAACAAAGTAAATGACTCACACACCCCAATCCCCAGGTTTATGCATTAAAAACACAACAGCCATGCTAGTCGAGTCTTTCTGCTGTTCTTTGAAGACCTTCTTGAGGCTGTGTTCATTTATTGGATGTTGTTCACATCACTGAACGACTGAGGTTAGCGTTGAGGTAGAAATTACTAATTGCACCTTTATTGACTTTTCTATTCTCCCGCGCAGAACATGCAGAATATCGAGTGCTTGCTTGCGACACTAATAGCAAACTGAATCAGTTGCGGTCCCAGGACACAAACAATGTGTTCATCGGCATCATTTATGCTGGGGATGCTGTAGACATGTCCCCACCAATTTTTGTTATGGTGTGGGAGTGCAGGAATGAGGAGACGGAGAGATCGAGTCGAGTCAATTCCGTTTATTCGCCACACAAAACAACATCGATACAGCACAATCTCTCGTGGCAACCAGCTAACCGCTAGGCTGCTGCAAACATGGCTCACACCGGAAACCCTCTGCAGTGCCTACGTCAGCACTCTGAATGTCCGCCTTAAAGGAGCAGCAGCCCCTGGTGAATCTACCCTCATTTGTGTATCACCACACAGGCCCCCCCATAATTCACCATCACGAAAAAATGCAAGACAACAGTACTCAGCGAAACACAAACAGCCATCAGGCGAACAGTCCTCAGTGATACCGTCAACGTCTCGGGGGGCGGACCAGGCGGCCAAAACGGCTGCGCCGAATGGGTATGGGGGCGGGGGCAGGGGACAGAGCCGGAGCCCTGGCAGGGGCCGAGGCTGGGCCAGGGGCCTTAGAAGGGGGGCGTCCACGCCGTGAGGGCAGGGCCAGTTCGACCGGCCCACCCAGGTCCAAATGGGCAGCCTTGAGACGGTCCACAGAGACCCGCTCCGGCTTGCCCCCCATGTCCACCACAAAGTTCTTAAGCCCCGCTTCCAGGACGGGGAAGGGCCCATCGTAAGGGGGCTGCAGGGGGTTACGGTGGCTGTTGTGGTTGATGAAGACGTACCTGGCCGACAGCAGATCCTTGGAGACATAGGACTGAGGGAGGCAGTGGTGAGATGTAGGGATCGGAGCGAAAGTGTTGGCACTGTCCCAGGCCACAGCCTGGTGAGAAGCTGCTGACCAGGGGGCCACAGCGTTCAGGAGAAACTCACCTGGGACACGCAGAGGATGGCCGTAAACCAGCTCGGCAGACAAGGACTGGAGGTCTTCCTTGGGGGCAGAGCGAAGGCCGAGCATGACCCACAGGAGGCGATCAACCCAGTTCCTGTCCATGAGGCTGGCACAAAGAGCGGTCTTCATAGACCGATGAAACCACTCACAAAGTCCGTTGCCCTGCGGGTTGTATGCTGTGGAGCTTCACCCCCAGCCCCTCTGCGACTGCAGTCCAGAGCTCTGACGTGAACTGCGGGCCCCTGTCAGAGGTGAGGTCAGCCGGTGTGCCAAAATGGGCCACCCAGGACCCAATGAACACCCGGGCCACCTCAGTAGATGTGGTCGATGACAGGGGAACAGCTTCCGGCCACCTGGTGGTCCTGTCCACCATGGTGAGAAGGTGAGTGAACCCGTGGGAGGGGGGCAGGGGGCCTACCAGGTCCAAATGCACATGGTCAAAACGCCTCTTTGGCACCAGGAATGGCGCCAAGGCGGCTTTGGTATGACGGTGTACTTTGGAACGCTGGCAGGAGTCAGCCCAGGCCTTGACGTCCTTCCTGAGACCGGGCCAGACGAACTTGGCCCCCACCAGCTTAGTGGACACCTTCATACCCGGGTGGGAAAGGCCATGGATGACGTCAAAAACGCGGTGCCGCCAGCCGGTGGGCACCATGGGGCAGGGCTGGCCCGTGGAAACGTCGCAGAGGAGTGTGGCGTTGGCGCTGTCAAACACCACATCCTCCAACAGCAGCCCCGTAGCAGCCGTCCGATAGGCCTGGATGTCTGCGTCAGCAGCTTGGTCTGCAGCCATGGCAGCGTAATCGAGTCCCAAGTGAACGGACCCTGCCACCGCCCGGGAGAGGCAGTCAGCAACCAAGTTGTCCTTGCCAGCCACGTGCCGGATGTCCGTGGTAAACTCCGAAATGACAGAGAGCTGACGCTGTTGGCGCCAAGACCACGGCTCGGAGGTCTTGGCCATGGCAAAAGTCAGCGGCTTGTGGTCGACGAAGGCAGTGAAACGGCGGCCTTCCAACAGGAACCTGAAGTGTCGGGAGGCGAGGAAGAGACCCGGGAGCTCCCAGTCGAAGGTGCTGTACTTCCGCTCGTTGTCCTTAAGCTGTTTGCTAAAGAAGGCAAGGGGCTGCCAGGCGCCGCCCACCCACTGCTCGCACACCGCAGTGGGGGACGGGTGCGCCAGCAAAGCGGCATTGGCCAGCGCAGCCTTGGCGTCGTCGAAAGCTACATCCATCCCCGGGGACCACTCTACCTCGCCCTTGGCTTCCTTGCCCCACAGGGCCTCGTACAAGGGCCGCATGCGGTGAGCTGCGTGGGGAATAAACCTATTATAAAAGTTCACCATGCCCAAGAACTCCTGCAGGGACTTCACAGTGCGGGGGCGTGGAAAACTGGTGACGGCATCCACTCTGGCAGGAAGCGGAACGGCTCCTTGCGGGGAGATGCGGTGGCAGAGGAAATCGATGGACTACAGGCCAAACTGGCACTTGGCTGGGTTGACTATGAGTCCATGTGCACTGAGCCGCTCGAACAACTGCGTCAGGTGCTCCTCCGTGGATGTGCTGGACACGAGAATGTCATCAAAGTAAACAAACAAGAACGGCATATCCCGTAGCACAGAGTCCATCAGCCGCTGGAATGTCTGAGTTGCCCCCTTGAGACCGAAGGGGATCCGCAGGAACTCGAAGAGTCCAAATGGCGTGATGACCGCTGTATTGGGCACGTCCCGAGGGTGGACCGGTACCTGGTGGTAGCCCCGCACCAAATCTACTTTGGAAAAGATGGTGGCCCCTGCCAGGTGGGCGGAGAAGTCCATGTAAGTGCGGGACGGTGTACCGGTAAGGGGTTGTGGCGTTGTTCAGGCGACGAAAATCGCCGCAATACCTCGTAACGTCCCGCGTTATTCCTCCCAGCTCGAACTGGGCTCCAATGTGCTGAAACCATGGCCGGGGACTGTGCTGCCAAAACTCGGGCAACTTCATCGTCGCTGCTGAGGTGCTAGCGCTAACATGAGCCATACCGTTAGCATCACTCGGAGCCGGAGCGGTGTCGTCATCGCTTTGGGTCGACATGTTCGTTGTCAACGTGCGGGGTCACCAATGTGGGAGTGCAGGAATGAGGAGACGGAGAGATCGAGTCGAGTCAATTCCGTTTACTCGCCACACAAAAAAACACCGATACAGCTCAATCCCTCGCGGCAACCAGCTAACCGCTAGGCTGCTGCAAACATGGAAACCCTCTGCAGTGACTACGTCAGCACTCTGAATGTCCGCCTTAAAGGAGCAGCATCCCCTGGTGAATCTACCCTCATTTATGTATTACCACAGTGGCCTATTTTGTCCCCGACACCTTTTGAAAGCTTTTGGTTAGTTGAATGTAATATTGAATAAAAAAAATACGTTGGTGCATGCCATGCCGTTTAGAGAGAGGCCCAACATGCTTACTGATCGGTAAATCTAAATTGAAACACATACGTCGGACTCTTAACGATTTTTTTTGCCCTTAATGTAATGTTAGGGGCCAGGAGGTTCTCTGAATGGTAAAGGGTAGATCGTCCTTTTTTGTACAAAAAAAAAGGAATAGAAAATAAAAATGCAGTTGTCATTCGTGACTGTTACTTGTTTCATGAATGTGGTTAAATAAAGGTGTCTCAATGAATTACGCTGTTATTGATTTTTCATTCACATATTTATTTTACACAAAGGCCATGATTGGTGGACTTGTACTCATGACCTTGATTAGTCATATTTGATGAGGCGGCACTAGCCAGCCATTTACTTTTGTCTGCCACTAGAAAGCGCATTGCTTTTAGAAAGTAACCATGCAACTTACTATGAAAATAACTGTGGACACAAACTGACTGTACTACATGGATAATATTTAGTGAAGGCAAGACTGTTTCGTTAATAAGCTTTGTTGTTTGATGTGTATTTGCCTACAACTGTTTTGCAAGGCTGCCAAGTCTCACCCTTTGGGAATGAGAGTCACGCAATTATGCCTCTTCACACGCCACACTTGCTATTTCACAAGCTCATAAACGTTTTCCCTTCACTTCTATATAATATTTCTACAACTTGCTATGATACTTGCCGTAGTTCGGGTCCGTCACTGGCTTTCCGGGGTGAGCCCGCCCTATTCTGCTTCTGATTAGCTTACCCAGATATTCTTACCCTAATCTTAACCAATCATCAGTCCTCATGCCTAAATCTAACCAACCCAATCAATGAAAGGCAACCACGAGTATCAACCAATTAGAGGCAGAGTAGGGCGGATCATAGCGTCAACACCACGAAATAAAATAAAATTAAATTAAATTAAATTAAAGAGCTCCACAAGAAGAAGAAGAAGAAGAAGAAGAAGAAGAAGAAGAAGAAGAAGAAGAAGAAGAAGAAGAAGAAGAAGAAGAAGAAGAAGAAGAAGAAGAAAGAAAACGGTAAGTAACCGTTTCATTTTGATCATACGAAATAGTAAATACGTTAGTTTTATAGAATAAAATGCGTTATAGTCACTCAGTCCGAGCAGGAGTAACGTTACACAGGCTGCTGTGATATTTCGCAGTTAAAAAGGAAAATATTCGAACAGTCACTTGTCAGCGATCTGTAGAAGAACAATAGCTTTCCTTTTTGGTGAATGTCCTGTTTTTGGTTTCTATTATACTTGGTTCACCGATAAATCTCTGAATGTGTTATTGAATGAAATTGATCTAATAGTTCTTGACATGGGGTGATGATTTTTTGTTTTATAAAAACCAGGATGTGATTTATTTTTCCACATAGTCTAAATCTGAAATTCTAAACTTTTAACTTTCCAGAGCAGAAGTTTAGCTCAGTGTCTGTGCCTGTTAGAACATTTGAGATCGGGTATGGCAATGTTTGTTGAAATGACTATTATGTCATTTGGTGGATTTAACTAGGGTTGCTACCAACCCCCCAAAAAAATTCCAGTTTGCAATTAGTATATGGAAAATATGTCATATTTCATGTTTTTCTCATTAAATAATTGTGGTTTTATGTTACCAAAAAGGCATTAAAGGGTTAAAATTACTTAAGAAATACATGTAAATTTAATAGTTATGATCAGTATTGAAGTTGGTCAAAAGATTTAATGCATTGAAAGTGAAAAAAAATCATGTGTAAAATTTTTATAGCACGTTTAAGGAACTGAACATTTTTTGCACCGAGGGTAAAACGTCATGATTTTCTGGAGGGGTGCCCAAGGGTTAAAGGAACTGCTTGAATTCATAGTTTGAGCCTTGTGCTCTGAACAAACAAAGAAATGCCCTTTATTTTATTTTTTATATTATTGTTCTGGTTCTGTATTCATTGACATTTTATAAATAAATTTATTTTATCTGTCTAAATTCTTCTTGTTACAATTGTTTTCATTTCTACTTGTGCTGGTCAATTATGAACACTATATAAAATAGCAGGAAACCGGTTTTTAAGTTGCACAAATAATTGGGTTGAGAGGAGCTCCCTGAATACAAATGACAGAGTAAGACTGAATAATGACATCTGACAGTCTAATTCTAATGTAGGCTTGGACTCTGTGTATTCTATTCTTTCTAGCAATTGACAAGATTTCTTATGTGTTCACTATTCCGAGTAAAGAGAGAGAGCATGAGGAGGAGGCCAACATCACATTACAACATCACAACAGTCTAATCCTAATGTTAATTTAAGTTCAGATACTCCTCTAAATCCACCTTAAAAAAGGCCAAGTTTGTTTTGCCGGCGACCAGGTCGCCAGCAAAAGTCCCTTCACCAGAGTCTCACTCTTAACTTTTGTTGAAACTTGGCAGCCCTGTGTTTTGGCTATTTTAATTGGGAGTGTGTCTATGTTCCCTTAGTCCGATCAACCTTATTTCATTGAACTTACCTAAACCTAACTTAACATACCTTAACCTGACTTAACGTCAGCCTCTACCTAACCTTAACCCAATGCTTACCTTAACCGATAGCTAACCTATCTGATAGCTAACCCACAGGGCAGACCCCATTTTAATGCTAACTAGCTATCCTAGCTAAGCTCGGGTATCACAGGTAGCAGTTGGCAGCAGGAAGTAGCTGGTGCTAGATAGTTAACGTTGGCTAAACTGATTGTGTATTACAGACAAAAATTAGATTAGGCTATTTTGTGTACAGTCACAGACTAATGCGTATAGGGTGTCTCCCCGTTTGCCGCCCAATGACTGCATGGGATAGGCTCCAGCATCCACGCGACTCTGAGAGCAGGATAAGCAGTTTGAATAATGGGTGGAATGGATGGATTATGGGTTATTTTGGTAGCTCGAGCCTTTACTCTGTCCTTTGCTTGCGTTCACCTCTGGGATATACTTAATCTATTCTAGGGACTGTATGCACTTGGCTGTCAGTATCTAATGTCAGCAGCGTGTTTTGGGGCTGACAATGGATGGCAGTCCTACTAGTGACAACCTTGTTGATGTCAGCACTGATGTCAACATTACTTGTTTCTAATATGCTGCAATATGACTTAAAGTAGCAATATTCATAGGTCTAACATGGTCTCAGTATTTGGGAAAACATACACAGGTGGTGTGGTTTGTTGCATCTGGCACTGTTGCGACGGTGCATTGCTTTACATTAAATTCAGTGTTGTGTTTACGTCACCTGTTTGCTTGATGGTCAGTTCGGTATGTTGATTAAATGGAGTACAGCTCCAAAGACAGCTCCGGTTTTGTCTGTTATGTCAACATAACATTGGCGACGAGAGCTGGTTGATTGTTCTCTACCACCACCCTCTCCCTTCCTAGCCCTGCCGGGCGAGCCACCGGTGGCATGGCCTCGCTGGATATCCTCAATTGAAACCTATATCCTAGCTGCCGGCTTGGACAAAGTATCGGTCGAGAGGAAACGTGCACTAACCCTAACCCTAACCCGTGTTTGGGACTCTCGGCACGACAAATAACTACGAACAGGCTGTGGAGTTACTGAAAAATCATTTTGCCGCTCCACAAAGTGCTCTTCTCTCCCGAGTCATATTCTGGCAGAGACACCAACGGGTTGGGTGAGTCAGTGACACAGGTTGTGGCTGATCTTAGAGGTTTGGCTAGCTCGTGCAAATTTGGGGCGTTATAAGACGAAATGATCAGAGACCACCTCATATTGCACACGAACTGTGACAAGATTAGGGAAAGACTGTTGCTAGAAAACAATGACCTGACACTGGCAGCAGCTCTACAGCTAGCGGTTCAGGTCGAATCGGCTTTGGAATGCACTGCTTGTTTGTCTGCCTCTTCTAACTCACCAGCACAAGAAACGGGCGCGCACAGTTCACAGACGCACCCCCTCAGCGCGAGTGCAGAGTCTGCAGACAGCAGCGGGGAGAGCGTACCACTAGCCTCTCAGTCACGTGACCGCCTGCACCAGACGTGTGGGAATTGTGACTCTTCTACAAACAACTCCAGAGCTCAGACCTGCCCTGCCCGTGGAAAAACATGCTCCAACTGTGGAAAGCGGAATCACTTCCACAAAGTCTTGCTCGAGCCTCCCAGCCACCTACCACAATCATCCACAATGTCAGCTCAGGACGAGTGCCATTTAAAACATGCTCATTGATGGTTAGTGATGTCACCCTGCCCCTCCTCCTGGACAATGGAGCCACAGTGTCCCTTCTGAACCTGGCAACTTACTCACAGTTCTTCTCCCACGAGCCACTGGGGCCACCCACCACCACCCTGCGTGGTTATGCCAACTCTGAGATTGACATAATGGGCTCCCTCCAGCTGCCGGTGAGATATGGAGAGAAGACACTACCAGTCTTCAGGTTCAATATTGCATGCCACGGGACCAACCTCCTAGGCCTCGACCTATTCAACGGCTTCGGTTTCACCCTGTTAGACACCATTGGCTAAGAGATTCACGCTCTGGCCATCCCATGTCAGCAACAGTGGTCTTCGCTGTTCAGTGGTCTGGGCTGCCTCGAGTTCTTCACTCACCAGCCCGTTAGACCCGAAAATGACACCTGTCATCCAGCCTCTCCGCTGCTCTCCCCTGGCTCTCCGCGATGACATCTCTGCTGAGCTACAGAGCATGCTCGATGGCGACATCATCGAGCGTGAATGCACCGCCCTGGATCTCCAACCTGGTGGTGGCGAAGAAGAAGTCTGAGGGGCTGCGACTGTGTGTGGACTTGAGAGCGGTAAACAAGGCCATCATCCCTGACAAGTACCCCCTGCCAACGACAGAGGAGCTCACCGCCCAGTTCCACGGGTCAACGGTCTTCTCTAAAGTGGACCTCTGCCATGGTTACCTCCAGGTGCCACTACACCCTCAGAGCCGCAACCTCATTGCGTTTATCACCCACAAAGGGGTCTTCCACTACAAACGCATGGCTTTTGGCCTAAGCTCTGCCCCCAGCTGCTTCCAAAAGGTCATGGCCTCCATCTTCGCTGGAATCCCAGGTGTGTGGCCATCTACCTTGATGACACCGTGGTGCACAGAGCCACCATTGAGAACCACGATGAGCGCCTCCACAGCGTGTTCAGTGTGATGGCCAAGCACTACCTCACACTCAATGGTGAGAAATGTGTCTTTGCTGCCCCAGTCATCGAGTTTGTGGGGTCCCTTAAAAAAAATTTAAATTTAAAAAAAAACAAAAAAAAAGATATACTTTTATGCTGTTTCTGAGTATAATTGTAACACAGATGATTTGAATTAAAACCGAAAGGTAGGTGTGGTTTTATGATTTCATAGCTACTGGCTACTGAAATTCAGGGTGGTCATGTGGGTGTGGCTGGGTGGGCTAAACACAGGGGCTAAACCGCTTGCCGTAGAAAAACGAGAAAATCACTGGTGACAACCCCCTTCTTGCTCTGTCGTCACTTACAAAAAAAAAGGAAAAAATGGCAAGCGACGAGACCACCGACAGCAGCTTTGAGGTTGAGGATGTGGAAGTGAAAGACGAGCTCTTTCTCAGTGGAAAATGACTACTTTTTTTTCTTTTTTAATCAAAACTACAGATATACAAACACATCAAACAAAGCCAGTATACTCTAAAACAACAGAGTAGGCTAAGAACAGTACATCAAACATGTCAAAGACAATGAGAACAAAACAAGGAAACAGAAAAGGAAATTTAAAAAGAGATAGAATAAAATAAAATAAAATAGGTCAATGCAATATTCCAGGGGTTAAATTACATTAAATTGTTCAAACACAAAGAATAATTTTTGGGCATTTCTGTTTTTCATACATTTTAGAGATTTAGACAGTTACTAATTCGGTTTTAAAGGCTGCTAAACAGGGATGCGTTTTGCAATATTTAAATGTGTGTATGAAATATTTTGCCAAAATAATCACATTATTCAACAAGAATTCTATATTTCTATCCTCCATAAACATTCAAAATTTGACACTTACTAGTAGAAATGGCGGTAGAGCACTAACGCTCGACTTCATCCATACATACAAATTATACCAAAACTTAAAAGTAATGTTATAGTGGAAGAATAAATGATCCGTTGATTCTATGCCTGTCTTGCAGAATTGGCAGAAATTACAGTCTACATTAAATTTTAAACTTATAAATTCACTGGAGGGGTAAATATCATTAATTATCTTGAAGTGAACCTCTTTGGCTTTGGGGAGGATAGGGAATTAAATGTATCTTTTTCTAATTCTATGGGCATTCAAATTTGAGTATATGTCTAAAATATAATTCCTTCTTAAAGAGTCAGGATAACATATCTTCAACAGAGAGTTTCTGATAAAGAGATTATTGCAGGTTCTGTCGACAAATTTTAAGTTGTCAATAATTAAGGGGCAAAGCGTGGGGCTGACAGAGGAGTAAATAAGACACTGTGAGACCATCATCTTGAGTTGTATAGGGATCGCACCTATTACCAGTTCAAAATAAAAGCAATCCCTCCCAACTTTTTAAAGATTGTGTGGGGTACTTGGGATTTAGTAGCCCCCCATCTATTTTTTATTTTATATACTTACCTTCATTGACCACTCACTACTAGTAAAGAGGAGAATTGTCTGCTGTGTTGTTGTGATAGCCGGTTCTCGCCACAGGAGGGCACTGCAGGTTAATTGCTTCTAGCCTGTGTGACGTAGTGCTGGCTCCCGCGGTGCACTCTGGGGCATTCGGGTAGAGTCGTCAGATGAGTGTTGCCGTTCGTATAGTTAGCCATGCTCTGAAAACGTGTCCTCTGTAATGTCTATTTGACAGATGGAGTAAAACAACAAAAACACCAGCCCTTGTAAGTGTCATTCTTATCAAGTGTGCTACAAATATTGGTGCCGTGACCCGGATCAGCGCCATTGCCACCATTGTCAGGAGAAGAAGTGGGGAGCGGAGTGAGAACACGTGACCAACAATGGAACTGGAGCTTGAGCAACTGCAAGACAGGCTGAGTGAGACCCTCCTGCAGTTAGGGCTGGACCAGTTAAAAGAGGTGTGTGTTATTGCTAAAGTCCCCACTGAAAACCAGACAAAGAGGCATGCGCTGATCAGACTTATTAGTGAAACTGTGGATGAAGCAATTGAGAAGGAGGATGAAGAGGTAGCACGTCAGTTTCTGTCCAGACTAGTGGACCTTTCTAGTGAAATGAAGCAGAGAGGGGCGGAGTCACATACTGGTGCAGGTGCAGACAGTACTAACAAGGATGCTGCTGAATTGGCAAGCTTACATGAACAATATCAGGCCTTACAGTCCAGCTTTACTGCATCCACAAAAGCGCTTGAGGAAGAGATATCACGCCTCAGTGAAAAACTAAGTCTTAAAGAACCCAGTAGACCTAGTCAACCTTCAAACCCAATCCCGTCAGTAATCCAACCCCCTGAAGTGACCATACGCAGAGACTTTAAGATAAATGGCCAAATAGGAGAACGGGGGCAGATAGACAAGTTGTCTTATATAAATCTTACGCATCAGATTGATATGGGGGTGAGAAAAGGCCACAGCGAGTTGGAGATAATAGAGGCTGTAATCCGAGCCATCAGCCCTGGGCTGACTCTCCGTGACTTGTTAGAGATCAAAACCGAACTCACCCTCCCTCAGCTGAGGACCATTCTGAAAGGCCATTTCAAAGAGGATAGCTCTGTGGACCTATATCACCGACTAATCAACATCACACAGGACAGTCAGGAGTCACCACAGAACTTCCTGTTCCGAGCCATAGCATGTAAAGAGAGACTCTTAGCAGCAGCGAGAGAGCCTGGCTCTGATGAACAATACAGCCCTGAACTGATACAGAAGAAGTTCCTAAGAGCTGTGGGAACTGGGCTAGTGAATGACCAGGTAAAATATCAGCTCAAGAGCTATCTCGATGATCAAGCAACTACTGATGATGTTCTCATTGTTAAGATGATAGAGGCCGCAAGTTTCGAGTCAGAGAGACAGCGGAAATTCAAGAAGAGCTCCCACAGTAAGGAAACCAGAGTGCGGGAAGTGCGAGCTGAGGCACATCAGTATCTAGGAGCGGAAGCTGCAGTGGTCGGGGGTCAGGAGTCGTCGCCATCAACATCCGCGAGTGTGAAAGCCCTTAAGACACAGGCAGGGAACCAAAAGGAGTCTGCGTTCTACGAGATAATCCAACAGCTGAAAGGAGAAATGGAACAGATGAGAAAAGCCATGAACCACTCCTCTGGCCAAAGACCTTCTCGTCAGCAGCAGCCTGTGAGGAAGCGCGGATGCAAAGCCTGTCAAGACAGTGAAAGGGGCGACCAGTGCAACCACTGTTTCAAATGCGGACAGAGTGGCCATCTTTCAAGAGGGTGTAGAGCTCAGAGGCCTGAAAAATCGGAGCAGGTAGACACATCTAGCTGTACTGTCACCAGCAAGCTCATCGACGACAGTATTCAGCTACTAGAAGCCAGAGTGTCTGCCCGACAGCGAGACGAGGCAGGGCGGGAACAGCAAGCACCCACAGTGAGTCATATCTCCTCAAAACGCCAGTCACAGCTGCTGAACCTAATTGGAAAGAAATACATGATAAACTGTTACATTGATGGTGTAGCCACACAGGCATTGTGGGATACCGGGTCGCAGGTCTGCCTAATCAGTGAAGAATGGAGGAGAAAACATCTCCCACACACCAAGGTGAGAAGCACAGAAGAGATCCTTGGCCCTGGCACCCTTACTGGTAAAGCAGCAAACCAGACAACCATTCCTTTCTCTGGATGGGTGGAAGTGACTGTCCAGTTAGCACCGAATAGCACCACTCAGACCCCACCAATGGAACTCACTGTGCCAATACTAGTAACCACACACCAGGGCACCGCAGAAGAACCGATCATCGGTTACAATGTAATTGAACACCTGTTAGAGTCTGGAGCTGGACAGCCATCAAGTGTAATCACAAAGGCACTAAGCATTGCGTTCGCGGTTGACTACAAGAAGGCTGAAGTCCTCGTGAAGCTGATAAAGAGCCGAGATGATATGGAAGGTGAGGGGATGGTTAAAGTGGGCCGAGAAAGCATGACTATTCCGGCGGGCCAGACAAAGACTGTTAAGTGTGGTGTTAGAGCAGGGCCCCTCCAAGCAGACCAGAACGTCCTCTTTGAGCCTAATGTGAACCCAAAGTGGCCAGAGGGCCTGAAGGTGGATGAAAACATTGTATGTTTACAGAAGGGAACCTGGTCACGCATCGCTGTCCCAGTGACTAACGTCACAGCTCATGACATCACACTGCCGCCACAGACTCCCCTGGGGCAGACCCAAAGAACTAAAGCCATCTACCCTGCCGCCGTGAAGCCGTTGGATGTGGATGGGACTAGTACAGTGAACCCAGTCATCCCAGGGACCTCCACAACAGGTACAGAACGAAGACCTGTGATTAGAGACACAACAAAGCTGAAAGGGCCAGGTGATGTCAAGACGGAACACCAGGAGGAAGATCTATGGGACCCGCCTGTCCCTCTGAACCACCTGACACCTGAACAACAACTGCAGGTGAGAGAGCTACTGCGGGAGGAGAGTAGTGTGTTCGCACGCGATGACCATGATGTGGGGACTATTCCATCACTCCAGCTCAAGATCCGCCTGAGTGACACCACACCGGTGAAGCGGACATACACATCAGTCCCAAAGCCTCTTCATAAAGAAGTGAAGGAATACCTCGAGGATTTACTGAACAGAGGCTGGATAACTAAGTCAAAATCACCCTACTCAAGCCCAATCGTGTGTGTGCGGAAAAAGGATGGGAGCCTCCGCCTCTGCTGTGACTACCGTGAGTTGAACAAGAGGTCCATCCCAGACCGCCATCCAATACCACGCATCCAGGATATGCTCGACAGCCTGAAGGGGAGTGCCTGGTTTTCTGTCTTGGATCAGGGGAAGGCATATCACCAGGGGTTTCTTGAGGAGTCCAGCCGCCCACTGACTGCATTCATCACCCCGTGGGGATTATATGAATGGGTGAGAATTCCCTTCGGACTGTCCTCAGCACCAGCAGAGTTCCAGAGGTCCATGGAGGAATGTTTGATTGGGCTGAGGGACGACATTTGTCAGCCGTATTTAGATGACAACCTGGTCCACTCAACCACATTCGACGAACACCCCCAGCACCTGAGAAGAGTACTGCACCACTACAGAAGCCATGGAATCAAGCTGACGGCAAGAAAATGTGAACTCTTCAAAAACCAAGTAAGGTTCCTGGGAAGGCTTGTGACCAAGGATGGATACACAATGGACCCCGCTGATGTGGCCCCGGTCCAGGCACTGAAGGAGAGAGAACCTACGACCATCGGAGAGCTCAGGAAGATGCTGGGATTCATCTCGTATTACCGGCCCTACATACCTAACTTCTCCCGAATCGCAAGGCCTCTCTATGACCTCCTCACCCCAGAGAAGACAGCAGCGGGGAAGCTCAAACAAAAGAGAAAGGACAAGGGGAGGAAGGGCTCCCGAGACCATCTGCCCTCCTCCCACCCAGTTAAGTGGACAGCTGAACACCAACAGGTCCTCTGTCAGTTGATTGAATTCCTCATCCAGCCACCAGTGTTGGGCTACCCAGACTTTGAACAGCCCTTTATCCTTCACTGCGACGCGTCACGAGAGGGCCTCGGGGCAGTATTGTATCAAAGACAGTCACAGGGTGGGCTGGCAGTCATCGCGTACGGGTCTAGGACACTGACAACTCCTGAGAAGAACTACCATCTCCACTCAGGGAAGTTGGAGTTCCTCGCGATGAAATGGGCCATATGTGAGAGATTTAGAGATTACCTCTGCCACGCTCCATCATTCACTGTCTACACAGACAATAATCCCCTCACCTATGTGCTCACGACAGCCAAACTGAATGCGACCACCCACAGGTGGGTAGCAGAGTTAGCCGATTTCCAGTTCTCTATCAAGTACCGGCCTGGACGAGCCAATGGGGACGCAGATGGCCTCTCACGCATGCCGATGGAGCAGTACATGCAGACCTGTTCACAAGAAGTACACCCCGAGGTCATGAACAGTGTGACCCAGGCGCTGTCAGTACAGCTGGAGAGAGCTGAGCCTTGGATGTGTCCGGTAACCATAGCCACAGCACTAGCCGAGTTTGAGAAGGAACATACATCACCTGTGGCAGAGATACCCAGTCAGACGGTGAGAGACGCCCAGAGGGAGGATGCTGTCATTGGTGAGGTGCTGAAGTACATAACCTCCAATCAGTGGCCTCGGGGAAAAACACAGTGTGCGAGCAGGGGTCTTGCGACACTCATGAGAGAGAAGCATCGGCTGTGCCTTGATGATGATGGCATCCTGCGCCGGAAAACAGCTACCCGAACTCAGCTAGTCCTGCCGAAAAAGTTCCATGAGCTGGTGTATAAAGAACTGCACAGAGACCTGGGCCATCTAGGCGTGGAGAGGGTGTTGCACCTGTTGAGGGACCGTTTCTATTGGCCTCACATGCAGAAAGATGTGGAACATTACATCACACAGGTGTGTAGCTGCCTGAAGACCAAGCGCCCCAACAAACCAACCAGAGCCCCTCTCACCAACATCGTGACCACACACCCATTTGAGATGGTCTCCATTGACTTCTTACACTTAGAAAAGTGTAAGGGAGGGTACGAGTATATACTGGTGGTTATGGACCACTTTACCCGTTTTGTTCAAGCCTATGCATGCAGAAACAAAGCTGCCAAGACCGCCGCAGAGAAGGTATTCGGGGACTTTGTGCTGAGATTTGGTTTCCCGGCGACGCTGCACCATGACCAAGGGAAGGAGTTTGACAATAAGCTCTTCGCCAAGCTGCAGGAGTACAGTGGAGTCAGGGGTTCTCACACAACACCGTATCACCCGCAAGGAAATGGTCAGGTCGAGCGTTTCAACAGAACGGTTCTGGCGATGCTGAGAAACCTGCCAGCGGTTGCGAAAACGGATTGGAAAGCGTCACTCCCAAAGGTGATACATGCATACAACTGCACCCGAAATGAAGCGACCGGATTTGCACCTTACTATCTGTTGTTCGGCAGAAATCCAAGACTTCCCATTGACCTGATGTTTGGCCTTAGAGCAAAGGACCAGGCACTATCCCATCAAGAATATGCAGAGAAGTGGAAGGCCCGCATGAATGACGCCTATCGCCTAGCATCAGAGACAGCACGGAAGGAGGGGGCCAGAAACAAAACACTATACGACAAAAAGGCCCACGGGACAGAGCTGTATCCCGGATGCAGGGTTCTCATCCGCAACCTGAACGAGAAAGGAGGACCGGGGAAATTAAGACCATTCTGGGAGGACCAGGTGCATGTAGTAACACAGAGGAAGCACGCCGACAGCCCTGTGTATGAGCTGAAGCCGGAGAATGGAAAAGGACGAACCAGAATCATGCATAGGAACCTTCTTCTGCCATGCGACTTCCTGCCGGTGGAACCAAGAGAAGAGGACTTACCTGTGAAACCTAGACGGGAGAGAAAGAAGACAGACAGACAAATGCAGTGGAACCAGGAACAGGACAGTGACTCAGATGATGAGGATAACTGGAGATGCATCGTGGGACGACCAACAGTCAGAGCCAGTGAGCGGATCCAGAGTCAGCTGAGCCCAGACGCCTTGGAGTTCTATCCGGAGGAAAGAGACGGTCAAGATGAAGAGGATTTTGCGGAGCAGCCTGCAACAATAGAGGACAATGGGACAGTGTCAGAGAATGGCGAGACATCTGGAGCTGAAGAAGAGGATGAGCCCGATGACGACAAGAGCCCGGAAGATGCCTTGCAGCCTCCACCAGAAGATGCCTTGCAGCCTCCTCCAGGGGAAGCTGTGCAGCCTGCCAGAGAAAAAGCATATCCTTTGAGAAATAGAAAACCTACACCAGTGTTTACTTATCACAGACTAGGGCAGCCTAGTGTGTCTGGTAGATAAGCAAATCAGACAAGTTAGTATAAATAAATAAATGAAAAAAAAAAAAAATTTAAAAAAAAAAAAACCAAAAAAAAAAACTTTCGACATGTTACAATTGTTATAGCTATGTGATTTTAGTTGTCCTGTGATCACCAGACATAGAGTTACTGTAGCATTGATGTTTTAGAACACCCCTGTTACCACCAGGGATATTACTATTACAAAGTTATTTGCTTTTAGTCAGATACTATAGCTCCCCGGCCTCAAGACGGACGAAGCAGTGGATTCAAGTGCACATTATTTACTGCAAACATATACCATTAATAGGAGATGTGTGTTATATGTTATGACTGATTACAGTACAGTATCCAGATTGACTCCTGCTTAGTAATAACCTATCTTTTCAATGAAAAGTTATGCAATGTGGACTGGTAGATTTGTTATGTCGGGACGCCATTATCTTTTTGAGGGGAGAGTGTGGGGTACTTGGGATTTAGTAGCCCCCCATCTATTTTTTATTTTATATACTTACCTTCATTGACCACTCACTACTAGTAAAGAGGAGAATTGTCTGCTGTGTTGTTGTGATAGCCGGTTCTCGCCACAGGAGGGCACTGCAGGTTAATTGCTTCTAGCCTGTGTGACGTAGTGCTGGCTCCCGCGGTGCACTCTGGGGCATTCGGGTAGAGTCGTCAGATGAGTGTTGCCGTTCGTATAGTTAGCCATGCTCTGAAAACGTGTCCTCTGTAATGTCTATTTGACAGATGGAGTAAAACAACAAAAACACCAGCCCTTGTAAGTGTCATTCTTATCAAGTGTGCTACAATTGCATTAGGAATGGCATGCCAAAACAGAGTCTCATCCATGACAAAGGCTTTTAGCCAATTTGATCATACCATTCATAATGTCAAAATCAATGGCATTCAACCCCCCGTTTTCATAACTTTTCAAAAGGTCACTTTTCCTGATATAATGACACTTGTTTTTCCAAATAAAATTGAAATTAGTTTGGTTTATGGATTTAATCATTCTTGATGAAATAGCCAATGAGTAAGCAGAATAAATAAATCTAGAGAGACTCTCCATCTTGGTGAGAAGAATCCTCCCAAACAGTAAAGTCCCTCTGTAACCAGTGGTTATAGCTTTACACTTTGTAATATTATTCTGAACATTCATCTCTTCTCTTGATTCAAGGTTTTTACTTAAGTTAATTCCTAAATATTTAACCTCAATTTTAACAGGGACACCAAATAAAGAGCTAGAATGATGCTCATGTATCGCAAGAAGTTCACATTTGCTTATACTCAGAGATAAACCTGATGCTTTGGTAAAGACCTCAACTGATTTAAGGGCCAAGGGGATCTGGGATGCATTTTTTATGGAAAGTGTGGTGTCATCCGCAAGTTGGCTTATCAATAACTTGTTGCCCAAGGCCTCTAGGCCCTCAATGTTATCATTTTTGATTAGAATGGAAAGTAATTCTGCTACAATAATGAATAACAAAGGAGAGCTGCCGCAGCCTTGTCTAATGCCTCTCTTAACACCAAATCTCATGCAGGTACCACCAGGTAAGGACACGCAACTTGTATAACATGCTTATGACACCAACAAACCTTTCTCCAAAACCAAAATGATGTAGGGCTTGTAAGATGAAAGGGTGCTCAACAGAATCAAACGCTTTGTGAAAATCTAGAAACAGTAAGAATCCATCATCTTCAACTAAATCACTGTAATCTAGCAGATCCAGAACCAGACGGATGTTATTGTGAATAGATCTTCCCCTGATAAAACCAGACTGTGTTTCATTAATTTGTGTTATACCCTCTTTCAGTCTGGCAGCTAGCACTCCTGACAATATCTTATAGTCTGTATTTAGCAAAGTGATAGGCCTTAAATTATCAAGAATACTTTTATCTTTCCCCGGTTTAGGGATCAAAATTATTACTCCTTGTTTCATAGATGGGTAGAAAGGTACTTGGTGTGTCATCAGGACAGAGGAAGGAAGACAAGGAGACTTGGTGGTGGAATGAGGAAGTACAGCAAATTATACAGAGGAAAAGGTTGGCAAAGAAGAAGTGGGATAGTCAGAGAGATGCAGAAAGTAGACAGGAGTACAAGGAGATGCAGCGTAAAGCAAAGAGAGAGGTGGCAAAGGCAAAGGAAAAGGCGTATGGTGAGTTGTATGACAGATTAGACACTAAGGAAGGAGAAAAGGACTTGTACCGATTGGCTAGACAGAGGGACCAAGCTGCAAAGGATGTGCAGCAAGTTAGGGCGATCAAGGATAGAGATGGAAATGTGCTGACAAGTGAGGAGAGTGTGCTAAGAAGGTGGAAGGAATACTTTGAGGGGCTGATGAATGAAGAAAATGAGAGAGAGAGAAGGTTGGATGATGTAGGGATAGTGAATCAGGAAGTTCAGCGGATTAGCAAGGAGGAAGTGAGGGCAGCTATGAAGAGGATGAAGAATGGAAAGGCAGTTGGTCCTGATGACATACCTGTGGAGGCATGGAGATGTTTAGGAGAGATGGCAGTGGAGTTTTTAACTAGATTGTTTAACACAATCCTGGAAAGTGAGAGGATGCCTGAGGAGTGGAGAAGAAGCATACTGGTACCGATTTTCAAGAACAAGGGCAATGTGCAGAACTGTAACAACTACAGAGGTATAAAGTTGATCAGCCACAGCATGAAGATTTGGGAAAGAGTAATAGAAGCTAGGTTAAGAGGAGAGGTGACGATCAGCGAGCAGCAGTATGGTTTCATGCCACGAAAGAGCACCACAGATGCGATGTTTGCTTTGAGAATGTTGATTGAGAAGTATAGAGAAGGCCAGAAAGAGTTACATTGTGTCTTTGTAGATTTAGAGAAAGCTTATGACAGAGTGCCGAGAGAGGAGGTGTGGTATTGTATGAGGAAGTCAGGAGTTGCAGAGAAGTATGTAAGAGTGGTGCAGGATACGTATGAGGGAAGTGTGACAATGGTGAGGTGTGCGGTTGGAATGACAGATGGGTTCAAGGTGGAGGTGGGATTACATCAAGGATCGGCTCTTAGCCCTTTCTTTTTTGCAATGGTGATGGACAGGTTGACGGACAAGATCAGGCAGGAGTCTCCATGGACAATGATGTTCGCGGATGACATTGTGATCTGTAGCGAGAGTAGGGTGCAGGTTGAGGAGAGCCTGGAGAGGTGGAGGTATGCACTGGAGAGAAGAGGAATGAAAGTCAGTAGGAGCAAGACGGAATACCTATGCCTGAATGAGAGAGAGGACAGTGGAATGGTCAGGATGCAAGGAGTGGAGGTGACAAAGGCATTTGAGTTTAAATACTTGGGGTCAACTGTCCAAAGTAACGGGGAGTGCAGTAGAGAGGTGAAAAAGAGAGTGCAGGCAGGCTGGAGTGGGTGGAGAAGTGTGTCAGGAGTGATTTGCGACAGAAGGGTATCAGCAAGAGTTAAAGGGAAAGTTTACAAGATGGTTGTGAGACCAGCTATGTTATATGGTTTGGAGACAGTGGCACTAACGAAAAGACAGGAGGCGGAGCTGGAGGTGGCAGAGTTGAAGATGCTAAGATTTTCACTGGGAGTAACGAAGAAGGACAGGATTAGGAACGATTATATTAGAGGGACCGCTCAGGTTGGACGGTTTGGGGACAAAGCAAGAGAGGCAAGATTGAGATGGCTTGGACATGTGTGGAGGAGAGATGCCGAGTATATTGGGAGAAGGATGCTGAATATGGAGCTGCCAGGGAAGAGGAGAAGAGGAAGGCCAAAGAGGAGGTTTATGGATGTGGTGAGGGAAGACATGCAGGTGGCTGGTGTGACAGAGGAAGACGCAGAAGACAGGAAGAAATGGAAACGGATGATCCGCTGTGGCGACCCCTAACGGGAGCAGCCGAAAGTAGTAGTAGTAGTAGTAGTAGTTTCATAGATGGGGTCAGTTCCAGTCTTTCTATGCAGTCCTTTATCACATTTAGTAATAATTCCCTAATATCTGGCCAAAAACATTTGAAAAAATTGGTAGTAAGACCATCGGAGCCAGGAGACTTACCTGTAGCCATTTTTCGGATAACATAATCCAATTCTTCTATAAGAACGTCTGAATCACACAAATCTGTGAGGGGTTGATCAATGCTAGGCAGGTGACCTTTAACCTTGTCAAAAAACTGCAAAGAACCAGAGTCAGAAAACGAAGAGGAATATACGTAGTGACTTATAGAAAGTAAATACCTCATTTGCTATATCCTTTGGCTCAGAGGGTTCCGACCCATTAATAATAAGCTTATTTATTGTGTTTTTTACCTGTCTCCTTTTTTCAAGTTGAAAGAAGTAAGCCGAATTTCTTCCATCCACCTGGCCCGAGATCTCACATATGCTCCTTGGGCTTTTTTAATGTAAAGCCCATCTAACCTAGACTGCAAAGCAACAAGATTGTCACTATGTTCATTACAGTTGTTATTGTCCTGATTATTATAAGTGTACATACAGATGTCATTTAGCAACGTACATTCCTACTCTCTGTTTTGTCTGCACAGATTTTTACTAAAGCCAATAGAGAGCTCCCGAATCTTGTACTTCTCCCATTTGCTGCAGTTAGAGGAGAGTTGAGCGTCCTTTTTAATTTCAGAAATCAGTCTTCTAATATTGGCACAATATTCCTCATTTTTCAACAGATCATCATTAAACTTCCAATAGCCTTTGGAGTTTAGAGGCTTCATGACTGGATTCAAAACTACCGAGACTAAACAATGGTCAGTTTAGGGGGCCTGTTAAGGGGGCAGAATTAAATGTAGCTCTCATCACTGCTTCTGTACCAAACCAAAAATAAATTCTCGACGTGCTGCTTGCATCAGGTTTAATCCAAGAGAGCTGTTTTACGTTGGAATTTAAATTTCTCCAAATATCAAGCAAATTGTTGTCAATGTTAAATTGTGAAATAGCTGGGTTGTAATGAAAATTAGCATAATTGGATGGCCACCTATCAAGCCACTCATCGGGCGCTAAATTAAAGTCGCCACCTACCAACACATAGTCAGTTGGGAAGGACGATTTCAATTCAACTATAACCTCTGTGATTTTCGAAAGGAGATTACCGTTTTCTTTATAATTATTATACTGTGGTGGACGCGTATTGGGGACAGAATTCAACCCAGGAACTAAGGGTTAAGTCATGGTTGCCCTGGCAGGTTAACGCAGGGTTAAGTTATGGTTGTCCAGCCAGTTTTCTGGTTATTCTTGCCACCTCCGCTCAGTCGAGCTGTGGGTTTTGTTTGTCTCGCTGATTTACCGTGGATTAAAGAAAGTTGCCTACACGGCTAAAGTGTGAACCTACGGTCTTCTCCGTTACTTCGGCTCTACACTGGTGACCCCGACGTCGGTTTTCGGATAAGTTTTCTGAAACCACACACATTATGGCTACGAACGCCGTTGCAATTAAACTGCCGGAGTTTTGGGAGTCTTCCGCGGCTACATGGTTCGCGCAGGCTGAGGCACAGTTCGCGCTCAGAGACATAACAGCAGACGAGACCAGGTACTACTACGTAGTGGCAGCGCTGGGGTGCGCTACGGCTTCCAGGATAAGCGGTTTCATAACCAACCCACCGGCCGATGGTAAATACGCCGCACTTAAACATCTCCTCCTTGAAACTTTTGAACTGTCAGCAACGGAGAGAGCACGTCGCCTCTTCGCAATTCAGGGCTTGGGAGATGGCAAACCATCGGAGCTAATGAGCAGGATGTTAAACCTACTGGGTCAAGAAAAGCCATGTTTCCTGTTTATGGAGCTGTTTCTGCGCAACATGCCGCCCCACGTCCAGACTGCGCTCGCTAACTCCACCATCACTGATCCCCGTGAGCTGGCAAAGGAGGCTGACCGATTCTTCGTCGCTACACAACGTTCCTCCCATGCCGAGGTGCTGGCTCCTACCTTCACTGGCCCCCCGCCGACATCGCGGGCGTGGCCCGACGGTGGCGCCACAGCATCAGACCGCTACAAGCCCTATGGACTCTGTATGTACCACGCTCGATTTGGTGCGAAAGCTAAACGGTGCCGTTCCCCCTGCAACTACAGGCCGACGGGAAACGAGAGGGCCAACACTCAGTAGTGGCCATGAGTGTTGGCGATACGAGCAGGCTACTCTTCATCCTCGACACCATCTCCGGTCGGCGATTTCTTTGTGACACGGGCGCACAGAGAAGCGTGCTCCCTGCTACTGACGTCGACATCATGGGCGGGGAGCGGGGCCCCCAGTTGGCGACGGCTGACGGCAGCCCTATCCACACCTACGGCGTGCGGTCTGTAGAACTGTGTTTTGGTGGACAACGTTTCACGTGGGAGTTCGTCATGGCCAATGTAACGCTTCCCCTCCTCGGAGCTGATTTTTTGTGCGCTTACGGTTTGCTAGTGGACATTCAGAACAGCCGTCTGGTCGATGCCTTAACCTTCTCCTCCTTCGCATGTACGCGGAGGGAAGCAGCCTATGCAGGTCTAGCCAACTCTCTCTCAGAGGCAGACAAGTTCACCCGCCTCCTCGCTGAGTTCCCTGACCTCACCCAGCCTACCTTCTCTGCACCCACCGCTAAGCATGGGGTGGAGCATCACATTGCTACGAAGGGGCCCCCGGTCTACGCCAGAGCCAGGCGTCTCGACCCCGCCAAACTCGCCATTGCCAAGTCTGAGTTCGAGCACCTGGAACGCATGGGGATCATCCGCCGCTCTGACAGCCCGTGGGCGTCCCCACTCCACATCGTCGCTAAGCCTGATGGAGGTTGGCGCCCATGCGGGGACTACCGCCGACTAAATGACGCCACCACGCCTGACCGCTATCCTGTCCCGCATATCCAGGACTTTTCTGCAAACCTGTCTGGCAAATGCGTCTTCTCAAAAGTCGACCTGGTCCGTGGTTATCATCAAGTTCCCGTGCACCCCTCAGACATCCCCAAGACAGCGGTGACAACCCCATTCGGCCTATTTGAATTCCTACGAATGCCATTTGGACTCAAAAACGCGGCCCAGTCCTTTCAGCGGCTGATGGATTCAGTGCTCCGTGGCCTTGATTTCATCTTCGTCTATTTGGACGACATACTCATCGCCAGCGCCTCCGAGGAAGAACACCTGTCCCATCTTCATGCCCTCTTCACACGCCTCAGCCAGCATGGGCTGATCGTCAACCCGGCGAAGTGCCGGTTCGGGCTGACAGCCATTGATTTCCTCGGGCACCGCATCACTGGGGACGGGGCAGTCCCCCTGCCCTCAAAGGTGGAAGCGGTGGCGGCCTTTCCGCGCCCCCAAACAGCTCGTGCGCTCAGGGAGTTCATCGGGATGGTGACATTCTACCACCGCTTCATTCCTCGAGCCGCCTTTATCATCCGGCCACTGTGCGAGGCGCTGAAAGGCATGTCCCCCAACCAGGCGGTCGACTGGACAGCAGAGCGGGACCGTGCGTTCACCGAGACTAAAGCTGCGCTCTCCCAGGCTACCCTGCTAGCGCATCCTTCACCTACAGCGCCTATTTCCATAACCACGGATGCATCGGACTATGCTGTTGGTGCGGTTCACGAACAGTGGGTGGGGGGGGCTTGGCAGCCTTTGGCCTTTTTCAGTCGCCAGCTTACACCCCGAGAGCGCAAGTATAGTACTTTTGACAGGGAACTCCTCGGTCTCTGGCTCGCCGTCCGGCATTTCCGTTTCCTGCTAGAGGGCCGCGAGTTTACTGCATACGTGGACCACAAGCCCCTCACGTTTGCCATGTCCAAGACGGCCGAGCCATGGTCCGCTCGCCAGCAGCGACAACTCTCCTACATTTCGGAATTCACTACCGACATCCAGCACGTCGCTGGTAAGTCTAACCAGGTAGCTGACTGCCTGTCTAGGGCAGTGATTGGAGCGGTCCACCTAGGCCTTGACTATGCACAGATGGCTGCGGACCAGGCCACGGACCCGAGCATCCTCCGTCTCCGGGCCTCCGACACGGGGCTCCGCCTGCAGGACGTTCCTTTCAGCGACACAGGTGTCACCCTCCTGTGTGACGTCTCCACAGGACAGCCCAGGCCCATCGTCCCGCACAGCTGGAGACGCCCCGTATTTGAAGCTGTGCACGGCCTCTCTCATCCAGGCGGTAAGCCATCCGTGCGCCTGACCTCTGCTAAGTTTGTGTGGGAGGGACTTAAGAGAGACGTGAAAGCGTGGGCCGACTCGTGTGTTGCCTGTCAGCGGGCTAAGATACACCGCCACATTAAGGCGCCCCTGGAACGCTTCGCAGTGCCGGAGAGACGATTTGACCATGTCCACGTCGACCTGGTTGGTCCCCTACCCCCCTCCCATGGGTTCACCTACCTCTTCACTGTGGTGGACAGGACTACGCGCTGGCCTGAAGCTGTTCCCCTGGCATCCACGACGTCTGCTGATGTGGCCCGGGCTTTTATTGGGTCGTGGGTCTCACGTTTCGGTACGCCTTCCGACCTTTCATCTGACCGTGGGCCACAGTTTACCTCAGA
Organism: Lampris incognitus; assembly: GCF_029633865.1. NCBI lineage: Eukaryota > Metazoa > Chordata > Actinopteri > Lampriformes > Lampridae > Lampris > Lampris incognitus. The sequence goes on along the minus strand of NC_079216.1, from coordinate 29,322,535 downwards.
GCTATGGAATGCTGTGGGTGAGGCTCTGGGCGTCAAGCTTCATCGCACTACCGCCTACCACCCTCAGGCGAACGGCCTATGTGAGCGCTTCCACCGGTCCATGAAGGCTGCGCTTCGGGCTACTCTCAAGGACTGCAACTGGGTTGACAAGCTCCCATGGGTCATGCTGGGCCTGCGGACCGCCCCGAAGGAAGACCTACAAGCCTCCTCTGCGGAGCTGGTGTACGGCACGCCGCTGCGAGTCCCAGGCGATTTCATGCCCAATGCAACGCGTCCCTGGTCAGCTGTGGACCAACGAGCCTCCTTGCTGGACGGGGTCAGAGCTTTCACACCCGTCCCTACCGCCCAACACGGCGCTCCGGTGTCCCAGGTGCCCCCAGGTCTGCAGTCAGCGGACTACGTGTTCATCCGTCACGACGCACACCGCCCCCCTCTGCAACCCCCTTATGACGGCCCCTTCCGCGTCCTGGAACGGGGAACTAAGCACCTGGTGGTGGATTTTGGGGGCACGGCCGAGCATGTTTCAGTGGACCGAGTTAAACCCGCACACCTGGACTTGACGCAGCCATTGGAGTTAGCCCAACCTCCTCGTCGCGGTCGTCCCCCGGCTCCGCCTCCTCCCCCCGTGGAGGCCCGAGCTCCCTCTTCTGCTCCTCAGGCCGACCTCCACAGGCCCGCGTCAATGCCTCCCACAGACACTCCGGCCCCTGTTATCCGGAGCCGCCGCGGACGGCCTGTCGTCCACCCGCGCCTGCCTGACTTCGATTACTAGGGCGAATTCTGGGGGGGCTCATGTGGTGGACACGTATTGGGGACAGAATTCAACCCAGGAACTAAGGGTTAAGTCATGGTTGCCCTGGCAGGTTAACGCAGGGTTAAGTTATGGTTGTCCAGCCAGTTTTCTGGTTATTCTTGCCACCTCCGCTCAGTCGAGCTGTGGGTTTTGTTTGTCTCGCTGATTTACCGTGGATTAAAGAAAGTTGCCTACACGGCTAAAGTGTGAACCTACGGTCTTCTCCGTTACTTCGGCTCTACAATACCCATATATATTGACTAAAATAAAAAAATAAATTGTCTATATCCACCACTACCGCTAACCAGTGTCCATCAGTATCAGCCAAATGTGTGACAACTTTACCAGGAAAATTATTAAAACAGATTGCAACTCATCCAGAACCATTGGAACCATGGATGAATAACACGGTCACCCCACTGATTAGACCAGAAAGTGGCGTCAGCGACGCAAGAGTGAGTCTCTTGAAGAAAAAAACAGTTAAACATTTCCCTTTTACAGAAAAGAAATAAGGCTTTTCTTTTAACATTGTCCTTTAAACCCCGGGTATTTAAAGAACAAAAAGAAATATGAGTATTCAAAAATAATATTTAACAACTCTACTGAACAAAAGTAGATATCACAACAGATGGATTGTATTGAGTGGAAAAAAGCAGAAAGAGCGAATGAAACGCCCAAAACAATTAATTAGTGACATCTAATGTAATTATGACTATTTAATAACGTACAGTGGGTGCATTTCATACTGTAAACCTGCGTCCTTCCATAAAGGCGAAGGGGCTTCAGGTGTGTCTCCAGAACTATTTTCTCTCAATGCACATGACGAACAGAATGACGAAATGGCGCCTTGGCGATGATTATCATGAATTGTCCCCCTGACTCTTATTTAAGCTGTGATCTTGCGACCTTCAATGCAGGCAAAGGGCCCCTGAAGTATGCAACCTTATTGGCCTGTCTTGCCTTCTCGATCTGGGGCCAGAGAAGTTGTCTCTCCATCAAGTCCTCGCGGGTCAGATCCTCTGCGAAACGCACTCCGGCCTCCTTACACACGGGACAGTCTTAAGTGCGTTTCCAAATCTCATCCCTCACATTGCGCATGGCGAACAAAATAATAATTTGGCAATGTTTGCCACCTTCTTTCCTTCCGACACGATGCACCACATCAACTGCAACCGCCAACTTCGAATCCATGTCAGGAGCAATGCTTTTCAGGAGCTGGATTGTCTCTGCTCTGATGCTTTCCAGCATTTTCTCCTTCCATCCTTTAATTCCCAGACACCACCTTCGCTTGTATTTGTCTTGCTCCCTCGCCTTCATTGTTATCTCAGAATTCTCTTTCCGAAGCTGGTCGATGTCATTTTCCATCAACTCGATTCTTTTCTTACATTCGGCGAGGCCTTCCGAGTTGACTTTCATGATCTTCGCCAGGCTCACTATCACGGTGCTGTTGCGTTTCAGCTGGTCCTTAATCTCCACCAACTGGTCACCCACTCTCGTACCTAAGGATTTTATGGCTTCCAAGATCGCTTTATTGGAGACATCACTTCCCTCTTCCTCTGACTTCTTTTTCTTTTCTCCACGTTCTTTTGACTGAGTATTTGGTGGAGAGTCTTATTCCCGTTCCCTCTTGCTGCTGTTAGCGTTCGGATCTACCTCCATACAATAGTCGTGTCCTGTGTTTTCAAGTACCTTGAGGGGAGCTGTAGAACTCGAGGGGCGACCCTCAACATGTTTCTTTGAATTTGGCATTTTAAAAACTTGAAATCCAGCCGTTTGATGTCGATACAAACGTCTAAATTTCTAACGTTGGGCGACAAGGAAGCAGAGCTACGAAAAGTTTCGCTGCCCAGCCCGCCAGCACCCGTTTAACACATGGCCAGGGACTCGGAATTGACTACTCGCCTCTAGGGGGGTTTGCATATGACGCCACGAACTACAAATGGAGGGCAGGAAGTGATTTTCTACATAGGAAGCACTATCACAAACTATAGAAATGCCTATGTTTGGCGTCATTAACTGAGAAACCACAAGGAATTTTTATTGAGTACCAAAGGTTGTTGTTCATGAGGGGGGGGGGGCAAGAAATGGACCGAAAACGCCGGAAAAAATGGCTTGCGAACCGTCGTCTGCGGTCGGGAGGAGAGGAGTCGGATAATGCGCGTGTGTGCAGTGACCACTTCGTCAAAAATCACTCTTCATAACATAAGGATCATGTCCAACATATCTCAATTTCTGTTTATACCTTTCTCTCAAAATATCGTCTAAACTACCACAGTTCGGGCTAAACTAGCTCCATCTCATTCATTCTGCTTTTCACTTCCTGCCCTCCACCTGAATCTCTCGTGTCATCAGAATCACGTGACTGCAAAGTCGCTTATATACAGCTGTATTCCTTCACGCCAAAAAGGTGCGTCCCCGCTTTTATAGCGTCCCACTGCGGACACACCCTCTATTCAATTCAATTCAATTCAATTCAGTTCAGTTCAATTCAATTTAATTTATTGTCATTAAAAACAATGTGCAGGCACATATTAGAAATGGAATGAGGGCTGTGGCTTCACCAAACAGTGCAAGACAGACACAGACAAACACAACAAACACAGTATAAGATATACACACATGAAGACCAAAAGCTAAAAAAAAGAGCTGGAGTACAAAATATTTAAAAATATCTACAGACATTCAGTGGGTGACCAGGTTCGGGTGGGCAAAAGCTTGTGGAAATATTCTGATGTATTTGTCAGGGCAGCCATATCTTGATAGTAAGCTCCACAGAACCTGGTGGTCCATTGAATCAAAGTCTTTGTCAGGTCTATGAAAGCCATGTGCAAAGGCTGCCTTTGTTCACGGCATTTTTCCTGGAGTTCGTGTGCTGTAAATATCATGTCTGCTGTACCTCTGTATGGGTAGAAGCCACACTGAGATTCTGGGTATACTTCCTCAGTCAGTGGTAGCAGTCAATTTGCAAGAGCGTGAGCGAGGACTTTGCCTGTTGTTGACAGGAGTGACATGCCCCTGAAGTTTCCACATTCCGCCTTGTCCCCTTTCTTGAATATGGCCACATTTAGAGCATCCTTGCGCTCTGAGGGACGTTCTTTTTCCCAGACCTTGAGGAGGAGGATGTAGATGTGGTACAGGAGCTCCGGTCCACCTTACTTTAAAATCTCAGCTGGGATCCCCTCTGGACTGGCGGCCTTGTTGTACTTAAGGCTCCTGATGACATCTTAAACCTTTGCCATGGTGGGAAGTTCCCCAGTTTCTTCTCTGATGGCACTCTGGGTAATGTGACTGGCAATGTCTGGTTCAACTGTGCTGTTGCAGTTGAGGAGTTCCTGGAATTGCTCCTTCCATCAGGTGTTAATAGACTCATTGTCCTTCAGCAGCTCCTGCCTGTCCATTGAGCACAGGGGGTTCAAGCTACGGTTGCTTAGACCATAGACAGCCTTAGGAGCACTGAAAAAGCCTCTGGTGTCACCCGAGTCTGCTAGTCGCTGGATTTCCAGAGCCTTTTCTGTCCAACAAGAGTTCTTAAGCTCCCTGAACCTATCTCTGGACATCTGCCTTGGCTCTAGAGTGAGCCACTCTTTTAGCCTTGCAGGTCACATCATTTTACCTGGCATGAAAGACTTTCTTTTTCTCGGAGATGAGCTGTTCCATCTCTGTGTCATTCTCATCAAACCAGTCCTGGTGGTTTCTGGACTTGTACCCAAGGGTGGTTTTGTAGGTGTCGATGATCGTGGATTTGAGCAGGCTCCAGTGCTTCTCAATGTCATCAGGATATTCCTGTTGGAGGGTTTCCCCAAGAGAGGCCTGAAGTTGCTGCTGGGCGGCAGTTTCATTCAAGCTTTCAAAGTAAAGTCTTGGCCAGATCTGGTTCTTTTGAACTCTCCTCTTCCCCTTGAATTTGATAGACATCATAGAGCAGATAAGGTGATGATCTGTCTAGCAGTCATCTGCATCGATCATGGCCCTCATGATATTCATGTCACAGCGGTCCTTGGTTTGTACAATGGCATAGTCAAGGAGATGGTGCTGTTTAAGAGCCGGGGTGTCTCCAAGATGCCTTAAATTTGTTTTTCTGGCAAAAAAGAGTGTTAGTGATAGTAAAGTTGTACTGAGCACATTTGCTTAAAAGCAGAACTCCATTGGAGTTGATGTTCTCAATGCCATCCTTTCCCATAGTGCCCTTCCAGAGGTTCTGATCCCGGCCGACCCTGGCATTGAAGTCCCCTAGGAGAATAATCTTACCCTCCTTGGGGATTCTTGACAGTGTCTCATCTAAGCAGGCATAGAAGGTCTCTTTTACTTCCTCTTCAGAGTCTAAAGTAGAGGCATAGGCACTCACAACTGTTGCCATCTGGTTGTTGGCAAGCACCAGACAGATGGTCCTGAGACGCTCACTGATCCCCACAGGAAGTTCAGACAGGTGGCTGATGATCTGGTTCCTATGGCAAATCCAACGCCTTGGATCCTGGGCTCATCAGCAGCTTTTCCTTTCCAGAAGAAAGTGAGTGTATCCACCCTTCTCCTCCTTCAGTTGTCCTTTGTCTGCCCATCGGGTTTCAGAAAGGGCATCTATTTCAATCCGGCATCTCTTCAGTTCTCTAGCAATGATCGTGGTTATCTTCTCCGGTCTGTTACTGGTTGCACTATCCATCAGTGTGTGCACATTCCAGGCTCCAAAGTTCATGTTTCTGGCCGCATGTGGTGATCCCTCTGGACGCAGCAATCCAGTCAGGAGGTTTGAGGCAGGCTATTTTAAGCGCACCTTTTCAAGCCCCTTCCCTAGGTGGGGTGAGCAGAGTGGATCCTAAAGAGGGCTGCTCAGTACTGGGTCCAGCTACCGAAGGGCTCTTTCTACCTCATTCCAAAAACCAAGTGACTGAATCTAGCACCCACCACCTGATTTGCAAGCTCATGACTAGGGGCTTCCAGATCTCACAATCCTGCCCTTGCTGCAACTTGCTGGTCGCCATAGCACTTAATCCGGGATGTTAGGTTGGATTCCTTTTATGGAGGACGCCTGTGTGTGACTTTGTTTAACGTGGAGAGACTAGTGCACAGGCAGCCACCACACGGTGCTTGACAGATCTGGGTCAGGATCCAGTGGCATGGAGTCCAAGATGACTGGGGGCCCATTTCTGCTGCAGCCTCTATCTGCCTTCTCGGTCGTTATGATGCTCCCCTAAAGTCAGCCATTATCCTCTGCCTGTTCCACCATTGAGGTCTTGGTTTGATTGCTCTTCGTCAGGAACCCTCCCCTTTATCTTATCGCCATGGTTGACCCTACCAGGAGCATAGCTCCAGACGGCATTGCTCTCGAGATCTCAGGACCACACAAGCTTCTCCATCATGACAATGTGACGACAATCCACAGAGAAGGCCAGAATACTACTTCCTGTTTGATTAGCATCTAGAGTCAGTGATTATTGATGATGAGATTGGAGAAGAAAAATGGAGAAGTTTGAATAGTTTGTGTTAAAACCTTGTTTTTATTTGCAACTAAAGAATCAGTAAAGTGTTGTTTGGAATGTTCAACACCTGTGCATGCAGTAATTCATATCTTCCGCTGCACCTCCAACATCTGAAATCATCTGTCAACTTGGCTCAATTATCTTCATCAACTTCAGCTCTGCCTTCAATATAATTCAGCGCCAACAGATGATGAAGAAACTCCAGCACCTCAACATCCCTTCACTCCTCATCCACTGGGTCCACAGCTTCCTCAGCAACAGACCACAAGCTGTAAGAATAGGCACAGTAACATCATTAACTATCATCACCAACACCGAAGCCCGTCAGGGCTGTCCTCAGTCCCTTTTTCTACATTCTATACACAAGTGACCGCATCAGTCCTTCACACATCACCACTTATTACAAATACTCAGATGACACTGCCATACTGAAACTACTTAATGACAATAACTCCATTATAGCCTATCAACACTCCATTTCTAATTTCACATAATAGTGCACAGACAACTACCCCCAACTGCATGTGGACAAGACAAAAGAACTGGTCATTAACACACCAAAGACACCCTCACTGGACTGATCCCCATCTCCATTCACAGCAAGCCAGTAGAACAGGTCAACAACTTCAAATATCTTGGACTCACTTTAGACAGTAAACCCAGCTTTGATCAACACATTGCTGATATTCATAAACAATCCCAGCAAAGACTCAATATCATCCACAAGCTCAGAGCACTTTTTGTTGCCCCCCCCCCACCTCCTGTTGTTACTTTACAAAAGCATAATCCAACCCATTATGCTTTACTGTTCCCGTTGTTTCTATATACCATGCTGACTGACCATCTCAAAGAAAAACAAACTTACCAGGCTCACACATGCTGCCTCCAAAATCATCCACTCCCCTACACCCAACCTCTCAGACATGAAGAACAGAACCATTATATGCCTTGCACTCACAATAGTGAATGACACTGATCACTCCTCAATTCATATTTCACACTATTGCCATCAGGCCATAGATACAGGACTCTGAAATGGAGAAGAGCTTGCTTTGGCAGAATTTGTGTCCCTTCTGCCATAGCAGCACTAATCAAACTGCCTCACTGACATAGCATAGAGCTAGATATATCTGTGGGTGTGATACATGTATACGTGCTGGGATGCAGGCGGGGAATGAATGTTATGTGTTTATGTGTTCATGAATGTTATGTGTTTATGTATCGGTATGCAAATCTGTACATTACGGTGTGGTTATCGGTACGGTTCTGTGCATGTACTGGCTGTGAAAACAAATTTCCTGTGGGACAATAAATGGCTATGTGATCTATCTCACACCCAGCACAAATGAGTGTTTGCTGCAGTTACTTAAAGATCCACTTCAATGATATTAATTTAGTCAAACAAGTATGATTGTTGAATATTAATGTTAGGAGTGTCATTTTTTCAGCAATAGAAGTATCATTCGGTTTGACAGTGGAATGGAGAGGATGCAAGGAATAGAGGTGATGAAGGCATGAGTTTAAATACTTGGGGTCAACTGTCCAAAAGTAATGGGAAGTGCAGGAGAGAGATGAAGAAGAGAGTGCAGGCATGGTGGAGTGGGTGGAGAGGAGTGTCAAGAGTGATTTGCAACAAAAGGGTACCACCAAGTTAAAGGGAAGGTTTACAAGATGGTTGCGAGACCAGCAATGTTATATGGTTTGGAGACAGTGGCATGTCTGTGAATGTTCTCATTCATCCAGGTCGTGGTTATCCAAAGGAGTTGAATCAAGTGCAACTGGACTTGGTATAAGTGCAACTGGATTTGGTTACCAAGTCCAGTTGCACTGGATTCAACTCCTTTGGATGAGACAGTGGCACTGACAAAAAGACAGGAGGCAGAGCTGGAGGTGGCAGAGTTGAAGATGCAAAGATTTTCATTGGGAGTGATGAAGAAGGACAGGATTAGGAATTATTATATTAGAGGGACCGTTCAATTTGGACGGTTTGGAGACAAAGCAAGAGAGGCAAGATTGAGATGGCTTGGACATGTGTGGAGGAGAGATGTTGTGTATATTGGGAGAAGGATGCTGAATATGGAGCTGCCAGGGAAGAGGAAAAGAGGAAGGCCAAAGAGGAGGTTTATGGATGTGGTGAGGGAAGACATGCAGGTGGCTGGTGTGACAGAGGAAGATGCAGAAGACAAGAAAAAATGGAAACGGATAATCCGCTGTGGCGACCCCTAATGGGAGCAGCCGAAAGTAGTAGTAGTAGTAGAAATATCATTTGATTTGTGTTAAGTGTTCTAGCACACAGTCTCTGAGCACAGCCAGGGATCAGGCAGTTCAGGAGGCATGGCCCCGAGTTCACAACTCTGCATTATTAGCTATCAAGCTTGCTAATTTGCACAATGTTGCAAGGCAGCTATTCAGAAACAGACCAACTAACAGACTGACTTACACAAATCATGAATTAGCCAATCAAATCAGGGTAATATGATGTGATTCATCACAGGAAGCAGACTGGTTTTCTGAAACAGTTTTATTATGTTGACATGATGAAGGATAGTGCTTTACGTCATATTTTCACAACAGCAGTTTTGGGTAACCTCACATTACTTTTAATTGGACTGGATCTATTATACAACAGCAGTGATCCTTATAAATTCTCGCAAAAGGAGTCTCTGAGGTACCCCTAAAAGTTGTTCCCATTGGACAAATGGGTAATTAGTATTTTCCACCATGGCACTGTTTAGCATTAGCATGTGCCAGAAGTCAAACATCTGCTGACCAAGCTGAAAGTTTATTTCCATTTTCCAAACTGGTGCTGATAATGGACTGGAAGATATAGAAGGTTTAGACGGTGAGGATTTTAGTAGCTGAAAAGAGAAACAGATGTTAGGGATTAGTGGCCTTCCAGCCACAATATTACGAAATATCTTGATTTACCAAGATCGAAACGGATGGTAGCAGAAAGGTTGGGTCTTCTTCCGGGCTAAAATTAAAATGTCATATAAGGATGCTTTCAGACAACATTTTTTTTCCTTGCTTCGGCTGCTGTCCAACAGGCCTGCTGGAAAGATCAAACTACTATGGCCCTGACAGGGCAACAGAGAGGAAAGTAATGCCTGAGTGTGACTTTCCTCATAAGATGATGAAAACCATGGTTGAACTTTATGAAGACTGATGCCAACAAAATTATGACAACCAATTGGACACTTTACCTCTAGTTCAAACCATAGCCAACGATTGGCTATAACAAAGCAGTCTATGCTTTTTGTTTAAAACAACACACTATTTGGTTGCTTAGTCTGTTATGGCAACAACGCACAAAGTGACGGAAAAAGTCAGTTATTGCATAGATATGCTAGCGGTTTATTGGAGGTAAAGTCATAATGTCAGACTAGTTTTAGCCAAGGTGGCTTATGGGGAGAGGGCTTAACTCCTGTTTCTTGGGTGTGAAGCTGCTTGTGGTATTACTACACTGGCCTTTGTACAACACAAGTTTGTTGAGCCAAGTTAGAACATCCACATTATGGATTATCTATTGAGTACAAAAAGCACATCAGTAGCATTATTTGTCTTCCTTTGCTTTTTGGGTGTCAACATTTTGTAATTTCTACTGTGTGTTTGTTTCTCCATCTCTTTTCCTAAAAGCTCTTTGATCATTCAAGGTGCTTTGTGATAATAACCATGACAGCCACATGATCCGGGGTGTCAGTGCAGAAACCCTGGGGTGTGACCTCCTACTGCACAGACACAAAGATATATGCACACACACACACACACACACACACACACACACACACACACACACACACACACACACACACACACACACACATACACAAACTAGTGCCACTATCAATCTCTCTCTAAGCCTTCGGACTCACACACACACACACACACACACACACACACACACACACACACACACACACACACACACACACACACACATGTGCAACTAAACGTAGTCATGGAAATCACTATCGTCTGCTAGCTCACCTACACATGCTGAAAAGCACACACATGCACATACAAAAACATACATGAACAAACTGTACACCTACACACACGCATAGACGTGCACAAATAAAAATCTCTTCCTAGCAACAAAAACAAAAAACAAAAAAACAAAGGGATCCATACTGATGTTATTAGGAATGAGTGGCTACCCAATGAAAAAAACTGGTATATGGATATATCTGTTGTCTGCAAGGTTACACACACACACACACACACACACACACACACACACACACACACACACACACATACACAGGGATGGATGGATGTCATTATTGCTTGCTAGCTGGCAGATCAGATCAAATACATTATGTTTACTCAACGCTGACAAATATCATTGTTTGGGTGTGGTAAAAATACACAATGTATATTTGTGTGTTGCAAATATTCGTCATATCATGGAGATAAGCATATATTCGTCCATATATGCTTATCTCCATGCACTTCGCCAGAGCTGTATATATTGTGTGTGTGTGTGTGTGTGTGTGTGTGTGTGTGTGTGTGTGTGTCCCTCTATTCAGATGGATGGCTAACCTTATTGTCTTTTGGTCTGCAGCTGGTGGTTCAGGCAGCCGGGGCAGTCAGACAGTGTACTGCTAAGACTCAACTGTGGTTATTAGCTCCCGATCAATCAAGCTACCCTCTCCACTGCTCCCCTAGGTATACACACACACACACACACACACACACACACACACACACACACACACACACACACACACACACACACACACACACACACACACACACCTCATGTCAGTAACGGACGGAGGGAGGGAGGAGAGAGAAAGAGGATGGGGGTTGAGAGTGGGTGGGTGGAGAGAGATAAGCACACACGAGAGAGAGAGAGAGGGGGGGGAGAGACAAAGAGAGAGAGAAAGAGACAAGACAGACAGAGAAAGAGACAGAAACACAGAGGGGGAGAGAGAGAGAGAGAGAGAGAGAGAGAGAGAGAGAGAGAGAGAGAGAGAGAGAGAGAGAGAGAGAGAGAGGACAGTTGCTTTTGTTTTGACCTGCTTGTCTCTGCATTGATTTCCTCCTCATCTCAACACTAAGGTCAGTGCCCCCCCCCACACACACACACACTGCCAACACCCTGGGTTCGACCATCCGACCGGTCAAATAAAGCAGCTCTCTGCAAGGTTCCAGGGAAGGACACACACACACACACACACACACACACACACACACACACACACACACGGGCGCAAGTGTGCACTTATGCAAATAAACCAGAGTTATATGAGTTTTACTTATATGAGGCACTCCATGATAGATTTTATACAAAGTTGAGATAAACCAACAATATGGGGGGACACTTGATTGATGATGTGTGTGTGTGTGTGTGTGTGTGTGTGTGTGTGTGTGTGTGTGTGTGTGTGTGTGTTTGTTCTCTAATGACAGCGTAGGAAAGACACGTGCATACAGAGGCACACATAATGTGTGCATTGACACATCCAGGGATACAGATCGTTGCTCTTACTTATTAATAATAACAATAATAATAACAATATTAATAATAATAACTTTATTTATATAGCATTTTTCTAAAAAAATGTTACAAAGTGCTTTGCAAAGAAATAAAACCAGACAAGCAAAAATAAACAAGAGTAAGACCAAATAATTAAGAGTAAAAACAAAAAAGTATGAATAGATAAAAACAACTATCAAACAATTTGTAAAAGCTTTCATAAAAAGAAAGGTTTTAAGAGGAGATTTAAAGGAAGCTGGAGACTTGGTTGGTTTTAGTTCAGTAGGAAGAGAGTTCCAGTGTGTGGGCTCTAACAGCAGAGGCCCCATCAAACCCACAACATTCTAGTATGTCTTTCTTTTGGACACTCCTTACCTCACACCTTCTCTCCAACTTTCATTGTCCCTATGCGTGTATGAGTGCAGTACTCTAACACAAAACATGCACCACACATGCAAATGATTGTGCGTGTTTGTGTGTTAACATGTTAATTGGATGGGTTTTTGTGTGTTTGTGGAGAGTGGAAGTGTTTGCACACATCTGCATGAATAAGTTTGTGTGTGTATGCATGTGTGTGTGTGTGTGTGTGTGTGTGTGTGTGTGTGTGTGTGTGTGTGTGTGTATGTGTGTGTGTGTTTAAAGCCCCCTCATAGCTGTGCTGTGTCAGCATGTCAGACAGACAGCGCAGTGTTGCGTATCCACAGAGGAAATAAAACAACAGCCTACGTCTTTTCAACCCACAGACAGTTCTCTATCTCTCCCCCAATCTTCCCCCACTCCTTTGTTCCCTTGTTGTTTTGTTATCTCTTTTTTCCTCCGCCTTACATTCCTTTTCCCTCTTTCCATTTCTCTCCATTTCTGGTTTTCTTTCCTCCCGCTCGTTCTCCTCTCCTTCTCAACATGTCTGTCACTCCTTGTCACGTGTCATCTGCTGCCTCGTGTCACACATTCTGTCTCCACATCTTTCAATTCAGTTATGCACGCGATGCATGATTGCTCAATGCTGGAGCAAAACCAACACATCAGAAAGCTAGGTAGATTCATCTAATATGATTACATCACATAATTGGCATATCCCTCTTTCACAACCAACCCACGCATAAAACGACATAAATGGACACCGAAGGGCTTATTTGTGGGATTGTGCATGTCTAGATATGTGTGGTGTAAAACCTACAGTAGCAAGCCGACAACAGACAGCACTGTCTCTAGGATGACAAGAAAACAGGAAGGAATGACTGAGGCCAGTAGAATTTCTTTTGTCCAAACTTGACAACTGTGTTGTTAAACTGAGCGGTATTATTTGCACAAGGCCTCAGTCTTTCTACTGCATTTCAAAACAAACATTTGTCATACAGCTCGATGCCTTTCTGACTTTACTGTTTCCCTCACAACACTCGATTAAAATGATGTTTTCTGCATACACCATGATGTTGTATTTGGACATGAATCACATTACTCTTCTTCCCATACATAGGTGAAATTGCATGGCATGGCAGCTCCATCCAGCAAACATTGTGAGGGTTAATTTACACAGTAGTTTTTTGTCACTTTTACAGTTTTAAATATGAAACAGGGAAAGAGGGAAGGGAAGACAGGTGGCAGAAGAGATAGAGAAGACAGGGCAAAGGTAAAAGACACAAAGAAACAAAGTCAGTGACCATTACTGTATGAGTAAAACATGAACTATCTACCAAGTCTAAAGAAAGTCTTGATAATGGCTTAACGGCTTTCTATTTCACTTACCTTCTAATTGGAATGAGACTGCAGATGAGATATGATAAAATAATCATCCCTAATCACCGTTTCATCATCTGACAGATTTTAGAGCTGGATTATGTTAGATTGCTGCTTGGCTGCACTTTTTGATGCAATGCTGCTGCCACCTCCTGGGCATCTAACTGGAGATCATGGGGAAGTCTATGCTCCATGTGTAACATTATTACGAGGAATATGCTGGATATGTTAATATGTTGAAGAAGTAGAAGTTAATTTGCACAGGTAACAACAGCATTGTAGAAATAAACCCCAGGCTACGCTGGAGGACTAACTTTGCCTTAGGTCAACTATTTGACCGACAATCAAAACTGTCCACGTGAAACCTGCTCTGACATTCATGCTGACACTGTTGTGTTAGAGGCATTTTACCCCTCATGAACTGGAATCGAAGTTTGTAGAAGCGTGGTGGATGCCTGTAACCTGCATTGCTCCAGGCTACTAGAGGCTATCAGGGACGTGTCAGCATACCGTGGCATAGATTGTTGTGTTACTTCTATAATATACTGTGGATCATGATCCAAACTAAAATAAAAGCAAACTTGTAAAAACTGTCACTTTTCCCTTAAGGTAAGATATCACAGTTGTAATTTAATTACATAATTTAATTACAGATAGGAAATAAATCTACAAATTCTGCAAGGCAGCATCTTGTCAGATTTTTTTTTTCATATTTGGAGAAGACTCCTTAATTGAAAGTTTTGCTCTGTGAACTTGATAATTAAATAACATTTGTAACTTTGAATATATTCCCATATACTTCTTACCATTTCTCAAACGCACACACACACACACACACACACACACACACACACACACACACACACACACACACCAATTGGGACGTTAATCAGTCCCTTTTGTTTTATTCAAACCATTTAGCAAAAAATTTAGATTTTTTTTTTCCAGCAGGCTGCACACTTATTCATCCCAGCCACTGAGGATGCACAAGCCAGTGCATTCTTAGTGCCGGTCCCAAGCCCGGACAAATGGGGAGGGTTGCATCAGGAAGGGCATCCTGCGTAAAACTTTGCCAAATCAAATATGCGGATCATAAATAGGATTTCCATACTGGATCGCTGAAGACACAGGTTACCAACAACCACCACCAGTACTGTTTGCCAGCAGGATACCGGTGGAAATGATGCTACTGTTCGGCAAAGGAGAGGGGGAAGGCATGTCCAGAGGCAGCGGGAGAGGGGGAAGGGTAGGAGTGTGGAACTTTGAATGTTGGCGCTATGACTGGTAAAGGGAGAGAACTGGCTGATATGATGGAGAGAAGGAAGGTAGGTATACTGTTTGTGCAAGAGACAAGGTGGAAGGGGAATAAGACCAGGAGCATTGGAGGTTGGTTATAACTCTTCTACCATGGTGCAGATGGGAGAAGAAATGGGTAGGGATAATCCTGAAGGAAGAGAATGTCAAGAGCGTGTTCCAGGTGAAGAGAGTGTTGGACAGAGTGATGAGTATTAAGCTGGAAATCGAAAGTGTGATAATGAATGTTATCAATGCATATGTCCCGCAAGTTGGGTGTGGGATGGAAGAGAAAAAAATAATTCTGGAGTGAGTTGGATGAAGTGGTTAAAAGTGTACCCAAGGAGGAGAAAGTGATGATTGGAGCAGACTTCAATGGGCATGTTGATGAAGGGAACAGAGGTGATGAGGACGTGATAGAGAGGTATAGTGTCAAGGAGAGGAATGTGGAAAGACAGATGGTGGTGGATTTTGCAAAAAGGATGGAAAGAAATGGCTGTAGCGAATACATATTTCAAGAAGAGCGAGGAACACAGGGTGATATAGTATAAGAGTGAAGGAAGGTGCTCACAAGTGGACTGTCTCTTATGTAGGAGGCGGGATCTGAAAGAGATTGGAAACTGCAAGGTGGTGACAGGGGAGAACAAAGCTAGGCAGCATCGGATGGTGGTCTGTAGGATGGCTTTGCAGATCAAGAAGAGGAAGAGAGTGAAGACAGAGTCAAGGATCAAATGGTGCAAATTGAAGAAGGAACACTGTTGTGTGGAGTTCAGGGAGGAGTTAAGACAGGCACTGGATGGTAGTGAAGAGTTGTCAGAAGACTGGGGAATAGTGAGGGAGACAGCTAGGAAGGCAGTTGGTGTGTCATCTGGACACACACCATCTGGTGTGATGGTGTCTTGGTGACACACCATCTTGGTGTGTCATCTGGATACACCAAGACCTCACTATTTCACTGCAGAAATAGTGAGGGAGACAGCTAGGAAGGCACTTGGTGTGTCATCTGGACAGAGGAAGGAAGACAAGGCGACTTGGTGGTGGAATGAGGCGGTACAGGAAAGTATACAGAGGAAGAGGTTGGTGAAGAAGAAGTGGGATAGTCAGAGAGATGAAGAAAGTAGACAGGAGTACAAGGAGATGTGGTGTAAAGCAAAGAGAGAGGTGGCAAAGGCAAAGGAAAAGGCATATGGTGAGTTGTATGAGAGATTGGACACTAAGGAAAGAGAAAAGGACTTGTACCGATTGGCTAGACAGAGAGATCGAGCTGGGAAGGATTTGCATCAGGTTAGGGTGATGAAGGATAGAGACGGAAATGTGCTGAAGGATATGACAGTGTGCCAAGAGAGGAGGTATGGTATTGTATGAGGAAGTCGGGAGTGGCAGAGAAGTATGTAAGAGTGGTGCAGGATATGCATGAGGGAAGTGTGACAGTGGTGAGGTGTGAAGTAGGAATGACAGATGGGTTCAAGGTTGGGGGTGGGATTACATCAAGGATCGGCTCTGAGCCCTTTCTTGTTTGAAATGTTGATAGACAGGTTGACGGACAAGATATGGCAGGAGTCTCCGTGGACTATGATGTTTGCAAATGACATTGTGATCTGTAGTAAGAGTAGGGTGCAGGTTGAGGAGAGCCTGGAGAGGTGGCGGTATGCACTGGGGAGAAGAGGAATGAAAGTCAGTGGAAGCAAGATGGAATACATATGCATGAATGAGAGAAAGGACAGCGGAATGGTGAGGATGCAAGGAGCAGAGATGACGAAGGTGGATGAGTTTAAATACTTGGGGTCAACTGTCCAAAGTAACAGGGAGTGTGGAAGAGAGGTGAAGAAGAAAGTGCAGGCAGGGTGGAGTGGGTGGATAAGAATTTCAGGAGTGATATGCGACAGAACGATACCAGCAAGAGTTAAAGGGAAGTTTTACAAGATGGTAGTGAGACCAGCTATGTTGTATGGTTTGGAGACAGTGGCACTGATGAAAAGACAGGAGGTGGAGCGGAGCAGGAGGTGTCAGAGTTGAAGATGCTAAGATTTTCACTGGGAGTGACAAGGAAGGACAGGATTAGGAATGAGTATATTAGAGGGACAGCTCAGGTTGGACAGTTTGGAGAGAAAGCAAGAGAGGCAAAATTGAATGGAAATGGATGATCTGCTGTGGTGACCCCTAATGGGAGCAGTTGAAAGTAGTAGTAGAGAGGCTGCACACTTATTCCAAGTTACAGTTTTTCATCAAACCCACACGTTTTTAGAGTGTAAAGAAAGTCTTCTTCTTCTCCTATTTTTTAATGTTTTTCCTCTTCTCCTTTTTTCTCCTACTTCCTCTTATTATTATTGTTTTTTTTTGTTTTTTTTTATAGGCCTATGGACTACTCTCAGCAGGCTAGTAAAACATCAGTATTAGCAGTGCACTGGTGGACCACCAGCACGGACTTCGTGTATCTACATACACATCCAGTTTTATCTAAGTGACCATATTATCCAGAGTGATAAACAATCAGCTTGCAAGGGCTCACAATATTTTTCAGATTTTTACAGTTGGATGGATAAACTACAGGGACTGTGGGTCTTTACATGTGTAAGGACAAAAATACTTTCTAACTCTTAAAAACTGTCGTGAGATGCATACAAATGAACTAGACAAAATAACAGAAACACCACATGAACAAAGACTGACTTTGAAGTAACCAAATCACTGTTAGAAAGGCAGCTACATGGATACTCATATGATGACGTTGAATGCCAATTAGCAGTATGTGTCAGTTCTCTGACAATCAACACTTTGATCTGTGAGCTTTCAAAGCAACAGGAGGCAACGAACAGAGTTTCAAAAAAGGCAGGTTGGTTGTTGCACAAATTGCAGGTACATCAGTCATATAAAACCACTAAATTAATGAATGTGTAAAGGGGAGCAGTCGTAACAATTCTGACAACACAGACCAAACATGGAATAACTGCATCAGCAAAGAGGAACAGTGGTCACAAATCCAAGTTCCACAGGGATAGACGGACACTTAACAGCATAACATTCCATGGCCTCAAAAATGATCACAGAATTCAATCAGCAAATCTGTGACCCAGTCTCAGCAAAAATGGTAGCCTACCATTTGAGCTTTACAGTGCCAGAATTTAAGCAGTTCAGAAACCATCTGAATCCAATACCTATGCACAGACACAAGAAGCAGAAAACCTGGACCCCAGAGCAATGGACATAAGTAATATCGTCTAACGAGTCATCTTTCATGCTTTTTCTTACATCCAGACAGCTTTATGTTTTGGAGAAAGCTAAAGGTTAACTTCCATCCACAATGTCTTTTACCAACCGTTAAATATGGCGGTGGAGCTGTAATGGTTTTGCCAGCCATCTCATGGGAGTCATAGGACCAATGATTGCTCGGTGCGGTCATACAATGGCCAAGGAATATGAGGCCATTTTAAAGAACTATGTAAGATGATAATGCCCCTGAACACTGAACACACTGCTAAATGAATTCAAGAATAGTTTTATGAACACCAGACTGAAGTCAAATGGCATGCATGGCTTCCCCACTCACCAATTCTAAACATCATTGAACCTTTATGGGAAGTTCTGGATTAAATGTAAATTTCCACCTCCTTCATACCTCAAAGATCTGAAGATTTTTCATCTTAAAGAATGGTCCAGTATCCCACTACACACAGTTAATGACTTGTATAACAGCATTACAAGAAGGACTGAACCTGTTTGGAAGACAAAGGGTCGCTGTACTCTCTATTAAATTCTTGATAATATATTGTTAGCTGTTTTAGTTATTCTATCCATCCCTGCATATGCTGATAAAAGTGAATAGCAATGGAAATGCTCCCTTTATTTCGGATTGTCCATCCATCCATCCGTCTATTATCCAAACCGCTTATCCTTCTCTCAGGGTCGCGAGGATGCTGGAGCCTATCCCAGCAGGCCCTTTGGATTGTGAAACATACAAATATCACCTCTGTCAAGATTACATTGAGTAACCAGCATATACTCAGTTTAAAGGAAATCAATATCAAAAGAGAATCTTTGTTTTTAAACCGTCATAATTGTCACTGACAATGTTGCTGGCCATGGTACAATGTCTAAGTCTAAACTAAATTCATTTATCAGGGCATTTGAATATATGTGATCTAAATGAGCTTATAAAAGCTGTATGCTAATTTTCAGTTCTTTAGGATTCAAGTTATATATGGGGTCTGTCTGAGATAGATTTTGAAATTACTCTGTACATGGTAATGTAATGAAGTGTTTGACTAACCCTCCATCCATCCAATGTCAATGCCCACTTAATCTGATTCAAGATCACAAGGACTCGGCATCCCATGTTTCACAATTTCAGATTCCAGTACCTGGGGTGAGAGCAAACTTCATTTTTTGTGTCAGATTTAAATGCAACCACCAGACAGCACCAAGGCAAGTGTCCATCTATCACCTCAGACCCAAAATCCGAACCACCTATAACCCACAAGGCCACATTTCCCAACAATGCTACAAGTCTGCCTAGTTTAACCTCCAACCCAAACCCCAACTCACCCTCTTGTGTCTATCTGTTGGGCAAAATCCTTTTATTTATTTTTTTTTAAATTTATTTCTGATTTTTCCCTTTTTTCTCCCAATTTAGTGGCCAATTGATCCCTATTTTAATTCAAACACCCACCCTCGTATTGCATGCGTTCGCCAACTGCATCTCTCCGGCCGGCAGTCTCGAAGGAAAGCGCCTCCCCACTTTCGTGACAAGGTGAATCCAAGCCGAACCACTGTTTTTCCGACACACACAGAGACGCATTCATATGACGAACACAAGCCGACTCCGCCCCCCTCCCGAAGACAGCGTTGCCAATGATTGCTGCTTCCTCGAGTCCGGCCATAGTCGGATCTGACGAGATCGGGGCGCGAACCCCAGTCCCCAATGGGCAACTGCATCGACACCAAGCCGATGCTTAGACCGCTACGCCACCGCGGACGATCTGGCAAAATCCTTTTAAAGATTCCACCCATCTATTATCCAAAATGCTTATCCTGCTCTCAGGGTCACGGGGATACTGGAGGCTATCCCAGCAGTCATTGGGCGGGCAGGCGGGGAGACACCCTGGACAGGCCACCAGGCCATCACAGGGCCAACACACACACACACATTCACACTGAGGGACAATTTAGTATGGCCGATTCACCTGACCTACATGTCTTTGGACTGTGGGAGGAAACCAGAGCACCCGGAGGAAACCCACACAGACACGGGGAAAACATGCAAACTCCACACGGAGGACGACCCGGGATGACCCCCAAGGCTGGACTACCCTGGGGCTCAAATCCAGGACTTTCTTGCTGTGAGGTGACCGCACTAACCACTGCATCACCATGCCGCCTCTTTTAAAGATTGTATTATGTAATTTCTTAAGATTTAAAATGGTGGGGTTTATCTAACAAGACAAATACAACAAAGCTAACCAAGAGAATGCATTTGAAACTTGCTGTGCTTTACAATTTATTTGGCACTAAGCAAATTATCCTGATGTAGTAAATCCCCACCACTTTGTTTGCCAAAGTAAGAACTTGGCACCAGTGTAACCAACATTTTAAGATGGGTGCACTTATGTACATTGATGCAAGGATAAATGTTTTATGAAGTATTCATCCCTTTTGTTTCTTTCTCTCTTTTGTCATCTTTTACTGACCCCCCCCCCCAAGAGAAAAAAAGAAATCCTCTTTTCACAGTGAGGTCAGAGGGCTGGTTCTGCTCATTATGTTTTCATGAATACTTCAACAAGGCAGATGTTTGAATCTTGACCTCGCATTTCAACGATGGGCTCTCTACTCCCCGTACTACCCTGAATCATATCAAAGGAAGCTATCCAACAAAATGTGATATTGGTGTTTGTTCTTTGTTGGTAATAAACCCCTTTATTGTACATCATCTTGAGGGTTAGAGATGGTACATTCGTGTTTGTTCTTCTTGGGGTAATACTGGGGATAGATATCTAGACATCTTCATGGTCCTCACTGTTCATGCTGGATACCACATCACCTCATGCAGGGCTTCCAACAACTTTTCAAATCTGCTTTCAAATGCAGAGATTGACTTTCATTGAGACAGCTGATGGTGATTGCTTAACATACATATATACCTGTGCTATCACATGACTCATGTTGTGCATTTTTTTCCTCTGTATTTTTCCTCCTACAAGAAGTTTTATTTTGTTTGGTTTCTTTTTGTTTGATTGGTTTGTTTGTTTATTGACCCACCACCTCCACCCCTCTTCAAAGGATGACTTTGTTTTTATAATTACGATTGTGTTGATGCCTCTTGGAGAGGAGGGTGAATGCCAAAAATTATGACAAAAGACGTTGGAAACATCCACGAGACCAATGACATGGGGGTTATATCATGAGACATAACAGAAACCAACTAAAACAAACAAGACAAAAAAACAACAACTACAAAGGGCTTTTTGAGGACTAAATGTGATGTAAACAACAATAGAGAATAGTTGTGCTTGTACACATTTGTTCTTATTCATTTTGTGCTTTTGGCTTTCCAAAAGAAAAGCAGGAAAAGAAAAAAGAGTGAAAAGCAGAGAGAGATTGATAGAGTCCTTCTCGTTGTGAGTCCAAGTGATTCCGGAATACGTAAAAGTGTGAAGATGGATGTGTCTGGAGGGGCGTGTTTGCATGTGAACATGTGTGTGCACACCATCGAGAGATGCCCCCCCATCCCCACCAGCATAGCAAATCAAGAAGGCCATTTCCTCCGACTACCCAACTCCATGCCCCACAGCAGGTGATAAACCTTACTCAATGCAGTCCATAGTAGTCACTGCCTCACGGGGTGAGGCAGTGACTACCGCGCCCATCCTCCTTTCCCTTCAGCATGCCCATGGAATGCCCCCATCCAAACCAATCCCAACGCAATGGACCGGCATCCCCAAGGCAGGACCCCCGAACCCCAGGGCCGCAGAGGCAGGGAAAACAAAAACCACTACTGAATAAGACAAACAACCCCAACTTACTGATGCCGAGACAGCACCCCACAGGTGAGGCCATGGGTAGCCCACCCATGCAAGTAGCAGAGGCAGTGAGCTGGGTGCGCCCAACCACCCCAGACACCAAGACCAGAGCCCTGGAAAGAGAGAGTTACGTCAATGAGGGGTCAGAACGCGACAGGGTCACGTGGTTCATGTAGCCGCCGAATAGTTCCAAACGAAGCTTGGCGGGTCATTTAAATGAACTGCTTAGCCGCGATTTCTGGTAACTACTAACCAATATTTTCAGATTTTTACATTTATATATAGATATAGATATATTCCAACGTGACACATATTCTATGCGCATGTGTAGGAACATTATTATTGCGATAATGTTTTTAGAATTGCTATAATTTCCTCTGAAAAGGAAGAATGTGGACAGTGAACTGGCTAACTTTACTTACTCACTCTTACCTTCAAATTAACCTTTGATTAATGCGAGAAACATACCTTCGCCATAGAAATCCTATTGCCCCGGGTCGCACTGTTTGGAACTATTCGGGGCTCCCATGATCCGCCATTGCTGTTAAATAATTGGCCCATTGACGTCTACGGAGTTGACGTAACTCTCTCTTTCTAGGGCTCTGACCAAGACCAGCCCTGAAACCACACCCAAAGCCTGCAGTCCACAGCTGACTACCACAACAGGCAGCCGCCACAGGAGCACGCCAATTACTGAGGAGCACACTGCTTACTGAGGAGCATGCCTGCTTATGGTGGCTAGAGGAGTAATCATTACTGTGCCTGTCTGGAGATGTCCACTGACTATTAGACCAACTGCAGTGGTTGCCTGAAAGTCAGAGAAGTCTGGTTTGCATACAGCAGTTGACAACACAGAATTTCCAACTCCAGTCAAAGTATACTGAATTATTGAATCCCCACTTCAGCTGGGCTCCTGATTGAGACATGACTTTAGTGGCATATTGGGTCGCTCCAGGTTATGTACATATTTAAACGTACCGCCAAACCTCCAGGCAAAGCATCATATAAAACACAAAATTAAGCCATTATTGCAAAAGGATTAAGGTAATCCTTTCACAACCGCCGGTAATTGTATTTGAACAGCTAATACAAAAACAGAAATCAGGATTGGAATGCTATTGGAAAAGGAGGCAATGACTTAGAAACAGCATTAAAGAGAAAATACTACATTCGGGAGTTTAAACTTATGGGTGTTGTTTGCTCAGGTCTGCAGTGAAGCTTGATGCTATTTTCTTTCCCGGGCTAAATTAACCGCAGGTAACCCACATGGGAATCCAACCCCTGTCCATTATTGCCAAATTTGAACTTTCCCAGTAAATGGATCTGGTCAGGAGCAGATGACTAGAGCTGAAGGGAAAAACATTTGGACTTAACCACCAATTCTCCCGGGAGATCAACGAGAGATGGGAGGTCCTGTACCCCATCCAGAAAGAGAACAGGCAGAAGGGTAAACGGGTATTGCTGGTGGTAGGCAAACTATTTAAAGACAGTCAATTGCAGGCACGCGGGAAGATGTTTTAAGTAGGGGGGCTGCAAACTAAAACGAAAAGTGTTGTGGCGAGCCGGTATGGAAGAATGAGTCGAGAGGCAGCGATTTCTTTTTAATCGCAACTTCCATGCCCCATACACCGCACGACCCCGGGAGTGCTCTTTTTTTTCACACCAGCCAGAACGGACCAGAACTGACAACAACGTAACAAGTCCCCCCCACCCCATGTCCCAAACGGCGACATCAGTCCCAGTCCTACAGTCAGTTAGCCCGTAAACGGCCTCCTACTTATTCTGAGTCGGACCCCGAAAACAACAACACAAGAACTACCACAACATAAAAACCACATCAATAAAATACAATTTTAAATCTAACAGTCCCATCAGCCATTGTGCGCCCCCAGCGCAGAACCGCCGACAGTCAGAGCGACCGCCTCCCCCGGTCGCTACAGTATGACGTCATTGTTTTGTTTGTAAGGCGCTTGTGTGGCAGCTTTGCAACGGAGTGTTTACTCACTTTATTATTAAAAATGTACATTCCACGCAGCCCTAGCCCACTGCTTGAAATAAAGGTATGTTTTATTTTTTATTTTTTTGCATTTGCACTTTAGGAAAAGTTAGGCAATATAGGCATACTGTTGGGTGTAAGATGCCTCCTGCCACTACTGGGGGGGTCTGCAGCCCCCCTGCCCGCGCTAATGGTCAGTTGTTTTGTGATATTTCCAACACACTGGTTATTTTGAGTGCTATGATAACTGATAGAAACATAACTAGCAGATAACAAATAACTCAGGATTGTAAATATTGCTCACCTTCTTAACTTGTCTCTTTTCTAATCCATTTTTCTAAACGTCTCTCTACTCTCACTCGATTCAATGTCCCACTGTGTCTGACTTTCAAATGTTCTATGTTCATTTTTGCCTTTTTTGTTTGTCTGTCAGTCCTAATGTTCTATATTTATTCTTATCCATCTGTTCTATGTGTAGATATTGTAGCGAATTCGGGGGGACAACGCAACCACAGGAACTGCCGCGGCCGGGACGCGAACCCGTATCGCCCGCACCGCAGGAGGCATCGCTAACCGCTCGACTAAAAGGTCAAACCCGCCGGCTAGCGGCCAGCGTGTCTTCTTATCCATGCACGTTACAATATGTATGCCCACAGCTTTGTCGCAATGCAACAACAGCAGAAATAAAGGTAAAGGAGAAGAACACATTTCTTCGCTATAAAGGAACTACCCCTGTAATGAATGAAAGGTCACGTGTTTAACTTGACCTACTCACGGATGTACGTGCAGTGCGTGTGACGTATACAGGAAGTTAGAAGCGCATGGTGATGAAGGTTGTATGTCGGATGAACGCTAGTAAAAGCTACACAGTTAAGAACCTACGAAGTCGGCTCGTTCCTGAATTATTCTTATGTCAGTAAGACAAGGCGTCTACGGACATTACATGGTGTCAGAATAGTCTGTGTATCGGAACACGAGCGGTCATGCCGAAGTTTAATCCGCCGAGTGAATTCAAGTTTGACTGCCCCGTTGAATGGCCGGAGTGGAGACAACGGTTTTCGCGCTTCAGGCTCGCGACAAAGCTGGATAAAGACGACGGGGAGATTCAAGTGAGTTCGCTGATTTATGCAATGGGCAGCGAGGCTGAAAAGATATTCAGCTCGTTTGACTTCGCGGCGGAGGGTGATAAAGTGGACTATGATATCGTACTGAAAAGGTTCGACGACTACTTTATTCCCCGCCGTAACATCATACATGAGAGGGCGTGCTTCTATCAACGTAGCCAGCAGCCAGGAGAGACAGCGGAGATGTACATCCGGACATTGTACGAGCTGTCTGAACACTGTGAGTTTGGGGACAAGAGGGATGAACATATCAGAGATCGTCTGGTAGTGGGCATAAAAGACAAAGTGCTCTCCCGTCAGTTCCAGCTCACAGCGGACCTTACTCTGGTGAAAGTCATTGAACAAGTGCGCCAGGCGGAGGCAATAACAAAGCAGCTCAGCCTCCAAGCTAACCAACCAGAGGCCCTGCTGGCTAACGTCAATGTTGTCCGATGGCGGGACGAACGCCAAAACAAAAAGGGCGGACAGCGTCATGGTGGCGGCAGTCCGGCAACCAACAAAGTAGATGAATGCGGGAGGTGCGGCAAGACGCAGCACACCGATGAGCGGAAGTGTCCTGCAACGAACAGTAAGTGCAACAAGTGTCATAAAAAGGGACATTGGGAGTGTGTATGGCACTCTAAAGCGGTGAGAGAAGTCACTGAAGAGGTTAAACAGCTGTACTTTCTGGGAGAAGTTGGCAAAGAGAGCAGTCAGGAAGATTGGACTGTTAGTTTAACAATACGTGATGTACCAATAACCTTTAAAATTGACACGGGGGCTGACGCTACTGTTATCAACCAAGGGACATTTAAAAAGCTGAAGCCAAACATAAAGCTGGGACCTCCTGACACATGCTTCATAAGCCCAGGTGGAAACATCAGCTGCATAGGACAGTTTCAAGCCACAACCAACTACAAGGAGAAACAATACTCCTTTCCAGTGTATGTGATCAAGGGGAGAGGCAGCTGTCTGCTGAGTCGTCCAGAGGCAGTGGAGATGGGTCTAGTGAAGCGGATGAATGAGGTCAGTGGAGTTTTCGGTTCAAGTGGACTGCTGAAAACAGACCCAGTGAAAATAGCTCTGGTGGAGGGTGCCCAGCCATACGCGGTGCATACAGCCAGACGGATACCGCTGCCACTTGTACCACTGGTTAAGAAAGAACTGCAGCGCATGGAAAATGAGGGCATTATTGAAAAAGTGACTCAGCCCACAGAATGGTGCGCCGCTATGGTGCCGGTGCTGAAACCGAACAAGAAAGAGGTTCGCTGCTGCGCTGACCTCAGGAGGCTGAATCGAGCGGTGAAACGTGAGAAATACGTGCTGCCCACTATGGAGGAAATAATGCCAAGGCTCGCAGGGTCAAAGTTCTTCACAACGTTGGATGCAGCAAGTGGGTTTTACCAGATCCCCTTGCATGAAGACAGCAGGGGGCTCACCACTTTCATCACCCCATTTGGGAGGTATGCTTTCTGCCGCCTTCCATTTGGTATAACGAGTGCTCCAGAGATTTTCCAGAGAAAGATGGCGGAAACTCTGACCGGGCTAGAGGGCACAGAGGTGTACATGGATGACATCCTTATACATGGAGAGACTGAGGAAATCCATGACCGGCGCCTAGCAGAGGCGCTTGGGGTCATTGAAACAGCAGGTCTCAAACTGAACCAAGCGAAATGCAAGTTCAAACAGAAACAAGTCCGCTTCCTTGGTCATATCATCAACGAGGCAGGCATCAGACCTGACCCGGACAAAGTGGCCGGAATAGAGAACTTTCCTCAGCCCCAGAACGTGACGGAACTCAAGAGGTTCCTCGGGATGGTGAACTATTTGGCAAAATACGTCCCAGAGCTGTCCACTGTAGGTCAGCCGCTTTATGGACTGCTTAAAGCAACGACAGAGTGGCTGTGGGGACCTGCACAGAACACAGCATTCCAAGACCTTAAAGCAGCACTCGCCACCGCCCCGGTACTCACCTTTTATGACGTCACTAAGGCTACGGTGGTGTCAGCAGATGCCAGCAGCTACGGGCTGGGAGGCGTTCTGCTCCAGCAGCACGGGGAACACTGGAAGCCCGTGGCCTACTGCTCCCGACGGCTGAGTGACGCAGAGACAAGGTACGCACAGATCGAGAAAGAGTGCTTAGCCAGCGTCTGGGCATGTGAAAGGTTCGAGAAGTACTTGTTTGGGCTTGACAATTTCAGACTTGTCACCGATCATAAACCACTAGTGCCCCTCATGAACAGCAAAGACTTGGATAATGTGCCCATTAGGTGCCAGAGACTGTTAATGAGGCTGATGCGTTTCAATGCAGTGGCTGAATACGCACCAGGCAAAACTTTAGCTGTGGCTGATGCACTCTCCAGAGGCCCAGAGCAGTGCTACGGAGATGGTGCTTCTCATGATGATGTTGCAGCGCACATTGATGCCATCGTGTGCCAGGTGCCTGCCACACCTCAAAGGATGCAGGAGATAAAACAGAGCACGGATGGGGATCTGCAGCTCCAGACAGTGTTGGGCTTCATCAGACACGGCTGGCCTGAGTATGTCGATAAAGTGCCGGAGACAGTCAGAGACTTTTATCAGGTGAGAGGGGAGTTATCTGAGGTAGATGGTTTAGTCATCAGAGGCAGTCGTATCGTCATTCCCACAGAGATGAGGGAGGTGATCTTAGACAGAATACACGACGGGCACCAGGGGATAGTTAAGTGCAGAGAGAGAGCTAGCCAGTCAGTGTGGTGGCCCAAAATGACAGAGCACATTACAACAAAGATACAGCAATGTCAATTCTGCAGAGAACACAAGAACACACAGAGAAAAGAGCCTTTAATGTCAAGTGAGCTCCCATCCAGACCATGGCAGAAAGTTGGCATAGACCTGTGTGAGTACAAAAAGCAAAACTACTTGATAGTGTCTGACTATTATTCCAGGTTTTTGGAGATCCTAAATCTACCAACAACTACTAGCAGTCAGGTTGTAGCTAGGCTGAAGGCTACATTTGCACGTTTTGGTATCCCTGAAATTGTAGTTAGTGATAATGGGCCACAGCTAGTTTCAGAAGAGATGAGGAGGTTCAGTGAGGATTATGATTTCATCCATGTGACTTCAAGCCCACACTACCCCCAGAGTAATGGACAGGCAGAGAGGGCTGTTCAGATAGCCAAAAGCATATTAAGGCAGGAAGACCCTCTCCTCGCCCTGTTGACATACAGAGCTACACCCTCTTCTTCCACTGGAGCCAGTCCAGCGGAATTGCTCATGGGTAGGAGACTCAGAACCACCTTACCCACATTGCAGCATAACCTGAAACCGGCCTGGCCTAAAGAGGAACTGATCAAAACCGCTGACGCCGCAGCCAAATCGAGGCAGGCTTTCTACTACAACCGCAGGAACGGCGTGCGGACACTGCGCCCACTGAACTCGGGTGACGCAGTACTCACCAAACCTGATGGACAGAAAACATGGACAATGCCAGCAGTTGTTCACAGTCAGAGCTCCACTCCCAGATCCTACATAGTGGAGACAGCTCAAGGTGAACATTACAGAAGGAACAGGCGCCACCTGTTGGCCACACCCAAAACACTCACCTCTGTCAGCAGGGATCCTGACCATGTCACTCCAGGGGAGAGTGGAAACACGGATGAGTCCCGAGCAGCAGAAATGCCAACTTCCACACCATATGTTACTCGCTCTGGCAGGGTGAGCAAGCCTGCAATCCGGCTGGATTTGTGAGGCGTATGGACTTGTGTACTGTGGGAGATTTTTAATTTTTTGTGAAAAGGGGGGTGATATACAGGTTAAAATTGTTGGCAGTAAATGTTCAGAGAAATGTTTAGAAAATAATCTTAGAGGGGGAGATGTAATGAATGAAAGGTCACGTGTTTAACTTGACCTACTCACGGATGTACGTGCAGTGCGTGTGACGTATACAGGAAGTTAGAAGCGCATGGTGATGAAGGTTGTATGTCGGATGAACGCTAGTAAAAGCTACACAGTTAAGAACCTACGAAGTCGGCTCGTTCCTGAATTATTCTTATGTCAGTAAGACAAGGCGTCTACGGACATTACAACCCCTATCCTACATAGAGTAATGAACTGGGTCTATTGTTGCTATCTCTTTATTCCTATTTTCTCTCTTTCTGCCTACATCACCCACACCCTCATATTTCCAGCACCCTTGAACCAATCACAATAGCATCTTATTAAGTTCGTTAGTTCGAACATGAGGGGCATAGGCTCACCAGTTAAACACAGTAAAATCCTAAATCACTTCATCAGGATGCATCCCCAGCTTGTTTACTGCAAGAAACTCACCTCGCTCTATCTGAGCACCTCAAACTTAAAGCTAAATGGGTTAGATCTTCTCTGCATCATACAACTCTATAAACAGAGGTGACTCTACACTGATTAATAGAAATATCTCATATCAGAGTAAAACCACCATCTCTGACAGAGAAGGGTGATTTATCATTATTAAAGGGAATACAGGCAATACAACATTAGCTATAGCTAATATTTATGGCCCCAGTGAGGATGACCCAACTTCTTTTCACACCATATTTTCAAAACTCATGGGCTTCTCAGACTCAAATATTGTAGTAGGAGGGGACTTTAACAGAGTACTCGACCCAAATTTAGACTGCTCACAAACTAAAGATAATCACGAGTCCTGGCGCTGTTCTGGTGTTATAAAACAATATTTGAGGGATTTTACCGTTGGCGATTATTGGCAATCAAAAAATCCACATAAGAGATTACTCACATTATTCACCATCTCACAAAAGCTTCTCCAGAATTGACTTTTTTTAACGAGTAAGTCTGTTATATCCAAAATGACTAACTCTGAAATCTGCTCCATTGTTCGATTAGTTTCATCTTGATTAATGAAACTAACCCCCCAAAAAAAACCCTGGTAGGTGGCAATTTAACACCTCACTTGTTAAAGGTTTTTTTTCCCCTTTTTCTCCCCCGTTGTATTTGGCCAATCACCCCACTCTCTGAGCTGCCCCGGTCGCTGCTCCACCACCTCTGCCGATCCGGGGTGGGCTGCAAACCTTCGATACACGTGGATTCGCCAGCCGCTTTTTTTCATCTGACAGTGATGAGTTTTGCTAGGGGGACGTAGCGCGTGGGAGGTTCAAGCTATCCCCCCCCCCCAAACAGGCGCCCCGAACGACCAGAGGAGGCTCTAATCCAGCGACCAGGACACATAGCCACATCCGGGTCCCCACCCGCAGATACGGCCAATTGTGTCTGTAGGGACGCCCGACCATGCCGGAGGTAACACGGGGATTTGAACCGGCGAGCCTCATGTTGGTAGGGGACGGAATAGACCACTATGATACCCGGATGCCCTCCCTTCTTACAGAATTCAACAAGTTCTTCTGCAGGGAATGAACATTCTTCGTCGATCTGAATGACTCTCCAGAAATTTCACTATATGTAACATGGAAAACGGCCAAGACAGTTTTGAGAGGTAGTATTGTTTCATTCTCTTCACACAAGAAAAAGAAAGAACAGGAATGTCAAAATAAGGTAGAAATAAAAATAAAAGACTTATACTCCCAAGTACCCCTTACACCCACTGAGCAAATCTGAAATGAGATAGTCAATAAAATATCAACTCAATACCATCATACATCAAAAGACACAATTTCTCATACAATGAGCAAGAGTGAAGTACTTTGAAATAAATGCAAAGCAACTTAAACGTGATAAAAAAAACACTCAACACAGCTATTGAAGATCCATATGGGAATATGACTCATAATCTGCATGAGATCAATACAATTTTCAGGGACTTTTATAATAAACTATATCACTCATATAAGGAATCTAGTATTTCAGACCAACCTCTCAAATCTATCCCAAAAGCAGGCCAATAAATTACCCCTACCAATATACTCAAAAGAGTTCAGGAAAGCTCTTCTGTCCATGCCCAACAATAAATCACATGGATCAGTGGAGCCAGTGGAATTCTACAAATACTTCTGACCAATCATATCCCAACTACTACTACTACTACTCTCGGCTGCTCCCATTAGGGGTCGCCACAGCGGATCATCCATTTCAATCTCGTCCTGTCTTCTGCATCTTCCTCTGTCACACCAGCCACCCAGAGCCCTAGAAAGAGAGAGTTACGTGAACTCCGTAGACGTCAATGGGCCAATTATTTAACAGCAATGGCGGATCATGGGAGCCCCGAATAGTTCCAAACAGTGCGACCCGGGGCAATAGGATTTCTATGGCGAAGGTATGTTTCTCGCATTAATCACAGGTTAATTTACAGGTAAGACGCTACAGTTAACATTTTAATGATGACCATTTTACAAGCGCGTTTGAATCAAATTAACGATGTAATTTAAAGCGTGACAGCTCGTCAATTCCTACACATGCGCATAGAATGTGTCACGTTGGACTATATCTATATCTATATATAAATGTAAAAATCTGACAATATTGGTTAGTAGTTACCAGAAATCGCGGCTAAGCAGTTCATTTAAATGACCCGCCAAGCTTCGTTTGGAACTATTCGGCGGCTACATGAACCACGTGACCCTCTCGCGTTCTGACCCTTCATTGACGTAACTCTCTCTTTCTAGGGCTCCGCAGCCACCTACCTGCATGTCCTCCCTCACCACATCCATAAACCTCCTATTTGGCCTCCCTCTTTTCCTCTTCCCTTGCAGCTCCATATTTAGCATCCTTCTCCCAATATACCCAGCATCTCTCCTCTACACACGTCCAAGCCATCTCAATCTTGCCTCTCTTGCTTTGTCTCCAAACCGTCCAACCTGAGCTGTCCTTCTAATATAATCGTTCCTAATCCTGTCCTTCTTCATCAAAATTTTAGCATCTTCAACTCTGCCACCTCCAGCTCCGCCTCCTGTCTTTTTGTCAGTGCCACTGTCTCCAAACCATATAACATAGCTGGTCTCACAACCATCTTGTAAACCATCCCTTTAACTCTTGCTGGTACCCTTCTGTCACAAATAACTCCTGACACTCTTCCCCACCCACTCCACCCTGCCTGCACTCTCTTCTTCACCGCTCTTCTGCACTCCCTGTTACTTAGGACAGTTATTTAAGTATTTAAGCTCATACGCCATTGTCATCCCCACTCCTTGCATCCTGACCATTCCACTGTCCTCCCTCTCATTCATGCATAGGTATTCCGTTTTGCTCCTACTGACTTTCATTCCTCGTCTCTCCAGCGCATACCTCCACCTCTCCAGGCTCCCCACAACCTAAACCCTACTCTTGCTACAGATCACAATGTCATCCGCAAACATCATAGTCCACGGAGACTCCTGCCTGATCTCGTCCATCAACCTGTCCATCACCATTGCAAACAAGAAAGGGCTCAGAGCCGATCCTTGATGTAATCCCACCTCAAACCCATCTGACATGCCAACCGCACACCTCACCATTGTCACACTTCCCTCATACATATCCTGCACCACTCCTACATACGTCTCTGCAACTCCCGACTTCCTCATACAATACCACACCTCCTCTGTCTGCACCCTGTCATATGCTTCTCTAAATCCACAATGACACAGTGTAACTCATTCTGGCCTTCTCTATACTTCTCAATCAACATTCTCAAAGCAAACATCGCATCTGTGGTGCTCTTTCGTGGCATGAAGCCATACTGCTGCTCGCTAATCGTCACCTCTCCTCTTCTTTCCCATATCTTCATGCTGTGGCTGATCAACTTTATACCTCTGTAGTTGCTAAAGTTCTGCACATCGCCCTTGTTCTTGAAAATATGTACCAGTATGCTTCTTCTCCACTCCTCAGGCATCCTCTCACTTTCCAAGATTGTGTTAAACAATCCAGTTAAAAACTCTACTGCCGTCTCTCCTAAACATCTCCACCCCTCCACAGGTATGTCATCAGGACCAACTGCCTTTCCACTCTCCATCCTCTTCACAGCTGCCCTCACTTCCTCCTTGCTAATCCACTGCACTTGTTGATTCACCATCTCCACTTCATCCAACATTATCGCTCTCTCATTTTCTTCATTCATCGCCCCTCAAAGTACTCCTTCCACCTTCTCAGTGTTTTGTTTGTTGTTTTAAAATGAATGGATGAAAATGAACCGAGACCTTTTCCCAAAATTCACGCCGAAGCTTTAATTTATCCCAGAAACCAGACTCCGTGTTCGTACGTCCCGACCTCTGACCTCAGTACGCCACGAGCCTGCAACACAACGTCTAAGATTATGGGTAACGCAGTTCCTAACAAAGGCATATAACGACACATAAATAAAAGCGTCGGCGTCAATTTGGAAAAGATCTCGGTCGATTAATTTTAAAACAACAAACAAAACATGGTACCAGGCGTGAGATGTTAAAATAAGTTATTTATTTTTATTGTATTTTAAGATCTTTCATGCTGTTCATCCTTAAGGAAAGACTTGTTTATTTGTTTATTTTTTTAAGAAGGGAAGATTATTTATCCCACAAGCCACACTCCGTGTAGAGAGAGTTTCGTCAATGAGGGGTCAGAACGCGAGAGGGTCACGTGGTTCATGTAGCCGCCGAATAGTTCCAAACGAAGCTTGGCGGGTCATTTAAATGAACTGCTTAGCCGCGATTTCTGGTAACTACTAACCAATATTTTCAGATTTTTACATTTATATATAGATATATTCCAACGTGACACATATTCTATGCGCATGTGTAGGAACATTGACGAGCTATCACGCTTTAAATTACATGGTTAATTTGATTCAAACGTGCTTGTAAAATGGTCATCATTAAAATGTTAACTGTAGCTTCTTACCTGTAAATTAACCTTTGATTAATGCGAGAAACATACTTTCGCCATAGAAATCATATACGCCCATTTCACGCCGTGGCCATCTTGGATTTTTAAAAAACCAAGTGGTGGGAGCTTAGCCACGCCCCCTTCTTACTCAATCGGAAATCAATGCAGCCGGGGCCAGCAGCAAACATGCTTTGGACTACCAACCTCGAGCACCTACCGTCATTTACCACAAATGACATCGAAAAATGGGCAGAGAAGGGGCGTCGGATCCCAAGGGATGGGGAATGGGAGAATATGAAAACTAAGCTGGATCTTTTCTTTTTCGAGTACTTTCTGCCTCTCCTGTGCCAGTGAGGAAAGACACACACACAGGGCTGTATTCAAAGAAGCTGTTTAATCACAATAAAATAAAAAATAAGATACATTTCATTTTTATACTGTACATTCAATATTTATACATTAGATTGTCCCATCTACAATATTTTCATTGTCCTTTAACTTTAACAAAACTGTTGCTTCATTTTAAACTAAAATATGTTCAGTCAACTGTCGTTCTGTTGTAGCAATAAACTGGAACTCGCTACCAACTCAAATCATCAATTGTTTACTAAACTAAGATAGTGATTGTTAAAGTGTGTTGTTATCTTCTACTAATGAGACGTTACAACTCGTTTCAACCCCACGGGGCTATAAACTTTAATAATAACTTCGGCACGTAAGGTTATGCATCATGCTCGGGTCCGTTATTCCAGGTGCAACAACCTAAACGACCCCTGTGTAAACAAGGAACTAAACAATGGTTCCTAACAATAGTTCCTATTGTTACATCCTTTCTCTTTTCAGTTTCTTCTTTTTTTATATAACCTTTAATACATTTGCACAACATTTGTGATTCACTTTTTTTTCTTTTTCATTCATGCCCCCCCCAAAGTCCATTAGTGCTACAGATCCATTCATCTATGTGATGTCACAAAGTCTTTGTATCGCTGCGGCTGCACAACAGAGCGGCCTGATCTGGTGGTAACAGGGTTGGCCCTGTCACCAGTGTCCTTGGTTTTGTTTCCTGCTAAGACACTGCGAGAAGGAACACTCTCTGAATGTCCGGGTTCAACACTCTCTGGCTGACTGGGGCTGCTGATCTCCATGTCCATAGTGTCAGTGAAGATTGCCCCTGGTGCATGCCTGAGGTGTCTGCGATTTCTCCTGATGACCCCACCCATGTGCAGCTGGACCTCATAGGATCTCCTATCGACCGGCCTCAGCACCTTGCCCACTCTCCAGCCAGTGTGGGGTGCGAGAGGCTGAACTCTCACACATTCACCTGGGGCAAGCGTGTCCACGTCTTTAGCCGACCTGTCGTAGTATGCCCTCTGCCGTTGTTGGTTATTTTGTAAATCCTGTTTCACCTGCACAACTTTCGGCTGTAACAGGCTTGCCTTGGTTGGCAGTAGTGTTTTGGTACGGCGACTGAGCAGCCGCTGTGCTGGTGTGGTATCAGTACCCTGTGATGGTGTGTTGCGGTGGTCCAGAAGGGCGAGATAAGGATCCCGTCCAGCAGCCTTGGCTTTGAGCAAGTCTTTTTGCTGTCTTAACAGCTGACTCAGCTTTGCCTTTGCTTTGCGGGTAACCTGGTGATGAGGTTTTATGTTGAAATCCCCACAGTCGACTGAACTTCTGGAATTCTTGTGACGAATACTGTGGGCCATTGTCCGAGATTACAATATCTGGGATACCTTGGCGGGCAAAATGAGCTTTCAGCTTCCGTATCACTTTTGTTGACTTGGTATCTGCCAGGTAATCTATTTCCCAAAAAATTGAGAAAAAATCAACAATTATGAGGTAGTCTTTGTTTTCAAACATGAACAGATCCGTGCCCACCTTTGCCCACAGCCTGCTTGGCACATCATGTGACATTAGTGTTTCTTTTTGTTGTTTAATGTCCATTGATCTGCAGATGTCACACTTTGCTATATATGATTTTATTTGGTCGTTCATGCCCTGCCAATAGACACACTCCCTAGCCCTCCGTAGGCATCCTTCCACACCCAGATGTGATGCGTGTAGGCGGCATGTCTTTCCTCAATGCATCAGGGATGACAGCGCGCTCACTCCTGAACACTATTCCATCTTGGTGGCTTAACTCCTCTTGGAATGAGAAGTAGGGCTTGATTTCCCTTGGTGTTTTTGACTTATCGTCAGGCCATCCTTGCTGCATCATTTTGATGAGAAGCTGCAGTGTTTCATCCTCTTTTGTGGCAGATCGTATATCATGTAGCCTGTCTGCTGCGATAGGTAAGTGTTGTGCCATGTTGACAGTCTCTAGTTCTGCATCCGGTGCACTCTCAGGAAGATAAGCTCTGCTCAGAGTGTCTGCTAGCAGCATGTCTCTACCTGGCACATATACTACATCTAGATCATACTTTTGTATGCGCAGCATCATTCCCTGCAGCCTTTTGGGTGCACTTAGTAGAGGTTTTCTCACTATTGTTTCCAACGGCTTGTGATCACTTTGCACCGTCACTTTTCGGCCGTATGTGTACTGGTGAAATCTTTCCATGCTAAAAACAATTGCTAAGAACTCCTTTTCTATTTGTGCATACCCACGCTCTGTTTGAGTGAGTGCTCTGCTTGCAAATGCTATTGGCTTACCCATCTGCATGAGCGCTGCGCCTAAACCTGTGTCTGAAGCGTCACACTGCACTGTGAGTTCCTCATCTGGGTTGTAATATTTCAGTACTGGGACCTTTGCTATAGTCTCTTTCAATTTGAGGAAAGCCTCCTCATGCTGTGCTGTCCAGTTCCACTCCCTGTTTTTGTGTGTCAAATCTCTCAACACTATGCACTGGTCTGAGAGATGGGGACAAAACTTGGCTAGATAATTTACCATACCTAGCAGCCTTTGCACTCCTTTCACATCAGTCGGTGCCGGCATCTTCTCAACGGCAAGCACTTTCTCTGGATCCGCCCTGAGTCCATCAGCCGTCAGGCGGTGTCCAATGTATGTGGTCTCTTTTTGTCTCAGCTTGAATTTGTCTTTGTTCAGCTTGATGTTCTTTTGTCTGCATCTTTCAAGAAACAGTCTCAGTTTTCCATCATGGTCACGCTCAGCTTCCTCCTGTGTTTCCCCTTGGCCTGTGATCAGTACATCATCAGCTATAATGTACAAGCCCGGTACACCGTCCAGCACTTGTGTGAGCTTTCTCTGAAAGATTTCTGGGGCCGGACTTATCCCCATTGGCATCCTCAGCCACCTGTAACGTCCGAATGGAGTGGCAAATGTTGTTAAATAGCTGGACTCCTCCTCCAGCTGCACATGCCAGA
Organism: Lampris incognitus; assembly: GCF_029633865.1. Taxonomy (NCBI): domain Eukaryota; kingdom Metazoa; phylum Chordata; class Actinopteri; order Lampriformes; family Lampridae; genus Lampris; species Lampris incognitus. The sequence goes on along the minus strand of NC_079216.1, from coordinate 29,285,554 downwards.
ATCCACTCTTGACATCACACACTGTGAACACTTTTGCTTTTGACAAGTCCGGTAAAATGTCCTCAATGGTTGGCAGTGGGAAGTGACTGCGCTTTAGAGCTTTGTTCAAAGGCTTGGGATCGATACACACTCTTGGTTTCCCACTTGGTTTCTGTACCACCACCATTGCACTGATCCAATCTGTACTGCATTCCACAGGTGTTATGATCCCTCTTTGCTGTAGGTCCTGTAGCTCGTCCTTCAGTGGTTTCATCATGGCGACTGGGACCCGCCTCTTTGGCAGCTGTACTGTGCTGTCCACCTCTATTTTGTATTTTCCCTCGAGGCAGCCATCGCCAATGAACACATCAGCATACTCATCTTTAATTTGTCCCATTATCCACTGTCCTGTTGTTGTTTCTGTTGTGACAATACTGTCTATTGTCATGATGTTTTCATATTGCACTTTTATCAATTTCATGGCCTCACTGGCTCTCCTACCCAGCAGAGGCACTGTACCAGCTGCATTCACCACCTGGAACTCTAAGCGATATAGCTTGTTGTTTCTCGGGTTTCTTATTTTCACTTTACATTTTCCCCGTGGTTTTAATTTGATTTTATTGTACATTACTAGTACACTCTTCGTGTGTTCTAATTTGGCATCTGGATTCAGCAGGTTAATTGGGATGATATTGCAACTGGCACCACAGTCTATTTGGAATTTGATCATGTCCTTGCCTAGAAGCATGCCAGCATAGAGAAGCTGAGTTTTCTTCATTTTCTCAGTTTCTTTTACACAGGTGATAATATCTTCATATTCATCACTCTCAGATTCAGTTGTTATTTTACTCACATATTTCTTTTTCCTTAGTTCCGGTTTTACTCTGCATTTTGCTGCAAAGTGGTTCTCTCTTCCACACTTTGTGCACTTCTTCCCAAACGCTGGGCACTTTTGTTTACTTTTCTCATGCGTTTTTCCACAATATCTGCACTCCACAGTGTTGCTCGTCTGTTTCCGATACTGTGCTCCTTGCACTGCATGTACCTCTTCCACCATCGATCCCGAGATGGTTTTCACATTGTCCTTTGAGAGCTCAGTGGCTCTGCACAGCTGCAAACATGTGTCCAGTGTCAAGTTTTTCTCTCGGAGCAGTCTTTCTCTTACGATTGTGTTGTTACCTCCACACACAATCCGATCCCGAATGAGCGAGTCCCTCACTGTCCCAAAGTTGCACGTTCTTGCCAACACTCTCAGTTCCATGACATAATGGTCTATATTTTCACTGGTGCCCTGGTTTTTTGTAAAAAACCGATAACGTTCCACAGTCTCGTTAACGCTGGGGTCGCAGTGATCATCAAACTTCTCGATAACGTCATCTAACGTCCATGCATCCTTCGGTGTGTTGCCCAGTAACGTGTCCATAAGTTCCCTGCCGCTCTCCCCGACAAGATAGCTGAACAGTTTCACCTTCTGTTTGTCATCGGCGTCAGCCATGGCTAAATCCACATACAGAGCAAACTCGTCCTTCCAGGCCTTCCATGTCCTCGAAAGGTTGCTTGAGTCCAGACATAACGTTTGCGGTGGTTTAAGCCCATCCATGTCACACGGCAGTCTCACGCTAGCAGCTAATGCTAACATATACTGAACGTTGCTTAGGAACACTAACCGCTCTCCCGCTCCTAGAAACTTTTCCGCACCAAACTTCAAACCGAGTCGTCCGCCGCTTCCACCATGTTAAAGTGTGTTGTTATCTTCTACTGAGACGTTACAACTCGTTTCAACCCCACGGGGCTATAAACTTTAATAATAACTTCGGCACGTAAGGTTATGCATCATGCTCGGTCCGTTATTCCAGGTGCAACAACCTAAACGACCCCTGTGTAAACAAGGAACTAAACATGGTTCCTAACAATAGTTCCTATTGTTACAGTGATTGCTCATCTCAAGGTGTGGGCTGAAAAATGGGACTGTACTGAAATGAAGTTAAATATGTTTCAATCTATCTAAGGTTTGTGTGCACTATTTTCTTGTCAGCTGAATTTAACAAAGGTTTAAAACAGTGGTCCCTGAAAATTTGTTAGGAGAGCACACACAGTCCACAGTTGGTTGACTGTTCCACTTAGTGAAAGGGGTATGACTCCATCAAAAATGTGGTACTCCTTTATGCGTCTTATTGACCGTTCGACGTGTATTCTCAAGCCAGCAATACTCTGTGTCCACTTGGGCATGGATAAGTAGACACGCTGGCCGCTGGCTGGCGGGTCTGACCCTTTAGTCTAGCGGTTAGCGATGTCTACTTATCCATGCACGTTACACTACCCCCCTCCTTCGGGAAGCGCGTCTACGCGCTTAAGCATATCAGCTCCTTCACGCCTCAGGGCGCATACGCTTCCGATGGCCTTACGGTCGCTCCATCCCACCGCTGCCACCAATGTAGCGAATTCGGGGGACAACGCAACCACAGGAACTGCCGCGGCCGGGAAGCGAACCCGTGTCGCCCGCACCGCAGGAGACATCGCTAACCGCTCGACTAAAGGGTCAGACCCGCCAGCCAGCGGCCAGCGTGTCTACTTATCCATGCACGTTACACTTTGCATTTGAGTCCATCGCACCATGGACTCTGCAGTAGGCTGTAAAGCTAGGAAGAGTGCTTTGAGGGTGTGGTAATCCTTAAAACCAGTGTAAAACCTGATCAGATTGGGCGCACACTGGAAGCGTTCTAGACCAAAACGCTCACTTTTCAGCTTTTTATTTTCGTCCTCCAGGAAAGCGATGCGTTTCTTTACTGCGTCAAGCTGGTCTTCCACAGAAAGGGGCTTCACGTCGTAGTCATGATCAGGTAGAGTCGCCTAAACCTCACTGGACACATGAGGATATGTCATACATGTGGGAAGCAATATAAATCCACAAATTTTCCTGTTATCAAGATGATAACTATCCACTACTGAAAGATTAGTGAATATATATATACATATTATACAATGCAGTAATCTACATGTTTGAAAAATTGTATTGTACTGACAGTAACAACTCACCTATCTCCCTAATGTTCCTCTTCATGTTCCTCTTCATCTTCTTCCGCTATTAAGTCACCAATGCGACTACAAACAGGAGCAAACATTTTTGAAACGCCAAGGATTTATCTCTTTCCCTTCTTTGATAGGAGTTGCAGGATGGTACACAGCAGTACGACATGTTGCTTCCAGCAGTGTTTTCAATAAAGAAGGGGGCGTGGCTAAGTTCCCACCGCTTGGTTTTTTTAAATCCAAGATGGCCGCGGCGTGAAATGGACGTATTGCCCCGGGTCGCACTGTTTGGAACTATCCGGGGCTCCCATGATCCACCATTGCTGTTAAATAATTGGCCCATTGACATCTACGGAGTTGACGTAACTCTCTTTCTAGGGCTCTGCGTGTTCGTACGTACCGGGGAGCCAAGATGGCGGCGTAGTGTTCGGTCTACAGCAGAACCCGCTCTGTCATGAAAACTTTTTAAAAGCAACAAAACGAACTTTCAGGATAAAAAATTGAAGCCACATGTGATGGCAAAAAATCTCGGCTCAGAGAAGAGAAAAATTACGACTCCCAGTTCTTCTCCATCCAAACGTTTTGGCAAGAGACAAAACATGGAAACTGACGCCGCAGAAAACATCATTGCTACGCTCAAGATGGCTATCAAAGAGCAAGGGGCTAGCATTGGGAAAAGTATCAGTGACCTGCGGGTTACTGTTAACTTTATTTCTGAAGATCTCAAGGAGCTGAAAGGAAAGTTGACGCACACCGAAGCGAGAGTGAGTAAAGCAGAGGAAAAAATCCAAAATTTGGAAAGCGAGGTGCTGGAGCTGTCACGATACAAACGAAGATGGAATCTGCGACTTCACGGGCTAACTGAGGAAGACGGAGAAGACGTTCGCAGAAATGTAATTGAAATCTGCCAAAACATGGCTCCTGACCACCGAGAGAAATTCCCGGAGGTACTCGACTCAGTGCACAGGCTTGGGCAAAGACGTGAGTCTTCAGCGGCACCACTGCCCCGTGTAGTAATCATTCAATTTCGAGACATTATCTGGAAGACGGCGAAACGATCCGACTATTTGACGACCAGGAAGCTGCGCTTTAAGGAAGACCTTTCTCCCGAGGACTGAGAGAGGCGCAACCTATTGTGGCCGCAGGTTGAGAACACGAAAGGAGGGGAAGATTGCATACTTCGTGGGAGCCCGTGCGTTTGTGAACAGAAAGGAGATTCACTGAAGTGCCTTTCATCATGTAAGCTAATATGACTCAGGAGTTATTTTTCCTTATTCGTTTTCTAAATATACAATATGCTGTTGTTGCTAAAAACACTTATTATGTAATGACAGAGTAGTCCTGTTCTCTCTGTAATTTACACACTTTTTCTCAGGGTGAAAAGTTAGTTACACTCAAAATTTCATCTTTATCTTTTGTTTCTTTTAATGCTCGAGGATTAAGGGACAATACCAAAAGGAAAGCACTGCTATTATATGCTAAAAGCCTGAATACTGATTTTTGTTTGATACAAGAATCTCACTCTGAATCTAATGACATTAGATTCTGGAAATCCCAATGGGGAGAGGACTTGTGGATGTCTCATGGCACAAACCACTCAGCAGGAACTCTGACTTTGAAACACAAGTTTAAAGGGAAAGTTATCTCTTCACAGACAGATCCAAACGGTCACTTTATTTTGTTGGTTATTATTGGGAAACGTTTATGGTTATAACAACAAACAGGAGAATATTACCTTTATGCATTCAGTAAATGCAAAAATTGATTCTATAATAAGTAAATTTGCAGATCTAAAGATCATATTCGTAGGAGACTGGAATCATCCAATTAATGATATGTTAGATAGATGGCCAAATAAAAGTAATACAAATAATAGTAATTTGTTAGATTTTATAAATGAAAGAGATCTGATTGATATTTGGAGGTATAAGAATCCTACAGTTAAAGAATTTACGTGGAAGAACAGGTCAGGGTCATTACAGTCTCGTATTGACTATTGGTTGATTTCCGATCCATTATCTGAACATGTCTCTTCAGTTAAAATGTTACCAACACCCTTGACGGATCATAAAACTATCTTTTTGGAGCTGTATATGTCTACTAGTCATCAGACTAAAAGAGTCAACTCATATTGGAAATTAAATAATTCTCTTTTATTGAATGAATCTTTGGTAAAGGAGATTGAAATGAAAATAGATGAATGCTGGGATAGGGCATGTGCTGAAAATATGTATGGCAAAAATTGGGAGTTCATGAAATTTGAATTAAGGTCCCTTATAATGAAAAGAGGAGCTGAAATAGTTAAAAACAGAAAAAAAGAAGAATCAGAAATGATCTCTGAAATTATTGCTTTATCATCACAGCCACTTGAAAATTTATCAGAGGATAACAAGAACAGACTTCAAATTCTACAATTAAAATGAGATAATCTATATATTCACAAGGCAAAAGGAGCTTTTGTGCGCTCTAGGAGGAGATGGCTTGAGGAGGGAGAGCAAAACTCCAGCAATTTCTTCAAATTAGAGAAACAACATAATACACTTTGCAGCATGACCAAACTCTGTTCAGATGGTGTCATCACACAAGACCCTAAAAAGATTTCTGAGACATGTGAACTATTTTATAAAGACTTATATAAATCTAAACTGTCAACAAATGACATGGAAAGTTTCTTCAACTCTTTAGGTAATATTGAGAGCATCAGCAATGCTAATAAAGATTTGTGTGATGCCCCCATCACAACATTGGATGTTGAGGATGCTATTAAAAAAATGAAACTCAATAAGAGTCCTGGGAATGACGGATTAACCTCAGAGTTATATAAATGTTTCTCCAAGGACTTATCACGCTTTTTACATAAAGTATATATAGAAAGCGTTGCTAATGAAAAGCTCCCTCCTTCATTGTCTCAGGGGTTGATCACTTTGATTCCCAAACCGCAAAAATACTATTTGTTGTTAGATAATTGGAGACCTATTTCACTCTTGAACAATGACTACAAGATAATTGCTATGTGTTTGGCTAAAAAATTGAAAAGTACACTTAATGACATTATTGATGAAACACAGTCTGGTTTCATGACTGGTAGACATATAACAAACAACATAAGACTGGTGATTGATATCTTGGATCATTCAGAATTAATTACAGATAACAGCTTCATTCTTTTTTTAGATTTTTATAAAGCTTTTGATTCCATTGAACACAAATTCATATTTAAAGCACTTGACATTTTTGGTTTTGGGAATATGTTTAAAAAATCTGTCAAAACGTTATATGCAGGTGCAAATAGTTCAATCAAACTCCCATATGGCACTACTAAAAGATTTAACTTAAATCGTGGAATCCGTCAAGGTTGTCCGATCTCGGCATATCTCTTCCTTCTTCCTATGCAATTACTCTCCATTCATTTCAAAAACAGTGATGTATTGGGTCTCTCTATTGTTGGCAGAACACTGACTATCACTCAACTTCCAGATGATACAACACTTTTTTTTAAAGGATAAATTTCAAGTTAATAAAGCAATCAAAGTCATTAACTCTTACTCAATGGCCTCTGGCCTTAAACTGAACATTTCAAAATGTGAGCTTCTTCCTGTTAATAGTTGCACAGATACTATTATTTCTGGGATCCCTGTGAAGCATAAGGTTAAATATCTTGGTATTATAATTGAAAAAGACCAAAACTCTAGACTATCTGAAAATTTTAATCCACTTATAGCTTCAGTCCAACAGAGGTTTAACCTTTGGCTTCAAAGAGATTTGTCTATTACTGGAAGATCCGTGGTAGCTAAAGTTGAAGGCCTCTCCAGACTTATATATGCAGCTATGGCACTTGATGTCTCAAAAGACATATGCACTAAAATTGACAGAATATTATTTGAATTTATCTGGAAAAAAGAATACATTATATTAAGAAGAATGTCATGATAAATAAATTATGTTCTGGTGGGATTAATTCTTTAGACTTCACGTCCTTAATCTCTTCTTTTAAAGTCAAATGGATCAAACTTTTCTTAAAAAATCCCAACTCAATCTGGAATTTTATTACTGCCCATATATCTAATTCACTTGGAGGAATGCATTTTCTCTTAAGGTGCAATTACAATATTTATAAATTACCGATAAAACTGTCCAACTTTCATAGTCAACTTTTGTTATCCTGGTCAATGATGTACTCACACAATTTTTCTCCCCATAAATATTTCATTTGGAACAATCAAGATATTAGGTTAAAGAACAAATCTTTATATATTAAGAGATGGGTTGATAATAAAATTTTACTTGTTAGTCAATTACTGAATGACAATGGTCAGCTTTTCACTTATGAAGAATTTCTTTCTGTATATGGTTTCCCTGTTACACCAAGAGAATATTCTATTGTATTTGATGCAATACCAGATGGAGTTAGAAGGTTATTGTTGTCTGCTCCTAAAGGTAAAAGTTGTACTATTCCAGGTTTAACTCCTGATGACATATATATTGGTAACTTGTGTCCTTTATTAAGTGATAAAGCCACTAATCAATGCGTTAGAAATATTATTCAGAGAGACATTGTTTCTAAACCTGCAGCCATTTTCTACTGGAATAATATTTATAATGACATAGATTGGAGGAACACTTGGATTTTATCATGAAAATATTGTATTACAAATAAGGTACGAGAAGTTACATTTAAACTGCTTCACAGATGTTATCCAGTCAAGTCCCTTCTTGTAAAATACAAGATTAATATTGACACACCCTGTTCCTTTTGTGGCAATGTGGATGAAACCATATGTCATTTATTTTGGGATTGTACCTACTCTCATGTTTTTTGGATTGATCTAAATAATCTCATAAATAACAAAATTGACTCTTCTTGTAAACTGGACATCCAACATGTTTTATTTGGTCTGTCACAAAATGAGGAAATAAGTTCAGAAAAAATGTATATTATCAACCTTCTATTAATATTTGCTAAATTTCATATTCATTGTACCAAATGTGCACACCAGCGTCCAAACATTAGTGTATTCAAAGCACTTCTTTCATCCCATTTAGAATCTTTAAAAGAATGTATGAATCCTAAAGCCAGCAAAACCAGAAGACTATGTGAAGAATATAATTTAACTTAAATCCTGTATCTCGAACTTTTTTATTTTGTCTTTTCTTTTCTTTTTTTATGGATACGTAAATTTTAATTTTGAAATAATTTATATTTTTGTAACTACTTTTTGTCCTATTGTGATGTAATATTTTCTTGTTTATATGTTTTGTTCAATATTTTTTTTTTTAAAAAAAGTGCCATATTAAACAGTAAATACTAAAAAAAAAAAAAAAAGTGTTCGTACGTCCCGGGGGATGGCCAAGATGGCGCTCTGAGCGGTGACGTTTTCGTGAGCTCTGCAAACCTAATTGTTTTTTTTAACTAAATACGGCGAACCACGACTTTATTTGTGCCTATTGGACAATTACTACTCACCCGCAACTTTTGCTGACACCAACAAACCAAAATGAGCAAACTTGAGAAAAGAAAGAACGAACCTAGGAAGTCTACAGCTAACATCAGCCCCGCTAGCAAGCCTGCTAACGTTAGCCAACCCAAGAAGTCAACTTCGACACCTGATAAGCCTGCTGACGGTAAAAATACTTTTCTCGACTCCATGCATGACTATCTCGAAGCGGTACCCGAACCACCACAATTTGCCCTGATGGAAGAAGACTTTCCTTCGCCTCCTCTCACACCATGTTGCTCTCCTGCCGGTAAGCTAAGAAAAGTTGGGGACGCGGAGACAACTACTGTTCTCTCCCAGCTCACGTCTCTTACTAGCCTGATTAACTCGAGGTCGGATACGCTGGAAAAAATGGTCAGTGGCAACACCACAGTGATCTCCGAGGTGAAAATGGCAGTTCAAGAGAACACTAAACAAATCACAGCCGTGAAAGAGTCATTTGATGCTGTATGTGCTGAGATAAATGATATGAAGGACAGAGTTGTCAGCGTTGAATCACAGCTTGAAAAATACAAGGCATACGCTGAAACACAGGAGAAGCGGATGTCTCACCTGGAGAGCTATTCACGCCGTTGGAATTTTAAACTATACGGCTTGGCCGAGAAGGAGAAGCAAGACTTGCGGCAAGAGGTTATCCAGGTGTGCCAGTCTGTTTTACCGGAGGCGAAGGATAAACTACCAGACGTCGTGGATACGGTGCACCGCCTCGGTCAAAAGAAACCCAGCGACAACCAACCCAGAGGCGTCATCATGCAGTTCACATCCAGGGTCCACCGTGATGCTGTCTGGCGGGCCGCAAAGAAGTCAGCCTTCCTGAAGGACAACAACCTAAAGCTGGCAGAGGATCTGTCAGCTGATGACCGCGACCGGAGAAACCGACTCTGGCCCGCCGTGGATAAAGCACGCAAGGAAAATAAGTTAGCGTTTTTCGTCAGGGGACGCGCGTTCGTGAATGGGACATAAATATTTCCACCTCAATGACGTTTTCTGAGGTAGCACAAGGTACAAACTGAAGTAATACACGGTTCAACTGCCTTCTATTCATCTCTTACATTGACTGCTCTTTCTTCTTGTTATTTGATATTAGGTTTAATTGCACTCAAAAGCTAACCAGGTTTAAGCTGCCATATATTTCTCAGTTATTTATAATTTGAATATGCACTATTTTAAGCACTCATGCATACATTGAGTATTGTGTGAGTTGAACAGCAGCTATTTTTGTTGGACTATTTAAAACGAGTGAGAGATTTGACTTTTTGCCTTCAAAACTCACACACTCACATGAGGTGAGCTATATGTTACTTTGGCTGTATTTTATTATAAATACTTTTTGTTATGGCTCAAGTTCACTGGTCCTTCATCGAGGGTTTGCAGTTCTCACCTTCAACAGTACTCTCTTAAGTGACCACAGGTTCTCAATTTAACCACTTCTTCTCTTATTTGGTCTAAGCTTTCACTTATTTGTCCTTTTTTCTTTTTTTCTTTCCTTGCTTTATCCTTATGTCGTTGTCTATTATCTCTTTAAATGCGAGAGGTTTAAGAAGCAATGTGAAACGTAAAGCCATATTTTTATATTGTAAGCAGTTTGGCACAGATTTTTACTTTATACAAGAGTCCCAGTCAATTGAGCAAGACAAGTGTTTCTGGAGGTCGCAGTGGGGAAATGATTTGTGGTTGTCTGTCACGTATCGGGAAAGAACCCAAAAGCAGACGGGACAACCAGGTAAGGGAAGAATCCAGTCTTTATTGAAGTGACCGATCTCGGGGTAGAGCAGGAGGTGGCTCTGTGGCAGGTACGCAGGCAGGCAGAAGTCTATGAATGGCGACGTTCCAGCGAAGACTGGTCCATAGTGGAGGCCTTTTAAGGGTGAGGGCGATTGCCGGGGTGAAGGGGGGGGTCAGCAGGTGTCAGCTGGCGTAGCAGGTGTCAGCTGGTGTAGCAGATGTCAAGGGCGATCACTTTGATGTCAAGGGCGAAAGGCTGTGACAGTACCCCCCCTCCGAGGGGCGCCACCGGGCAACCTACCAGGCCCGTCAGGGTGCGTCCTGTGGAAGTCCCGGAGTATGTTCGCGTCCAGGACAAGGCGACGAGGGACCCAACACCTCTCCTCCGGGCCATATCCCTCCCAGTCCACGAGATACTGCAGGCCGCGACCGCAGCGACGAGAGTCCAGGAGACCAAACAGTGTAAGCCGGATGATTGTTGATCATACGAGGAGGTGGGGGCGGGGAGGGCGGAGGAACTAGAGGGCTGGTAGAGACAGGTTTGAGGCAGGACACATGGAAGGAAGGGTGAACCCGGAGAATGCGGGGCAGCTTCAGATGGACCACAGAGGGGTCAATGACTTTGACAATCGGAAAGGTACCAATATACCTGGGGGGACAGTTTTTTAGTGTCCGATCTCAAGGGTAGATCCTTGGTAGAGAGCCATACCTGGTCACCAGGGGAGTAGTCCGGAGCAGGGGTGCGATGACGATCCACCAAGCACTGGTAACGGCCGGAGGCCCTGAGCAGTGCAGCACGGGCTCGCCGCCAGGTCTGACAGCACCGACAGACATGGGCCTGGACAGAGGGAACCGGAATGTCTACCTCTTGAGAAGGAAAAAGGGGGGGCTGATAGCCGTAAAGGCATTGAAAAGGGGACAACCCAGTAGCAGACGATGGCAGGGTGTTATGGGCATATTCTACCCAGGGAAGTTGTGAGGACCAAGAGGATGGGTTGGCAGACACCAGACAGCGGAGGACAGTCTCCAGTGCCTGGTTGGCCTTCTCGGCCTGGCCGTTGGTCTGAGGCTGGAACCCCGATGACAGGCTGACGGTGGCACCGATGGCAGAGCAGAAAGCCTTCCGGACAGCAGAAGTGAACTTGGGGCCACGGTCAGACACTATATCACGGGGAAGACCGTGGACCCGGAAAACCTCCCTGACCAGCAGATCCGCAGTCTCTCGGGCCGAAGGCAGTTTAGACAAGGGCAAAAAGTGAGCAAATTCACTGAAGCGATCAACAACAGTCAGTACGACGGTGTTACCGTCGGAGGCGGGCAGACCAGAGACGAAATCCAAGGACAGATGCGACCAGGGACGGTGTGGAACAGGCAGGGGGCGCAGCAGACCGGCACTGGCCCGAGTGGAGGGCTTATTCTGGGCACAAACAGGACAGGTAGAAACAAAAGACCCAGTATCCTCCATCATGGAAGGCCACCAGAACCGCCTGCGGAGGAAGGCTAGGGTATGGGTTATTCCAGGATGGCAGGTAAGTTTGGAAGAGTGAGCCCACAGCAACACGCTAGATCTAACAGCGTCTGGAACAAACAAGCGCCCGGGGGGACCGTTACCTGGGTCAGGCTGAGTCTGTTGTGCTGCCATGACCTCCCTTTCAATGTTCCAGGTGACAGCCGCAGCCGCAACCACACAGGTAGAGGGAACGATGGTGTCAGGTTGGAGCTTGGGCTCAGACTCCTCCCAATGCACACAAGACAGAGCATCGGGCTTGGCATTCCTGGAGCCAGGTCTGTACGTCAAACAAAAATTAAAACGACCAAAAAAGAGCGCCCACCTGGCTTGGCGCGCGGTGAGTCACTTTGCTGACTGGATGTATTCCAGGTTCTTATGGTCAGTCCACACTATAAAAGGAAGCTCAGACCCCTCCAGAAAATGTCGCCATTCCTCCAGTGCCAATTTCACTGCCAGGAGCTCACGATTCCCCACATCATAGTTCCTTTCAGCTGGGGAGAGACAGCGAGACAGGAAGGCACAGGGGTGTGTCTTGCCATCCTCACTGGAGCGCTGAGAAAGGACCGCCCCCACCCCAATCTCAGAGGCGTCCACTTCTACAACGATCTGTTTGGTTGGGTCTGGCTGGATGAGGATAGGAGCTGTGGTGAAGCGGTGCTTGAGGGCTTGGAAAGCTGCCTCTGCTACAGGGGTCCACAGGAACGGTCTGGAGGTGGAGGTAAGAGCGGTTAGTGGGGCCGCAACGCGGCTGTAGTTGCGGATGAACCATCTGTAGAAGTTGGCAAACCCGAGGAACCTCTGAAGCTGCTTACGGCTGGTCGGGCTTGGCCACTCAAGAACCACTCTGACCTTGGCGGGGTCCATTCTCACCTGCCCATCGGCCACGATGTAGCCCAGGAAGGTGACTGAAGGGGCATGGAATTCGCACTTCTCTGCTTTTACGAAAAGGTGGTTCTCCAGAAGCCGTTGAAGGACTTGGCGGACGTGCATGACATGCTCTGACAGGTCTCTGGAAAAAATCAGGATATCATCCAGGTAAACAAAAACGAAACGATCCAACATGTCATGTAGGACATCATTGACCAGACTCTGGAAGACAGCTGGGGCATTAGTGAGACCAAACGGCATCACCAGATATTCAAAATGCCCCAGGGGGGTGTTGAAGGCAGTCTTCCATTCATCTCCGTCTCGAACCCGGACCAGGTGGTAAGCATTGCGGAGGTCTAGTTTAGTGAACACTGTGGCTCCCTGGAGAGAATCAAAAGCAGAAGTCATGAGGGGCAGAGGGTACTTATTCTTGACTGTGATGTTATTGAGGCCTCTATAGTCAATACACGGCCGGAGGGTCTTGTCCTTCTTGGCCACAAAAAAGAACCCCGCACCAAGGGGTGATGATGACTGGCGAATAAGACCAGCAGCCAAGGAGTCCTTGATGTACCTCTCCATGTACTCCCGCTCAGGCTTGGAGAGGCTATATAGGCGGCTGCTGGGGAGGGGAGCGCCCGGCAGCAGGTCAATTGCGCAATCATAGGGGCAATGAGGAGGCAGGGAGAGAGCTTGCTGCTTGTTAAACACGGCTTGGAGGTCATGGTACTCTGGAGGCACCAGTGACAGATCAGAGGTCTCAGAGCTTGACACCTGACAGGGGACAGACTGAGGCAGAGCAGACTGGAGGCATATGGCATGACAGACGGGACTCCAACTTGAAATTCTGGCCGATGACCAATCAATATGGGGACTATGCTTAACCAGCCAGGGATGACCAAGTATAATGGGAACAAAGGGAGAATTGATAACGAAAAAACTTAACTCCTCTTGATGATGAACAGGAGGCGCACAGGCTCGGTCTTAGAGGTTATCCGGGCCAGGAGACGTCCATCCAGGGCATTAGCTTCAAGAGGCTAGTCCAGACTCACAGTGGCAAGACCTAGCTGCTTCACAACACTTGCATCCAAAAAGCTTTCATCAGCTCCAGAGTCAATTAAAGCCAAAAGTTTAGTGGACTGTATTGTGTTTAGAAATAACGTCAGGACACAGCACTGTCGCTCGACACAACCACTACGTTGCATTCTTTATTTAGACTGACACAGCATCACAGGCAGACCCGATCAAACAACCCAGAGCCCGCAGGCATCACCAATCGATCCCAGCACAATAGAACAGCACCAAATCAAATGCAGCACTGTCGATGTGTGCAGACATAACACCCCCCCCCCCCCCCGGCAGGATTTCAAACATGAAAGGTTGACACAAAGTCCTCTAGGTGGCCAGGGCGTAAACGTGTGCGAACAGGTCGCAGGGCGGTCTGGGGCTGGGCAGGCCGAGGTGTGGATGGAGAAGGCAGGGGAAGCTGAGGCCCAGGAATGTCTGGGGCCCGTGTAGGAGCTGCATGAAGCCCCGGGGCGTCTCGCCATGCTGAGGGAATGGCTAAGGTTGTGTCACCAGCTGTGTGTGGCGGAGCTGACACCTTCCGTAGACGACTGGAGTGCCACCGAGTCCCATCGCTGAGGAGGTAAGTGGCTGGGCCCAGCTGGCGGGTGACTTGGAGAGGAGAGGACCAGTATGAAGCCATTTTATTGTCCCTGTGGGGCCTGCGGACCCTGACCCAGTCTGACACATTGATGTCTGGCACCCTGGTTCGTTTTGACTGGTCAAACCGTTGCTTCATCCGCGTCTGCTGACGAGTGACTGAGGCTCTGACCCCAGAGGGAGGTGCCTGGGGTGTGGAGGGGCGGAGCCTGTCAAGGGGCATGCACAGTTCCCGGCCTAGCATGAGAGAGGCTGGGGAGACGCCTGTGGTCGAGTGCTGTGTGGCCCGATAGTGCAGCAGAGTGTGACGGATGGCCTGCGTGAAAGAGCACCCTTGGGCCATGTGTGCTCTGAGGCCGTTCTTCAGTGACTGGTGAAAGCGTTCAATGCCGCCATTGGCCTGGGGGTGGTAGTACGCAGTGCGTATATGACGGATGCCCTTGCTTTCGAGATAAGCAGTAAACTCAGCAGAGACCAGCTGAGGGCCGTTGTCAGTGGTGATGATCTTTGGGAGGCCCCAGCGAGAGAAAAGAGAGTCCAGGAAGTCGATGATGATCTGTGAGGCCACAGTGCTGGAAGTGGTGAGTTCAGGCCATTTTGAGTGTAGATCGTAGGCGACCACCATGAAGCGTTGGTGGTGGGAAACTCCATGGATCTCACCACAAATGTCCAACTGCAGGTGTTCCCATGGCTGAGAGGGCCAGGCGAGAGGTTGCAGGGGTGGGGGAGCCTGGTGGCCAGTCTTGCCACTCACTAGGCAGGCAGAACAGTCCTTCACCAGAGCCTCAATATCTCTGTCTATCCCCGGCCACCACACCAGGTCTCGGCAGCGCTGTTTCAGTTTCACAATGCCCAGGTGGCCTTCATGCGCCATATTGAAAACACGTGCACGGAGAGCAGCTGGGACCACTGTGCAAAATCCACGTGCCAGGCAGGTGTCGTTCCAGCAGGAGAGCTCCTGTCTGACACGGGCGAACGCAGCCAGCTCCTCTGGGACCTTGTGAGGCCAGCCGTTCTGGTTGTAGGTGCGGAGCTGGGAGAAGACAGGGTCCTGTTCGGAGGCTGCCCTCAGCTTCTGCAGAGAGACAGTGGCCTGAAGGGGTGTGTGTAGCATTTGGACAATGTCCTTTTCCATGCAGTCAGTGTCCGTCTGTGGAGCTGGGGTGGAGACAGAGCGAGAGAGCAGGTCGGCGACAACATTGTCTCTGCCTGGGGTGAACTGCAGGCTGAAGTTGTACTGGCGGAGGCGGTCAGACCAGCGGTGCAACCTCAGGGGTTTGTGGCCTGTCCCAGATGTGGACAGCAGCGCTGTCAGGGCCTGGTGATCTGTCCTGAGGGTGAAGGAGCGGCCATAGAGGTAGGGGTGCCACCTTTCATAAGCCCAGATACAGGCTAACGCCTCACGCTCACCCACGGAGTACAGCTGCTCGGTCAGGTTGAGGGCACGGGAGGCGAAGGCGATGGGCTTCTCCACACCATTCTGGGTTTGAGACAGCACAGCCCCTATCGCTGTGGCTGACGCGTCACAGGTCACAAAGGTGGAGCTGGAGATGTCGAAGTGAGCCAACACTGGTGGTGAAGTCAGTTGAGTCTTGAGAACGCGCACAGCGTCACTACATGCCTTTGACCACACCCATGGCTCGTCCTGACGCAGCAGCTGGCGCAGGGGGGCTGTGGTCACAGAGTACTGGGGAAGAAACCTCAGGTAGTAACTTGTCATACCCAGGAAGGAGGCAACCTGGGCGGCCGAGCTGGGCTCAGGGATGGCCTGAATGGCGTCCACGTTGGATTGTAGTGGAGTTACACCACTCGCTGACAGCCGGAACCCCACGAACTCGATGGCTGGCACAGAGAGGACACATTTCTCAGCATTGAGAGTTAGCTTGTGCTTGGACAGGGCTGCGAAGACCATGTTGAGGTGCTTGTCGTGGATTTCACTGGTTGGCCCGTGTACCACTATATCGTCCAGATAATTGGCCACGCCCAGTATGCCAGCCAGCACCGAGACCATGATTTTCTGGAAGCAGCTAGGGGCGGAGCTGAGACCGAACGGCATCCTGGTGTAGCGAAACACTCCTGCATGTGTCACAAAGGCTGTGAGGTTTCGGCTGCTGGGGTGGAGGGGCACCTGTAAGTACCCCTGTCTGAGGTCGAGCTTGGAGAACACCTCAGAGCCATAGAACTGAGCAGTGAGTTCTTCTGAGGTGGGCAGTGGATACTTATCAGGGACCACTGCCTTATTTACTGCACGTAGATCGACGCAGACACGCAGGCCCCCTGACTTCTTCTTAGCCACCACGAGGTTTGAGACCCAAGGTGACGCGTCCACCGGTTCAATGATGCCAGCTTCCAGCAGTTGTTGCAGCTCGGCGGAGACCCCATCACGGAGAGCCAACGGGATGCGGCGCAGTGGTTGGATGACAGATTTCACAGCAGGGTTAAGGAGAGGTTGATGGGCGAAGGCGGAGTGGCAGCCCAGCCCCATAAACAGCGATGGCCACTTCTGCTGCCAAAGTGTGGCAACAGTCAGGATTGCTGCCCCCCTTGTGTCTAAGAGGGAGAACCCCAGAGTGGAGAACAGGTCCAGGCCCATTAGGTTGGCGCCATGGCGTGCCACATGAAAAACTGCATTGGGCACCAGCTTGGTTCCATAGCGGACAGTCACTTCGAGAGAGCCAACCAGATCGATTTTGGAGTCACCATACCCACAGAGGACGGCTGAGGGTGCGGACAGTGGCAGTGAACCGAAAAATTGACTGTAGGTATCAATATTCAGGAGAGACACACCTGCACCGGTGTCCAACAGCAGGGGGATGCACACATCATTAATGTTGACTGTGCATGATTTGAATGACACTGGCCCAGAGCTCACCTTGTGAATGACGGCGGTTGAAGACTGGGTGGTGTGGCCCTCTGACCCGGCCGGGGAAGATCGACAGACGATGGCAAAGTGATTTTGCTTACCGCAGCTACGGCATGTCTGGCCACGGGCAGGGCAGTTCTGAGCCCTTGAAACATGAGACCGAGATCCACAGTTACCACAGGACTGTTGAGGGCGGGGCCGAGAACGCTGTCGTTGCAGTTGCAGGACGTCCCCTGTGGAGTCGGCGCCCGCCTCGCTCTGGCTGGGTTGCGTCCCGAGGGGCAGCCGTGAGTAGAGGGAGGAGTCGTAGGCATCTTGACTGGAGGTGGCCACTTGCTGTGTATTTAGCATAGCAGCACACTCAGCTGCTCCCTCATCCTGTAGTGCGATGGTAATTGCTCTGGACAGCAGCAGATCGTCTTTTTCCAGCAGGAGAATCTCACGCACCTTTGCGTTGTTGGTGTGTTCGATTAGCTGGTCGCGAACCATCTCGTCCTGAAGCGCGCCAAACTTGCATGAGCTAGCTAGCCCTCGCAAATTAGCTACATACTGCTGCACAGACTCACCAGGCAGTTGGTGTCGCTGACGGAATATAAATCGCCGAAGGAGGGCGCTCTGTGGAGCAGCGAAATGGGTGCTCATAAGTCCCACAGCTTCGTCAAAGCTTGTGACGTTCCCCAGAGTCCCGAGCACACGATGACCCTCTGTTCCCAAGCAGTGTAGCAACAGAGCCGTCTTCCTAGCCTGGCTCACGTCGCCGAGCCCTGAGGCGATGATGTAATTTTCAAAACTATGTAGCCAGCGAGTCCATGGTACCGGAGGCTCGCCAGGTAATGCCAGGAAGGGGGCAGGTGGTGGGAGAGAGATATCAGCCATCCTCGTCGCCAATATTGTGTTTAGAAGTCATGTCAGGACACAGTGCTGTCGCTCGACACAACCGCTACGTTGCATTCTTTATTTAGATTCACACAGCATCACAGGCAGACCCGATCAAACAACCCAGAGCCCGCAGGCATCACCAATCGATCCCAGCACAATAGAACAGCACCAAATCAAATGCAGCACTGTCGATGTGTGCAGACATAACAGACTGACCTTTAAAACTGATGGTAGCTTGCAACTGGGTACGTGGACGAGGAGACAGAGGGCAGACAGTTGGGCTCACGAGGATCCTCCCCCTCCCTCGTGAGCCTGCTAGTTTGACGGAACGGTGAGGGCAGGAGGCGAGAAAGTGACCAGGCTGACCACAATACAAGCAGCTGTTCTCGGTGATGCGGCGTTGACGCTCCTCCGGGTTGAGCCGGAAGCGGCCGAGTTGCATCGGCTCCGAAGCTGGGGAAGAGTCACGCCTCGGGCTTTCTCGGAGGACGGCAACCTCAGTCGAGCGAGCTCCGCCCCCAGCGTTTGGAGGTGTAGCCCGTGGTAAGTTGTTGTGACCAAGAAAGCGGCGCGTCCTCTTTCGCCTCCGCTCCCGGAGACGGTTGTCCACACGAATGGCCAGGGTAACCAATTCCTCCAACCCTCCAGGCTAAGGGTAGGAAACCAATTCGTCCTTTATGGATTCGCTTAGCCCGTAGGAAAAGCCGGCCTGGAGGGACTCGTTGTTCCATCCGCTCTCCGCTGATAGCGTACGGAACTCAACTGAATAGTCAGCGACGCTGCGGGAACCCTGGCGGAGAGAAATCAGTGTTTTTGACGCATCCTTTCCCCGCACGGGATGATCAAAAACCTGGCGAAAAGCCGTGGTGAACTCAGCGTAGGATGAGGAAGTGGAGGCCCGCATCTCCCACACCGCTGTAGCCCAATCCAGGGCGCTTCCCCGGAGAATACCCATGATGTAAGCGACTTTGGCTCCATCCGTGGAATATGACTGGGGCTGCTGGTTAAACACAATCTCACACTGCATCAAAAAAGGGCGACAAAGTCCAAAATCTCCATCATACTTATAGGGCGGGGCAACCCATGGTTCCTTAGACGAAGTTGATGGCGCTGGGGGTGGCGGAGCTGGAGGGGTGGATCCCGGGCTAGCGGAGGCACTAAGTTGGGTCTGGATTCCGGAGATCTTTGAGCTGAGCCCACGGAGGGCGTCAGCCATCCCCTGTAGCACCTGGCTGTGCTGGCCGAGGACCGATTCCTGGTTGGCTACAGCCTGGCAGACCGTGGCCAGGTCTGTGGTGGAATGGTCTGCTGGGTCCATAGTGGCTGGAACGTACTGTCACGTATCGGGAAAGAACCCAAAAGCAGACGGGACAACCAGGTAAGGGAAGAATCCAGTCTTTATTGAAGTGACCGATCTCGGGGGTAGAGCAGGAGGTGGCTCTGTGGCAGGTAGGCAGGCAGGCAGAAGTCCATGAATGGCGACGTTCCAGCGAAGACTGCTCCATAGTGGAGGCCTTTTAAGGGTGAGGGCGATTGCCGGGGTGAAGGGGGGGTCAGCCGGTGTCAGCTGGTGTAGCAGGTGTCAGCTGGCGTAGCAGGTGTCAGCTGGTGTAGCAGGTGTCAAGGGCGATCGCTTTGATATCAAGGGCGAGAGGCTGTGACATTGTCCCATGGTACATGTGGTATATTGGATCGAGCACTCGGTGCTCGATTGTGTTGGACTGTCACCACTACTGAGTTCTGTAATACACTGGTCGAGCCTAGTAGTGTGTGACGTCTCCGTCAGTAAAGATCAGACTTGTGCCGCATCCTCGTCTCCGTGTACTTTTATATAATAGTGATTAAGTTAGTAACCCACGAATAGTAACACCACAATAGTGTACATAAGAGAAGTCACAACATGGTGTCAGAAGACGGAGTTACGGTATAATTCGAGGGCGGTACTTCAACGAGTTCGCTGGTAGCGGAGGCAACTAGCTAACAAGTGCTAGCCTGAGCACAAATATGGAACAGTTCAAGCCGCCACCACCGCTGATACTTACCGGGAATGTCGCAGAAAACTGGAGAAGATGGGAACAGCGTTTCCAGCTGTACATGACCGCTTCAGGTGCGTTGGATAAGGAAGAGACGGTTAAAATAGCCATTCTGCTTCACACCATCGGCGAGGAGGCGCTAGAAGTGTATAACACACTCACTGTCATCCCAGAAGGAGACGACGAATCGATGGAGGACGTTCTGAAAGCCTTCAAGGACTACTGCAGCCCTCGGAAGAACGTCTTGTTCGAACGCCATCAATTCTGGTCGCACACGATGTCAGCAGGAATATCGGTGGACAGATTCATCACAGAGCTGCGCCAGAAGAGCAAAGACTGTGAGTTTGGCAGACATGAAGATGACATGATAAGGGATACATTAGTGTTCAGCATAAATGATGCCCGTTTGAAAGAAAGACTGTTACGTGATAATGAGGTTACTTTGCGCAGGGCCGTAGAGATATGTAGATCAGCCGAGCTCGCTAAGTCACAAATACAAGCGATGCAGACGTCACATGTTGTCCAAGACGCCTCAGTGGATGCACTGAAGAAAGCAACAGGGCAAACGCGCACGGGCAGCTGGAACAAGAACAAAACGAGCAGCAAGAGGCATGTAGCAACAACTCTCTGCCACAAGTGTGGAAATAAACATGAGCCCCGTCAATGCCCAGCTTATGGTGCAGTGTGCCACAAATGTGGTAAGAACAATCATTTTTCCAAGGTGTGTAAATCAAGCACTGAAAAAAGCGGCAATTACAAGACAAAGACAGTGCATAATCTAGAAAGAGAAATTGATTCCTTATATATAGGCATGATTGGAAAATACAAAAACAAAGCAGCCCACCAAGCTAAAGGCACTGTATGGCGTGAAACAGCCACGGTCAGAGGCGTAGCAATTAACTTCAAGTTGGACACAGGCGCCGATGCAAATGTGCTTCCTATGCGCGTATTCTGGCAGCTACCAGGTCCCGTTCAGTTACGGCCCACAAACACTGTGCTGATTGCTTTTGGTGGTGCACGACTACCCTCAGATGGTGTTGCATCTCTAGATTGCCGCACGTCTAAGCATACGGCTATATTGGACTTCCATGTGTCTAGCCGAGCTGACAAGCCAATCCTGGGTGGAGATGCGTGTGAAGAGCTGCAGCTGGTGAGAAGAGTCGAGGCGCTTGCAGTGGAGTCCCCACAACCAGCAAAACCTCCGGCCACCAAAGAGGAGCTGCTGCAGAGGTATGCGGAGGTCTTCACAGGATTAGGCGAATTTCCTGGAGTTCATCACATACATTGACCCCAGCGTCACGCCTGTGATTCACGCGTGCAGGAACGTACCACTCTCCATCATGGACTCACTAAGAGAGACACTCACAGACTTGCAGAACAGGAAAGTCATAACTCCTGTCAATGAACCTACAGAATGGGTGAACAGTCTTGTTGCCACAAAGAAAAAAAATGGTGCGCTAAGGGTATGTTTGGATGCTTGCAACCTGAATGAGGCAGTCAAGCGTCAACACTACTCCATTCCTACACCGGAAGACGTGCGCAGCAGGCTAACAGGAAAATCCATCTTCTCCATCCTAGATGAAAAGGATGGATACTGGCAGATCAAGCTAGATGAGCCGTCGTCTAAGCTATGCACCTTCAACACGCCGTGGGGCCGGTTCCGCTTCCTCAGACTCCCATTCGGGATCAAATCGGCCAGCGAAGTGTTTCAACAAAAGAACTGTGAGACCTTCGGCGATATCCCAGGTGTGTACATTATAGCAGACGACATGATCATCGCAGCGTCATCAGAGCGGGAACACGATGAAATCCTGCAGAAAGTAATGGAGAGAGCCAAGACCGCACATGTGAAATTTAACAGGGACAAGATCCAGTTTAAAGTTGATACTGTAAAGTACATGGGACACGTCATCACGGCAGCAGGACAGAGAGCTGACGACACAAAGATCAAAGCGATTGTCGACATGCCAACCCCGGAAGACAAACAAAGTCTCCAACGTCTGCTGGAATGACAAAATTCCTAGCGCAATACATACCAAACGAAGCCTCACTCACGGCACCCCTCAGACAGCTGCTCAAGAAGGATGCAGCGTGGCAATGGTGCCCGCACCACAGCTCAGCGCTAAAGGCACTAAAGACCACCCTCACACAAGCCCCTGTGCTGAGATACTACGATCACAAGCAGCCTCTCACTCTACAAGCAGACTCCTCAAAGGATGGACTGGGAGCCTGTCTGATGCAGGACGACCGCCCAGTGTGCTATGGCTCACGAGCGCTCACCGACACAGAAAAGAGGTACGCACAGATAGAGAAAGAGTTGCTCGCTATAGTGTTTGCTGCTAAGAGATTCCACCAGTATGTCTACGGCAGACCAGTAACTGTCCAGTCCGATCATAAGCCTCTGGGGGTCATCATGCGCAAGCCGCTGAGCAAAGCACCTGCGCGGCTGCAAGGTATGCTTTTACAACTGCAGAGGTATGATCTGAGTGTAACATACACACCAGGCAAGCACATGTACATTGCCGACACACTCTCACGCGCTACAGCTAGCAGAGAAGGTGACCATATTGATGAAAACCCTTGTGATGAGAGAGTTGTGTATGCCTTGGATGCCACAGATGCCTTGTGCGAGGAAACACTCAGCCAATTAAAGAAAGCAACGGCAGCAGATAGCGTGCTGCAAGCGGTGTGTGAGAAACACAAGAAAGGCTGGCCCATAAAAAAGAAAAGTTTGGACAGAAAACTACACGCCTACTGGGCAGTAAAGGACATTATAAGCATTCAAGATGACATTGTCTTGGTCGGAGACAAACTCATCATACCCCAGAGCTTCAGGAGCACGATTTTGGAGAAGCTGCATCTTGCACACCAAGGAGTGCAGCGCACAAAAGCCAGAGCAAGAAAGTCTCTCTACTGGCCTGGCATGGCACGAGATATAGAGGCAATGGTGGAAAAGTGTGTGCAATGCCAGCAGCTACAGCCCAAACAGCAGGCTGAGCCACTTATGCCGCATCAGGTCCCAGAACTGCCATGGATGAAAGTCGGAGCTGACATCTTCGAGCTACACGGTCAGTCATACCTGCTGTTAGTTGATTACCTAACCAAATATCCTGAAGTGCTCAACATATCTGACAAAACAGCATACACAGTAATCCAGAAGATGAAGTCTGTGTTTGCCAGACACGGGATTCCTAGGGAGATAGTGAGTGACCATGTCCCATTTGCCAGCTGTGAGATGAAGTCATTTGCAGCTACATGGGAGTTCAAGCTCACACACTCCAGCCCAGATTTTCCCTCTTCAAATGGCATGGCTGAGAGAGCCATAAAGACAGTGAAACATGCGCTGAAGAAGGCAATGCAGACCGGCATTGACCCACATCTGGTGCTGCTGTCACTGAGGAACACACCGGTGACAGGACTGGACGTATCACCTGCACAAATGTTGATGGGGAGAGTTCTACGAAGCACACTTCCGTGCTCCAGTGCTGTGCTGACACAATCAGTCCCACAGCACATTCACAGCAAGATCCGGAACCTGCAGTTCCGCCAAAAACAACGTTACGACCAGCGTGCAAAGCCCCTGCCAGTGTTGACCCCAGGGGACACCGTACACATGCAAACACGGCGCGGCTGGGAGCCTGCCGTTGTCATCCGACAGCGAGATGAACCACGGTCCTACACTGTGCAGACACCGGCTGGGAGGATGCAAAGAAGGAACAGGCAACATCTGAGGAAGATACATCCGAGCCTATTCAGAGACACGGACAGTGATGAACATTTTGACTCAGAGGTACAACCCTCACCCTCACAAGCACCTGTGCCAGTCGACTCACCACCACATGACCTGCCACCACACGACCCTCCTCCGGTGACTACAGGCAGTACACCCACATGCTACACAAAGTGCGGCAGAGCAGTTAGGCGCCCTGCCAGATACAATGACTAACCTCAGGGTTCTTTTGTGTGATCATTCAAGTGTTTATTAAAAAAAAGAAAAAAAAGAAGGTGAAACAAAGAGTACAAGGTGTGTTTAACCTGAAATGTTGCAAGATGCTGAATGTTCAAAATGTTTACATGCTAACCACCAGAATGTGAAAAGGAAATGGTTTGTGCTGTTTAATGAGAGTCATCTGTCATTTAAAAAACATGCTTTATTAATCATTGAAGTATGCAAGTAGAAAAGACTTGTTCAGTGTTGATGCCATAGTGTTAATGGTTCGGTAAAGGGTCTACTGTTGAAGCAACTGATGAGTAGGCCACATCTCAGTTGGAAAAGAGGGATGTGGTGTATTGGATCGAGCACTCGGTGCTCGATTGTGTTGGACTGTCACCACTACTGAGTTCTGTAATACACTGGTCGAGCCTAGTAGTGTGTGACGTCTCCGTCAGTAAAGATCAGACTTGTGCCGCATCCTCGTCTCCGTGTACTTTTATATAATAGTGATTAAGTTAGTAACCCACGAATAGTAACATTACAATAGTGTACATAAGAGAAGCCACAACAGTACAGAGCGTTCTGCTGATGTTTGTATACTGAAAAACAGATTTAATGGAAAAATCTTAATCTCTGACTGTAATAAAGATGGTCATTATATTTTTCTGATACTTGAGGTTGCACACTCTATCTATGTTTTAGTCAATGTGTATGGATTTAACAGTCAAACAGAGAATAATCTTTATTTTGACAGGTTGGAAGAGCGTTTACTGCACTGGCTGTCCAAATATCCAGGTTCTTTTATAATCTTTGGTGGAGACTTTAATGTTGTATTTGATAATTGCATGGATATATGGCCTTCTAGGGGTTTAGACTCCTCTAACTCAAATGTAAAGTTGTTTGCACAAAGATTTGATTTATTAGATTCATGTAGGGATTCTCATCCAGCTCAAAGAGCATACACATGGTGCAATAAGACACAAACCAGTCACTCACGGATTGATTATTGGTTTATTTCAAAAGACTTGAAAGAAGTTAAAACTGACATTTTTCCTACGCCGCTTTCAGATCACAAAACAATTCACTTAAATATATCTTTGTCATCGTCTTCTGATGCTAAAGCGTCATATTGGAAGCTTAACAATACTATCCTTGAGCATAAGGAAGTAGTTACTGAAGTTCATAGTTTAATAAGGCTTCACTGGAGCAAAGCTCGGGCTGAAAATATGTTTTGTAACAACTGGGAGCTTTTGAAATATGAACTTGACAATTTTTTTCGTAAATATAGCATCTGTTTGGCAAAGAAAAGAAGGGCTGACGAGAATGAAACAATACATAAGATTACATCTTTAGCATCCAAACCAAAAGAGGCTCTCAACGACTATGATAAGGCAGAACTAATTGACTTGCAGCATAGGTTAGATGAGATTTATAAGCACAAAGCTGAAGGAGCATTTGTTAGGTCTCGCAAAAAGTGGCTTGAAGAAGGAGAGCAAAACTCTGCATATTTTTTCAGACTCGAGAAACAACAATCCAGCACTAACTCTATTCTACAACTAAATATTAATGGGACAATTTCTAACGATAAGAATACCATAGCAAAGTATTGTGCTGATTTTTATAGTAAACTCTACTCTTCCAGTTATTGCCCTCAAGCTGCTTCTGATTTTTTTAACTCCATAGATAATATTACTCAGCTGAGTGAGGCTGACAGTGAACTCTGTGATAGGTCAATTTCTCTGAATGAGGTCGCAGATGCTATAAAGTGTCCAAAAGTGAATAAGTCTCCTGGTACAGATGGCCTTACTGCCGAACTTTATAAGCAGTTCTCTGACAGCTTAGCCCCATTTCTTGTGGAAGTCTTTAAGGAAAGTATTGATAGGGGTGCGCTCCCTCCCACTTTATATCAAGGCCTAATCACCCTGATTCCCAAACCTACAAAGGACCCCTTATTCTTAGATAATTGGCGACCAATTTCCTTATTGAACAACGATTACAAGATACTAGCGCTGATTCTTGCAAATAGAGTAAAACCTGTTTTAGATACTGTTATTGATGAGTGTCAATCCGGGTTTATGCAGAATCGTCATATTTCAAATAACATAAGACTAATCTTAGATATAATAGACTACCCAGAATTTGTGCAGGATGAGAGTTTTATTCTTCTTTTGGATTTTTATAAGGCCTTTGACTCCTTAGAACATGATTTTATTATTACTGCTTTGAAAAAATTTGGTTTTGGTCAATCCTTTTGCAATGCAGTTCATACTTTATATTCCAATAGTAATAGTTCCATGAAACTTGTTAGTGGTACTTCCCCAAGATTTTCTTTGAAACGTGGAGTGAGGCAGGGGTGCCCCCTTTCAGTGTATCTGTTTCTTCTTTCTGTATAACTCCTTAATTTACATAATAAACTCAGTTCATTAAAGGGTATGGTCGTAGCTGACAGAGAAATATTTATAAGTCAACTGGCAGATGACATGGCTCTCTTTCTCAGAGATGCCTCGCAAGTTTCTGTCGCTATCAACAGTATCCAGTCCTTCTTGAAAGCCTCTGGACTTTTCCTTAATCTTAATAAATGTGAACTTTTGCCTGTTAAAGACTGTTTGGCGACCTCAATTCATGGGATTCCTGTGAAAGACTCTGTAACATACCTCGGTATTAAAATCACTAAAGATAGGCAATCCAGAAGCTCTGTAAACTTCAGCCCTATTATAGAAAAGTCCCAAAAAATCTTTAATCACTGGTTGCAGAGAGACTTGTCTCTAAGGGGTAGAGTTCTGCTTTCGAAGGCAGAAGGAATCTTTCGTCTAACCTATGCTGCTCAGTCCTTACATGTCGATAACACAATCTGCAAATCAATTGATAAAATGTTAAACATTTTTTATGGAAAAACAAAATCCACTATTTACGAAAATCTGTTACTTTAAGCGCATATGACAAAGGTGGTTTGAATTTTATTGATTTTGGTGCACTCAACAATACCTTCAAGATAAACTGGATAAAAAAATATTTGAAAAATCCCACATCTATCTGGAATTTCATTTCACATCATGTGTTCTCAAACTTAGGCGGCCTTAATTTCCTGCTGCTATGTAATTATAGCATTCCAAAAATACCTCTGAAACTTTCGCACTTCCATCAACAGGTCCTTTTAGTGTGGGCATTGATATACAAACACAATTTCTCTCCACAGAATTGTTTCATCTGGAACAACTGTAATATTGTTTATAAGAACAAAACATTGTTTTTGGACAGATGGTTTAACAATGGTCTTGTTTTAGTTGGTCAATTGTTCAAAAAAGATTGGCTGCTATATAATTACTCTGAATTTCTAATGAGATATAATGTACCAGTAACGCCTAGAGAATTTTCGGTGGTATTTGATGCTATCCCTTCTGGTTTGTGCATGTTATTCAGGTCCTCTGGCAGCTCTCCTCTCATATCATTCAACCCTCCTGATGTGTCACAGTCTCCTCTTGGTACTGTCTGCTTCTCATCATGTAAACTTCTGAACTCCAGAATAAGAGCCATGTTTCAGGATAGCCTAGTTTCCGTCCCACCAGCCACATTTTTTTGGAACAACTTTGTGAATGATGTTGAATGGAAGAAAGTTTGGTCGTTACCACAAAGATTTTTTTTAACAAACAAAGTCAAAGAGATTTCATTTAAATTGCTACACAAATTCTACCCTGCAAAACAATATTTATCAAAGTTTAAAAATGATGTAGATGTTGAATGTTCTTTTTGCCAAATGCATCCTGAAACATGTGTCCACTTATTCTGGTCATGTCAGTTCACTTATAAATTCTGGAGAGACTTCCACAAGTTTATCGCTGATTTTGTCTTTTCTGATTTTCACCTTTACTAAAAGAATGTTATTTTTGGTTTTCATAATTTTAATCACAAAGATGGTGATGCATTCTTTTTTATAAATAGGCTTTTATTTTTAGCCAAGTTTCGTATACATAAATGTAAATTCTCCAACAGAAAGCCTGAACTCTTTGCACTTAAAAAAGAAGTTGAACAATATATAAGGACAATCTCTACTTCAAAAAACACAAAGGCTTTAAAAACTATCAACATTTGCAAATCTCTGAATCTGTTTACATAAAATATGATCTCGCCTTTATTTATTTATTTATTTTCTGTTATTTTTATTTATTTTTATAATTTGCTATTCTCTTTGTGTCTTTATTGTTTTTTTTTATCTTCAATCTATTGTTTTTGTGGTGTCTCGTGTGTCTCTATTTTGCTCTGTTTGAATGTATTTGAAGTATCAATAAAGTAAGAAAAAAAAGTGTTCGTACGTCCCGACCTCTGACCTTATTACGCCACTAACCTGCAATTTAACATCTAGGATTCTGGGTAACGCAGTTCCTATCAAAGGCATATAACGACACACTCAGCACGCTCTCATTGCTTGTCAGCACATTTCCATCTCTATACCTCTATCCTTGATAGCGCTAACCTGCTGCACATCCTTCCCACCAAGGTCCCTCTGTCTAGCCGATCGGTACAAGTCCTTTTCTCCTTAGTGTTTAACCTCTTATACAACTCACCATACGCCTTTTCCTTTACCTTTGCCACCTCTCTCCTCGCTTTACGCTGCATCTCCTTGTACTAATCCAATCATACTTCAACTATTCATCCTAATGATTACCAAGATTAAAACACCCTCCTCTATACCTATTGAATACTGCTCTCATTTTAGTTTTGCTCAAACCTATTAAGGACTGTACTCTCTCCTCCAGTTATATATCCATAATTTTAATTAATTGTGATGTAAAGATCAATAGCAAAACACTAACCAACAGAAATGCATCAGCCATTTCTTATATGACTCACCCACACTAAATGAGCTTTATCAAAGGCAAACGGTCTTCCAGCAATATGTCAAGTCAAGTCAATTTTATTTGTGTAGCCCAACATCACAAATTACAAATTTGCCTCCAGGGGCTTTACAGCAACACAACATCCTGTCCTTAGACCCTCGCATAGGATAAGGAACAACTCCCTTTAAAAAAAAAAACAAAAAAACCCAAAAACCCTTAACAGGGAGAAAAAATAGGAAGAAACCTCAGGGAGAGCAACAGAGGGGCGGGCCTCTTTCCCAAGACGGACAACGTGCAATGGATGTTACGTTTACACAATTTACAGAATACAACTTTGAAAGAGGATAACAGAATTATAAAGTTTATGGAGATCATTGTAGCGAATTCGGGGGGGGGGGGCAATCACAGGAACTGTCGCGGCCGAGACGCGAACTCGTATCGCCCGCACCGCAGAGGACATCGCCAACCGCTCGACCAAAGGGTGAGATCCGTCGGCCAGAGGCCAACGTGTCTACTTATCCATGCACGTTACAATATGATGAGGATGCTGCAAATCAGTGTTCAGATGCCACCGGAACAGACCATGACCCCAGCCACGTGACCAGCATCACCATGTAAAAAAAAGAAAATTAGCCAGACATCTTAGTGAGAGAAGGATATGTGCCATTTATTTAGTCTCATCAGCATATCCCAAAGGAGTGAGCTTAATACTATTATTGCTTACCTAGATGCCGAGAGAGCATGTGATAGAGTTAATTGGACATACCTCTTTGCCGCTCTCGAGAAATTTGGTTTCAGTCACTCATTAAATGGATTAAAATTCTGTACAAATCACCATCAGCTTCCATCATCACCAATAGACCCTTTTACTGTTTGTAAACAGTGGTGACGTAGGTGTGGATGCGCGCGCATTTAGGCAACGGAAGTATGGCGGAGTTAGCTAGTTTGTCAAACGGTAAACTATGCAAGGGGATTAACGACAAAAGATCGCGAAAGTTACCTGAATAAATTAACTTTGGCGAACGGCAACCGACTTCCAGATCCGTGTGGTATTACCAAGTGGGTGGAAGACGTTACTAAGTAGCCTAATATCCAGTGGCCAGATAAATATATATATATACACTACCGTTCAAAAGTTTGGAATCACCCAAACAATTTCGTGTTTTCCATGAAAAGTCACACTTATTCACCACCATATGTTGTGAAATGAATAGAAAATAGAGTCAAGACATTGACAAGGTTAGAAATAATGATTTGTATTTGAAATAAGATTTTTTTTACATCAAACTTTGCTTTCGTCAAAGAATCCTCCATTTGCAGCAATTACAGCATTGCAGACCTTTGGCATTCTAGCTGTTAATTTGTTGAGGTAATCTGGAGAAATTGCACCCCACGCTTCCAGAAGCAGCTCCCACAAGTTGGATTGGTTGGATGGGCACTTCTTTGAGCAGATTGAGTTTCTGGAGCATCACATTTGTGGGGTCAATTAAACGCTCAAAATGGCCAGAAAAAGAGAACTTTCATCTGAAACTCGACAGTCTATTCTTATTCTTAGAAATGAAGGCTATTCCATGCGAGAAATTGCTAAGAAATTGAAGATTTCCTACACCGGTGTGTACTACTCCCTTCAGAGGACAGCACAAACAGGCTCTAACAGGTACTATTTAATGAAGATGCCAGTTGGGGACCTGTGAGGCGTCTGTTTCTCAAACTAGAGACTCTAATGTACTTATCTTCTTGCTCAGTTGTGCAACGCGGCCTCCCACTTCTTTTTCTACTCTGGTTAGAGCCTGTTTGTGCTGTCCTCTGAAGGGAGTAGTACACACCGGTGTAGGAAATCTTCAATTTCTTAGCAATTTCTCGCATGGAATAGCCTTCATTTCTAAGAACAAGAATAGACTGTCGAGTTTCAGATGAGAGTTCTCTTTTTCTGGCCATTTTGAGCGTTTAATTGACCCCACAAATGTGATGCTCCAGAAACTCAATCTGCTCAAAGAAGTGCCCATCCAACCAATCCAACTTGTGGGAGCTGCTTCTGGAAGCGTGGGGTGCAATTTCTCCAGATTACCTCAACAAATTAACAGCTAGAATGCCAAAGGTCTGCAATGCTGTAATTGCTGCAAATGGAGGATTCTTTGACGAAAGCAAAGTTTGATGTAAAAAAAATCTTATTTCAAATACAAATCATTATTTCTAACCTTGTCAATGTCTTGACTCTATTTTCTATTCATTTCACAACATATGGTGGTGAATAAGTGTGACTTTTCATGGAAAACACAAAATTGTTTGGGTGATCCCAAACTTTTGAACGGTAGTGTACATGGTGGAGAAACCGAGCGTATACACAAGAGAGAAGTTGCGGGCATACAAGTCACTGGATGCTTACAACTATGTTGTCTGTGGTCACGTACAAAATGTAAAATACCATGACATAGACTCTGAGTTTTGTGTCCTGAAATCCGAAGTCTTGCCAAGTCAAAGACACAAGACGGCTATGTACCAGGCATGGGTCATCATAAACAAACCCGAGAACTACGTCTTCACAGCCAATTGCACCTGCATGGCAGGGTGAGTATTTTTTGTCCTGTTGCTTTTCTAGTTTGCTCAGGGTTATGATATTGGCCTAGTTGTTGTGCAAACAAGAAATCTGCTTCTATTTTCTCTCCTCATCACATCAAAATGTGCCTTTCCCTGTAACTCAGTCATGATAAACGGGGCACGAAATTCACATTATCATGAACTACACACAGTGTCTTGTTGATTCATAGTACCAGCTGTGGATGTTATTAATTTGCAGTGGAAAAATGCGAAATTATATAGTAGAATTTACAGTTTTCTCAGCCAGAGCCTAATTTTGACTGAGATTAAGTGTTAATTGCAAGCCCTGGTCATCAAATTAAAACATATATTGGATAAGTCAATATGTTTTATTCTGTCTTTTTCACATTTCCGACTTGGGTCATGCTGCAGCCATGCAGCAGTAATTTTATTTAAAGTTGAGCTCTGTGGATGGGGAGGACAGAGAAAGCAGCAGTTACAGCTGAAGCATGTGTGTGGAAAGACCTAAGCAGGAAAGATGACAAGCCAGCTCCACTTGGGGAAATCAAAGAGGCTAGGCAGGCAGCTCCGAGCAGCTTCCAAAACTTTTAGGAGGAACATTGTCAAACCAGGAGGCATGCATGTAATAGTTGACAGAGGCTAGATAAGTTTCCTTTTGTCATTGCACATTTAATTAATTTTCAAAAGTTCTCCTGCATCTTGTAACACCATAAACTACCCTGAAAACCTAGCTTTTTTATAATACAGAGATGAAAATCCTAAAGACGCATAGACACTGAGCCATTTCAATGTATTTGTTTGACCTTTACCTTCAGATTATTTATTGTGGAAATCAGATTGTCTAGTTTCTATTGTGTGCTGTTTCTGTTTTAATGCTCTGCTTCATGACTTTAGTACAAATTCAATCAAGATTCATAAAATCTTGAAAAAAAATATTATTCAGCATAATAATTGTCTTCTTGTTGCCCTGTCATCATTTTCATTGCTAGACCCAGTAATCAGTCAGATTATTGGGTCTAGCAATGAAAACCTCTGTGCAATCTATTATGCACCGGCCTCTTTTAAAGTTTCGCTTGAAGATTTTAGGCATGTTCTTTAGTATAGCTCCCTTACTTGGCCATTTAATGAGTGGCTTGAGGACTATGGCCATAGCAGGTATCCAGCTCTGACAAATATTTGATAAGGTGGCTTTTGATACCTTAAATCTATAGGCTAAATCAGTATTAGTTAGGCCCAGCCTTAATTTCATTAGCACAACCAATAGATGATCCTGTAGAGAGAGGTTTTGGCTAATCCTTTCTACACTGTCTGTTATTTTTGCACACAGCCAGTCAAAGATAATGGAGGTAAGTCCTGTGAAAAAAAAATCAGTTGTCCCATGTGTGATGTTCAGTATTAGGGGAATACACCTTTAAGGACACATGGAATTATGGGATAGTAAACAGAGCAGCCACGGGAGCGGGAAGGTAGACGAGGGTCAGTCGGATTATGTGCACGTTATGCATGGAGCGAAATAAACATGCCGAAGTTCCACGGCTAATTCAGAAACGGTGTTATCATCTGTGAGAGTGAAAAGTAGGTCATTACACCATGTTGAACTTAATAGTGGCATAGGAAAACATAGAGTTTTACAGCTCCTCTTTAAGCTTCTCATTTTCAGCCCATAGTTTTTCACACTCCTGCTGCAGGTTGACATAATCATTCTGAAGCTGAGTGTACCTCAGGTTCAGATCATCATATTCTGTCCTTGGGACTGGGATGTCCTCTTCAGCTTTAACAGAAAAGCGAACAGTTAGGATATGCTGGCACAAGCTCACAACAAATTGGTTGATTGCACAGCAAAAATATATCCTTACCAGGACAGTGATCCATGCTGCTGACTTGTCCTGGAGTTTCAAAAGGACCAGGCTGATTTGGTGGAGCGTAAACCCTTTCATCTCGTCTCCTTTTCCTATGTTACCTTAACATAAAAAAACTAAATTAATGAACAGAAATACCGATCAGAGGCCATATTACAGGAAATTCCTAACTTGCAGATCCTATCTTAACTGTTTGGTTACGATTAGATATTAGGTTATGATTTGCTTAATACCAACTGGAGAAAAATCCTATCTTAGACATCCCTATCTTCACTTTAAACTTAAGACAGTAAATATTTGTAATACAGCCCCATTTTCTCAAAGCCAGCAGCTGCAAGCTCCAAAGTGCACTGACTAGCATGAAATGAAAGAGGGAAAAAGTCATTCTAAAACGATTAGGAAGTGTTAGGCCTAATTATTCTTACCTTTCCACCTTTACCTCAGGGTTCTGGCTTTGTTTTGTGTACTTAAACACAGAGGGCACAAAATCAGGATTCTGTGAGTCCAGTGACGCCTCACCTGTGAATAGCCAGACACACCACATTAGTCAAATAATACCAGCTAAGGCTACTTTAGATATTAGTCTACATCTAAATCAGGCATTCCAGTGGAACCAGAGAGTAGATACATAACTTACCTGATATAAAATGGGCACTGCAAACGCGAGCATTTTTGATCGTGTCCTCAGTCCAGTTTTCATCAATACGCTTGATGGCTTGCAACCACAGGAGCCTCAGGTTGCTCTGAAATGGCCGTGATCCCGTCGGAATTCGGTAAAACTTCAGTCCACTGTTGGTAGAGTAGCGATTCGCACAGCCAAACACACAACAACCGGACATTATGATGCTGGTTATACTTCTGAATAAACTTTGTAATCTCCTCTTCCTCATCTGAAGCCGTGAATGAATGTGAGACTTGGGGGTGGCATTTCACTTCCGTTGCCTAAATGCTCGCGCATACTTTTGATGACGTAGGCTGTAAAAGGGTCTATAGGTTCACATCGCAGTGTTTCAGCCTACAACTTGGCACAAGATAAGGATGTTTACTCTTACCTCTGCTATTTGCCATCTTCATCGAACCTCTTGCAGCAGCCATTCGCCAAAACAATAATAATAATTGACATACAAACAGGAAAATCTGTTCACAAAACCAGTTTATATGCAGATGGCATTTTATAACATCTACAGAATACATTAACATCTCTACCGGAGGTATAAATCTTATAATAACATTTTCAACAATTTCGAAGATTAACTTTTAATGAAAAGTTGGAGTTAATCGGCAAAGGAAGGCCTACACAAAGTGTAAGTTATATATAATCTAATAGGCTGCTGTGCCAACTGAATTTATTCTGGCCACCCCGCCACCAATGTTTTATACATGTTAAGGTATATACAGGTATATACCTTAACATATACAATGTATATACCATTTCCCCGTATATATAAGGTATATATGGGGAAACGGTCATTATGCAGAATTACCAATCAGGAATCAGGAACACTTTGTCATTTCACCTCATGTACCCCGTGAGGTGAAATGTCTGTATGTTGCACATGAAGTGAAATGAAATGCCATTTCTCCCAGCCCACAACAGTGCAACATACAGACAAATACACATTCAAGAACTACAAGAACACAAATATTCAACACATATCCAAACCAAAAAAAAAAAATCACTGTCCAAGGGAACAAACCAGCCAGGATGACTGTTGGAACCACTGGTGTGCATGGGCTAGCAGTTAGCCTAGCCTGCCCCGATTACTCGTCCTGTCAGACCACCCTCTGTGTTTCCTTCTCGAGCGTAGCTCCAAGCAGGGGCTTTGGTCCCTGTGGCAACCGGACAAAGCAGACCAAGCCCTCCCAGCTGATCCAGCGCCAGCTCTCCCAGCCAGACACCTTTGACACACCTTCCCGCAGTCCACATGACAACATCAGAAACACCAGTCAATGCCAGGTGAGGCCGCCGCCAGACCGCCCTCGGTGTTATCGGAACTGCCAACCTATATGGGCTAGCAATTAGCCTAGCCTGCCCCAATTACGCGTCCTGTCAGACCACCCTTCATGTTTCCTCCTCGGGTGCAGCTCCAGGCAGGGGTTTTGGTCCCTGTGGCAACCGGACAAAGCAGACCAAGCCCTCCCAGCTGATCCAGCGCCAGCTCTCCCAGCCAGACACCTTTGACACACCTTCCCACAGTCCACATGACAACATCAGAAACACCAGTCAATGCCAGGTGAGGCCGCCGCCAGCCCGCCCTCAGTGTTATCGGAACTGCCGGTCTGCATGGGCTAGCAGTTAGCTTAGCCTGCCCAGCTTCCGCATCGTGTCAGACCGCCCTCGGTGTTACCTTCTCATGTGTAGCTCCGGGCAAGGCCGCAGTTCCTGGGCCCACAACACTGCAGATCAAGCTCTGGCAGCCGGTCCAGCACCAGCTCTCCCAGTCAACAAAAGAAGACAAAAATTTAGGCGCAGACATGGACAAAGATACTGCATGGACAGTACTCGGTGAGGCCACCACAAATGTGAATTCGTGCCGCCATCTTCCCACACCGGTACTGGGTGAGGCCGCTGTGAACGTGAATTCGCAGTGCCATCTTCTAACATCTTACAGCCAAGCTGTAAATTTACCAACTCAGTGGTTGTTACGCACATTTACTGTAACATATATACTTAATAGGCCACTGTGCCAGTCTAATAATATCATTTATTAACAACATTGCTTGCTTGTGGTCTTGGGTTCCCAAAATGCCGTGATCGCTGTTCACTGTCCATAGGTCTCAAGTGTCTGTCGCTAATTGTTGCGCTATCATGATGTACATGACATTTTATTGGGTTTGTGTGGTAGGAGGGGGTGGCTGTCATGTGTTTTGCACTCGGTGATGATGTGATTATTTGTAAGGAAAATTTGTGTTTTGCTTTAGAAATTAGCCGATTTTTGTTTTGGTGATAGCAGGTGCTGGTAGGACCCTGTCTGTCCTGGAGGGGGGCTGCTGTCGAATGGGCTATTTCAGATGTATTTGGCTACACTGGTGTTTGCTCAGTACGAGCAGGGCAGCTACCCCTACATCTGGTGTGGATGGGCATGGAGCCCCCCCCCCCACCTGCCTGCTGGGTGGGAGGTCTCGGCGGTGCGTCAGTCTGTTGGTTGTGGGGCCCAGCTCCAGGCCAGCGGTCTGTGCTTGCCGTGTACAGCTCAGGCCCTACGGCTGCAGGTATGCCCTGTGCCTGCAGTTTGGTGGTGGGGGTGCACCTCGGGGGCCCGGGCCCAACTTGTGCTTTTGAGGAATGGTTTTTGCTCCTCAGGGGCATGCAAGACTGTTGTTGCTCTTTGGGTTTCCATTTGGGTTCGTTGTTCCTATAACTCAATTTTTATTTCTAAGTTTCCTTGTTTCACTTGTGATTACCCCCTCCTGGAGAAGCGATGCTAATTGGTTGTTTAGCTGACCAAACGTGGAAGAGGGGGACGATGATGGCTGTAAATGTATAACAAAAACCCTGTGCTCTTATCATCCCACATATCATCCAACGGATAGAGTTAATATAAGTGGTTCTTGATAATTAATAAAGATTCCCTGAGCAGGTAGAGAACCGGAACTTCACTTGCAGATGAACTCCGACTAGGACACACTGTAATGCAAATTCTGTGTTGTATGCTAAGCCTCCCGACAGCACAAGTTTAACAAAAAAAAAAGCTTCCTTAGTTCCTCAAGCAACAGCAGGTGAAGTTCTCTTTCTCCCTCTCTCACTCTCTCTCGCTTTCTCGCTCTCACACACACACACATACACACTTGGCATACTTACATGAAGACATTTGTTCAAATGTGAACATGGTGTGGAACAACACCTTTATTTTTACCTACATTCATCATACGATCCTGACACCCTATGTGAGAGATTCTGTCGATAACAGAAAGTTACCTGTGGGGAGAGACTCACAGCCACATGCACACCATCAGAAGGGAATTGAGGTCTCCTGTAGTTCCTTCAGTTTCATTTTCCTGAAAGCTAAACTGGTAAATTCAACCAAAAGATTCCGACAGAGGTAGGTGGAAGTCAGAGCTTATTATTCATTTAAACTCAAGCTGGACAGGTCACACAATTGTTTGTATTGGGGTGACAGGTGGACTGCAACTAAGTGGGCTCAGTCCAAGTGAAAGCCATTGCTGCTTCATGTTATATTTAGTTAAATTGCTGAAAATGTATGTAATAACAAGCAATGTTTTCTTCATCAACATATTTTCTCTGTTCTTTGACTCATCCTCCTGTCTTTGCCCCACCCCCCCCCAGAGATTTATAGAAAGCTACTGGTTACAGAGGAGCAGTCAAACAGGACCTAAGAAGACTCAATGCTCTCTCTTTCAAACGCATCAGTTACACTTGATTTCAAGTTGGGCAGCAATGGAAAGAACAAAAACAGATAGTATGTACACTGACATAGTAGATGCACATGAGCACCCACACTGTCACTTCTTGTTAAAAAACAATAAAAGTCACATCTGACATATCTTAATATCAATATGAGATCTGTGCTGATTGTGTAATAATTGTGTTAATTAAGTGTTGTGTTAATTAACTAAGTGTTAATAATTTTCTACTTTCCTCCTGCTTCTGCTATGGCATTTTGGCGTCATTTACAAAGGAAGCTCAAATCAGGCCTATCCACTGCACCTCTAACACCTTTTATCAAAATTCCAAGGTTATTGTTTTGCTTTCTTTCTTTCTTTCCCCGGATACTTCCAGCGTTCAAACAAGCAGCACTTCAGAGTAAATAAATCCGTGCATGTGTTAAATTCCTTTCTAAATGGGTCATTCTTCAATCAGTAGTGGAGCTAATTGTCTAAGAAAGAAAGCAAGGATGCAAGCATGAACAGTGAAAAGTTTAAAGGTTTGATTTGGAAGAGGCCAGCATCAGTGGTGTGGCTGAGCAGAAGTCCCAACCTCCCATCCTACAGAGTTTTGTCCTGCGTGTGTGGAGGAGCTGGCCATTGTTGGATGTGAAGTTTTGATGGTGCAGTTTGGAGGGTGAACGGTTCTTTCAGGGTTCCCACTCTCTTGAGGAAATCATTTTCCAGTACTTTTGAAGGAAATTTTACCGGACTTTTGCTTGTCTATACATGGCAGTGGTTGCTCATGGAAGGTCATGTTATTCAGTATTAACTATCAGTGGAAGCCTTTAACAATCTTTAAAAGGACTGTGTAACTTTTAGCTGGTCACTTAAAATATCACCCCAACTTCAAGCACTTGTGTACAATCTCAGCAGTCAAAATATGGGATCTCAGTTAAATATCAATTTAAAGAGTAACTACACCCTATATCATTTTAGTGAGTTTGCTGATGTACAGGTTAAAACCCATGTAAAGGGTAAAAGCATGGCAGGCTGGTCTTGGTACACTGTGATGTAAGAATAGCAAGGTAAACACAGCTGCAGCTAATAACAAATAATGGCCACATTCTAGTTAGGTGGTCCAGCACACCTATCAGTATTGATAGACAGACAGACAGAGCCAGCACTAACAATTATCAATAGTGCTGTCAATGCTGGTGCCCTGTGATGGTCTGGGGCCCTGTGATAGTCTGGTGACCTGTCCAGGGTGTCTCCCCACCTGCCACCCAATGACTGCTGGGATGGGCTCCAGCATCCCGCGACCCTGAGAGTAGGATAAGCAGTTTGGATAATGGATGGATAATGAATGCTGGTTCTTTGGCACACCAGGTGTTTTCATGACTGGAAAACCAGTCTATAAATTTCCTGGTTTTCCAGGACATGGGGAAATCCTGTCCTTCAGGAAGAGAGGTGCAGGTCTGTGGATGTATTGAAACCTTAAAAATTCTGCTACGGGGTTTTTCATCCTTCATTTAAAAAATGATGGGAGAAAAATATAAGTTAACTTCATTCCCAATGAAGAATAATGAGGAATTTCTCCCTCTTCTTCAGTCCTCTGATACCGAGCTATCAATACGGTGCTATTATGTCTGCACACATCGACAGTGCTGCATTTGATTTGGTGCTGTTCTATTGTGCTGGGATCGATTGGTGATGCCTGCGGGCTCTGGGTTGTTTGATCGGGTCTGCCTGTGATGCTGTGTGAATCTAAATAAAGAATGCAACGTAGAGGTTGTGTCGAGCGACAGCGCTGTGTCCTGACGTGATTTCTAAATACAATGTTGGCGATGAGGATGGCTGATATCTCTCTCCCACCACCTGCCCCCTTCCTGGCATTACCTGGCGAGCCTCCGGTACTATGGACTCGCTGGCTACATAGGTTTGAAAATTACATCATCACCTCAGGGCTCGACGACGTGAGCCAGGCTAGGAAGACGGCTCTGTTGCTACACTGCTTGGGAGCAGAGGGTCATCATGTGCTCGGGACTCTGGGGAACGTCACAAACTTTGACGAAGCTGTGGGACTTATGAGTACCCATTTCGCTGCTCCACAGAGTGCCCTCCTTTGGCGATTTATATTCCGTCAGCGACACCAACTGCCTGGTGAGTCTGTGCAGCAGTATGTAGCTAATTTGCGAGGGCTAGCTAACTCATGCAAGTTTGGCGCGCTTCAGGACGAGATGGTTCGCGACCAGCTTATCGAACACACCAACAACGCAAAGGTGCGTGGGACTCTCCTGCTGGAAAAAGACGATCTGCTGCTGTCCAGAGCAATTACCATCGCACTACAAGTTGAGAGAGCAGCTGAGTGTGCTGCTATGCTAAATGCACAGCAAGTGACCACCTCCAGTCAAGCTGCCAACGACTTCTCCCTCTACTCACGGCTGCCCCTCGGGACGCAACCCAGCCAGAGCGAGGCGGGCGCCGGCTCCACTGAGGACGTCTTGCAACTGCAACGACGGCGTTCTCGGCCCCGCCCTCAACAGTCCTGTGGTAACTGTGGATCTCGGTCTCATGTTTCAAGGGCTCAGAACTGCCCTGCCCGTGGCCAGACATGCCGTAGCTGCGGTAAGCAAAATCACTTTGCCAACGTCTGTCGATCTTCCCCGGCTGGGTCAGAGGGCCATACCCCCCAGTCCTCAACCGCCAGCATTCACAAGGTGAGCTCTGGGCCAGTGTCATTCAAATCATGCACAGTCAACATTAATGATGTGTGCGTCCCCCTGCTGTACGACACCGGTGCAGGTGTGTCTCTCCTGAATGTTGATACCTACAATCAATTTT
Organism: Lampris incognitus; assembly: GCF_029633865.1. Classification (NCBI taxonomy): domain Eukaryota; kingdom Metazoa; phylum Chordata; class Actinopteri; order Lampriformes; family Lampridae; genus Lampris; species Lampris incognitus. The sequence continues at coordinate 29,245,157 of NC_079216.1, read as the reverse complement.
TCGGTTCACTGCCACTGTCCGCACCCTCAGCTGTCCTCTGTGGGTATGGTGACTCCAAAATCGATCTGGTTGGCTCTCTCCAAGTGACTGTCCGCTATGGAACCAAGCTGGTGCCCAATGCAGTTTTTCATGTGGCACGCCGTGGGGCCAACCTGATGGGCCTGGACCTGTTCTCCGCTCTGGGGTTCTCCCTCTTAGACACAAGGGGGGCAGCAGTCCTGACTGTTGCCACGCCTTGGCAGCAGAAGTGGCCATCGCTGTTTATGGGGCTGGGCTGCCTCTCCGCCTTCGCCCATCAACCTCTCCACAACCCTGCTGTGAAATCTGTCATCCAACCACTGCGCCGCATCCCGTTGGCTCTCCGTGATGGGGTCTCCGCCGAGCTGCAACAACTGCTGGAAGCTGGCATCATTGAACCGGTGGATGCGTCACCTTGGGTCTCAAACCTCGTGGTGGCTAAGAAGAAGTCGGGGAGCCTGCGTGTCTGCGTCGATCTACGTGCAGTAAATAAGGCAGTGGTCCCTGATAAGTATCCACTGCCCACCTCAGAAGAACTCACTGCTCAGTTCTATGGCTCTGAGGTGTTCTCCAAGCTCGACCTCAGACAGGGATACTTACAGGTGCCCCTCCACCCCAGCAGCCGAAACCTCACAGCCTTTGTGACACATGCAGGAGTGTTTCGCTACACCAGGATGCCTTTCAGTCTCAGCTCCGCCCCTAGCTGCTTCCAGAAAATCATGGTCTCCGTGCTGGCTGGCATACTGGGCGTGGCCATTTATCTGGACGATATAGTGGTACACGGGCCCACCAGTGAAATCCACGACAAGCGCCCCAACATGGTCCTCGCAGCCCTGTCCAAGCACAAGCTAACTCTCAATGCTGAGAAATGTGTCCTCTCTGTGCCAGCCATCGAGTTCGTGGGGTTCCGGCTGTCAGCGAGCGGTGTAACTCCACTACAATCCAACGTGGACGCCATTCAGGCCATCCCTGAGCCCAGCTCGGCCGCCCAGGTCGCCTCCTTCCTGGGTATGACAAGTTACTACCTGAGGTTTCTTCCCGAGTACTCTGCGACCACAGCCCCCCTGTGCCAGCTGCTGCGTCAGGACAAGCCATGGGTGTGGTCAAAGGCATGCAGTGACGCTGTGCGTGATCTCAAGACTCAACTGACTTCACCACCAGTGTTGGCTCACTTCGACATCTCCAGCTCCACCTTTGTGACCTGTGACGCGTCAGCCACAGCGATAGGGGCTGTGCTGTCTCAAACCCAGAACGGTGTTGAGAAGCCCATCGCCTTCACCTCCCGTGCCCTCAACCTGACCGAGCAGGTCCATGGGTGAGCGTGAGGCATTAGCCTGTATCTTGGCTTGTGAAAGGTGGCACCCCTACCTCTATGGCCGCTCCTTCACCCTCAGGACAGATCACCAGGCCCTGACAGTCCTGCTGTCCACATCTGGGACAGGCCACAAACCCCTGAGGCTGCGCCGCTGGTCTGACCGCCTCCGCTAGTACAACTTCAGCCTGCAGTTCACCCCAGGCAGAGACAATGTTGTCGCCGACCTGCTCTCTCGCTCTGTCTCCACCCCAGCTCCACAGATGGACACTGACTGTGTGGAAAAGGACATTGTCCAAATGCTACACACACCCCTTCAGGCCACTGTCTCTCCGCAGAAGCTGAGGGCAGCCTCCGAACAGGACCCTGTCCTCTCCCAGCTCCGCACCTACATCCAGAACGGCTGGCCTCACAAGGTCCCAGAGGAGCTGGCTGCGTTCGCCCGAGTCAGACAGGAGCTCTCCTGCTGGAACAACACCTGCGTGACACATGGTTTTTGCACAGTGGTCCCAGCTGCTCTCCGTGCGCGTGTTTTGAATATGGCGCATGAAGGCCACCTGGGCACTATGAAACTGAAACAGCGCTGCCGAGACCTGGTGTGGTGGCCGGGGATAGACAGAGATATTGAGGCTCTGGTGAAGGACTGTTCTGCCTGCCTTGTGAGTGGCAAGACTGGCCACCAGCCTCCCCCACCCCTGCAACCTCTCGCCTGGCCCTCTCAGCCCTGGGAACACCTGCAGTTGGACATTAGTGGTGAGATCCATGGAGTTCCCCACCACCAACGCTTCATGGTGGTCGCCTACGATCTGCACTCAAAATGGCCTGAACTCACCACTTCTGGCACTGTGGCCTCACAGATCATCATCGACTTCCTGGACTCTCTCTTCTCTCGCTGGGGCCTCCCAAAGACCATCACCACTGACAACGGCCCTCAGCTGGTCTCTGCTGAGTTCACTGCTTATCTCGAAAACAAGGGCATCCGTCATATACGCACTGCGTACTACCACCCCCAGGCCAATGGCGGCGTTGACCGTTTTCACCAGTCACTGAAGAACGGCCTCAGAGCACACATGGCCCAAGGGTGCTCTTTCACGCAGGCCATCCTTCACACTCAGCTGCACTATCAGGCCACACAGCACTCGACCACAGGCGTCTCCCCGGCCTCTCTCATGCTAGGCCGGGAACTGTGCATGCCCCTTGACAGGCTCCGCCCCTCCACACCCCAGGCACCTCCCTCTGGGGTCAGAGCCTCAGTCACTCGTCAGCAGACGCGGATGAAGCAACGGTTTGACCAGTCAAAACGAACCAGGGTGCCAGACATCAATGTGTCAGACTGGGTCAGGGTCCGCAGGCCCCACAGGGACAATAAAATGGCTTCATACTGATCCTCTCCTCTCCAAGTCACCCGTCAGCTGGGCCCAGCTACCTACCTCCTCAGCGATGGCACTCGGTGGCACTCCAGTCGTCTACGGAAGGTGTCAGCTCCGCCACACACAGCTGGTGACACAACCTTAGCCATTCCCTCAGCATGGCGAGATGCCCCGGGGCTTCATGCAGCTCCTACATGGGCCCCAGACATTACTGGGCCTCAGCTTCCCCTGCCTTCTCCCTCCTCACCTCGGCCTGCCCAGCCTCATGCCGGCTCGCGACCTGTTCACACACGTTTACGCCCTGGCCACCTAGAGGACTTTGTGTCAACCTTTCATGTTTGAAATCCTGCCGGGGGGGGGGGAATGTTATGTCTGCACACATCGACAGTGCTGCATTTGATTTGGTGCTGCTCTATTGTGCTGGGATCGATTGGTGATGCCTGCGGGCTCTGGGTTGTTTGATCGGGTCTGCCTGTGATGCTGTCTGAGTCTAAATAAAGAATGCAACGTAGAGGTTGTGTCGAGCGACAGCGCTGTGTCCTGACGTGATTTCTAAATACAATAGGTGCATATATTGTATTAGAGTTAGAGTAAAAATTAAAATCGGTTTGAGTTTTGACAAGAATCCTAGGTACTTTCTACTGAAATAACATTACAGCCGCTGTCCATTCCTTTTACACAAAATACTGTCTTACTGAAGATTAACGTGGTACTTGAGATAACAGACTGAAAAGTTGTTTAAAAACTACAACTACTCTATTACAATGAAATGTTGCTTCAACAGATGCCAGTGTGTAGCTATATCTAACTATTAACAATGTTGTCACCAACTCGTGTTTTAGTGCGAGTGATAGATACTTTAATAGCTGTGAACGCATGTCCGTTATCAGTCAACCACATCTGCATATTGAGACCACGTCACAATGGAGGGAGGGTGAGAAAGAGGGGAAGATATAAGAGGAGCGGAGCATTTGTTTATATGCGTGCGTGTGTTTAACAGTGTGTCGTTGAAGTGTGTCTTGTTAGCACTGGGCTTAACAGCTGAAGTAATGGAACTGATGTACGAGTGACAAAGGAGCTCTCACCACGAGTTTTATGAAGGCATGTGATCTCACCAGGGTGTTTTTACCCACGTACTGCTGGTATGAAAGTTCTCACTAGTGTGATGGGAGAGGGTGTGTGTGTGTGTGTGTGTGTGATGCCTGCTCAGATGTTTGCATTATATTTGTGATCACCGTCTTGTGTACTGGCCAATTACCCAACTCTTCCGAGCCGCCCCATCCCGCTGCTCCACCCCCTCTGCCAATCTTGAGAGGGCTGCAGACTACCACATGCCTCCTCTGATACATGTGGAGTCGCCAGCTGCTTTTTTCCCCCACCTGATAGCGATGAGTTTCGCCAGGGAGACGTAGCGCGTGGGGGGTTCACGCTATCCCCCAGTTTTCACTCCAAAAACTTGTGGCGTACAGTTGCTCTTATGACATTCTCTATCACGTTGGTCCTGGCTGGAGAGCGGGTCACGTAGTCCTTCCACCTTTAACACTGTTAAAAAGTACTTCAGTATTACTCTACTCGTGTGTCACTTGTATTGCTGTTCACTTTGAGTGAATTGTAACACTTAAAAACAAACTAAGTCAATTGTAAACCTGATGAAACTTTCACCAGGTAAGAGATCCTCTTCCACCTTATTCTGTTTCTTCCGATTTCATCAGGCTCAGGTCCTAAAAATCATTGAGAGGTAACTGGCTTTATGCTGTTACCATTCGCTACAGGGCGATGCTAGCATGAGATGTGGGGCAAAACTAGACTGCCATAACACGTTCCTGATATGAAAATCAGCATTGGCACTTGGCAGAAATCAAAAGTGCGATTAGTCCATCCCTACTTCTGACTATTAGATGCATCCATCTCCTGCCATCTTCAGGCATCCAGCAACTCTACCTCTTCCCTCAACTCCACATATACTTCTCTACTCACATACTAATACTATAGTAATTACTGGGGGTATCCCAGCTAGCCATAGAGATTATTACAGACACATGTACAAGCACCGAAAAACCACGCACACAAATCATCAAGCAAGTTCAGACAATACAGACTTGCAAACAAAAGACACAGATAACATATAGGGTGGGGAAACTGCATGAGTAGATCAAATGTACCATCACCATAAGTTCTAGCATGATCAGAGCAAATAAAAATGTCTAATTTACAGCAAGTAAATGGAAAAGTAAATGATAATCCTGTCTTCCACACCTCATGTCAGCAGCCCTCTCTGTCTTATCTCCTTCCTCCACCAGGTATATGTGGCCCTGCCTTTGGCTGGTAGTAGGGTACGGGAGTCCATGGTAGCTTTGCCCAGAAGAGGGCCCTATTTTTCTGTGTTTTCTGGTCTGGACATGGGAAATGACTGAACAAATCATGGCAGGGTGAGAGCCTCGGAGCAAATAAAGTTGACCCCAGTGACAGTCAGCACGGCAAATGTAGTTGCATTACAAACACCTATGTTTGTTTGTTGGTTTCTTTATTTACACATATAAAAAATTAAAAAAGATACAATACATAAATTGAAGAAAATGTGAAGGAGAAATGCCTAAAAACCCTCCAGGGGCTTGAAAAGTGGCAGTCTCCAGACAGCATACTACAAGAAACAATTACAGCAATGCACAATTTGTATGTGTCTATCAATAATTCCAGGCATAGCAAAAGACGGAGACACAGTTCAGCACAGCACCTGACAACAATGGATCCCATTAATACCCGTGTTACACAATTACAATGAATCAGTCATAGTCACAAGAAACACACACACACACACACACACACACACACACACACGCATGCACACACACTAAGAACACTCATTCAAGATACAAGCGTGTATACACAAGCACTATCATTAACAGACTAAGAGAATAAACTCATGTGATATAGCTAAGTTTTCATTTAAGACAAGAGACAAGAAAGATAAAGGAGAAAAACAAAAATTATATATGTATGTATGTATATGTGTATATATATATGTGTGTGTGTGTGTATATATATATATATATATATATATATATATATATATATATATATATATATATATATACACTACCGTTCAAAAGTTTGGGATCACCCAAACAATTTTGTGTTTTTCATGAAAAGTCACACTTATTCACCACCATATGTTGTGAAATGAATAGAAAATAGAGTCAAGACATTGACAAGGTTAGAAATAATGATTTGTATTTGAAATAAGATTTTTTTTACATCAAACTTTGCTTTCGTCAAAGAATCCTCCATTTGCAGCAATTACAGCATTGCAGACCTTTGGCATTCTAGCTGTTAATTTGTTGAGGTAATCTGGAGAAATTGCACCCCACGCATCCAGAAGCAGCTCCCACAAGTTGGATTGGTTGGATGGGCACTTCTTTGAGCAGATTGAGTTTCTGGAGCATCACATTTGTGGGGTCAATTAAACGCTCAAAATGGCCAGAAAAAGAGAACTTTCATCTGAAACGCGACAGTCTATTCTTGTTCTTAGAAATGAAGGCTATTCCATGCGAGAAATTGCTAAGAAATTGAAGATTTCCTACACCGGTGTGTACTACTCCCTTCAGAGGACAGCACAAACAGGCTCTAACCAGAGTAGAAAAAGAAGTGGGAGGCCGCGTTGCACAACTGAGCAAGAAGATAAGTACATTAGAGTCTCTAGTTTGAGAAACAGACGCCTCACAGGTCCCCAACTGGCATCTTCATTAAATAGTACCTGTTAGAGCCTGTTTGTGCTGTCCTCTGAAGGGAGTAGTACACACCGGTGTAGGAAATCTTCAATTTCTTAGCAATTTCTCGCATGGAATAGCCTTCATTTCTAAGAACAAGAATAGACTGTCGAGTTTCAGATGAAAGTTCTCTTTTTCTGGCCATTTTGAGCGTTTAATTGACCCCACAAATGTGATGCTCCAGAAACTCAATCTGCTCAAAGAAGTGCCCATCCAACCAATCCAACTTGTGGGAGCTACTTCTGGAAGCGTGGGGTGCAATTTCTCCAGATTACCTCAACAAATTAACAGCTAGAATGCCAAAGGTCTGCAATGCTGTAATTGCTGCAAATGGAGGATTCTTTAACGAAAGCAAAGTTTGATGTAAAAAAAATCTTATTTCAAATAAAAATCATTATTTCTAACCTTGTCAATGTCTTGACTCTATTTTCTATTCATTTCACAACATATGGTGGTGAATAAGTGTGACTTTTCATGGAAAACATGAAATTGTTTGGGTGATCCCAAACTTTTGAACGGTAGTGTATATATATATATATATATATAGATACACTCACTGGCCACTTTATTAGGTACACCTTGCTAGTACCGGGTTGGACCCCCTTTTGCCTTCAGAACTGCCTTAATCCTTCGTGGCATAGATTCAACAAGGTACTGGAAGCATTCCTCAGAGAGTTTGGTCCATATTGACATGATAGCATCACGCAGTTGCTGCAGATTTGTCGGCTGCACATCCATGATGCGAATCTCCCGGTCCACCACATCCCAAAGGTGCTCTATTGGATTGAGATCTGGTGACTGTGGAGGCCATCTGAGTACAGTGAACTCATTGTCATGTTCAAGAAACCAGTCTGAGATGATTCGAGCTTTATGACATGGCGCGTTATCCTGCTGGAAGTAGCCATCAGAAGATGGGAACACTGTGGTCATAAAGGGATGGACATGGTCAGCAACAATACTCAGGTAGGCTGTGGCGTTGACACGATGCTCAATTGGTACTAAGGGGCCCAAAGTGTGCCAAGAAAATATCCCCCACACCATTACACCACCACCAGCAGCCTGAACCGTTGATACAAGGCAGGATGGATCCATGCTTTCATGTTGTTGACGCCAAATTCTGACCCTACCATCCGAATGTCGCAGCAGAAATCGAGACTCATCAGACCAGGCAACGTTTTTCCAATCTTCTATTGTCCAATTTTGGCGAGCCTGTGCAAATTGTAGCCTCAGTTTCCTGTTCTTAGCTGACAGGAGTGGCACCCGGTGTGGTCTTCTGCTGCTGTAGCCCATCTGCCTCAAGGTTCGACGTGTTGTGCGTTCAGAGATGCTCTTCTGCATACCTCGGTTGTAATGAGTGGTTATTTGAGTTACTGTTGCCTTTCTATCAGCTCGAACCAGTCTGGCCATTCTCCTCTGACCTCTGGCATCAACAAGGCATTTTCGCCCACAAAACTGCCGCTCACTGGACATTTTCTCTTTTTCGGACCATTCTCTGTAAACCCTAGAGATGGTTGTGCGTGAAAATCCCAGTAGATCAGCAGTTTCTGAAATACTCAGACCAGCCCGTCTGGCACCAACAACCATGCCACGTTCAAAGTCACTTAAATCGCCTTTCTTCCCCATGCTGATGCTCGGTTTGAACTGCAGCAGATCGTCTTGACCATGTCTACATGCCTAAATGCACTGAGTTGCTGCCATGTGATTGGCTGGTTAGAAATTTGCGTTAACGAGCAGTTGGACAGGTGTGCCTAATAAAGTGGCCGGTGAGTGTGTATATATATATATATATATATATATATATATATATATATATATATATATACAAACCCCAATTCCAATGAAGCTGGGACGTTGTGTAAAACGTGAATAAAAACAGAATACAATGATTTGCAAATCCTTTTTGACCTATATTCAATTGAATACAATACAAAGACAAGATATTTAATGTTCAAACCGATAAACTTAATTGTTTTTTGCAAATATTCACTCATTTTGAATTTGATGCCTGCAACACGTTCCAAAGAAGCTGGGACAGGGGCAACAAAAGACTGGGAAAGTTGAGGAATGCTCAAAAACCACCTGTTTGGAACATTCCAAAGGTGAACAGGTTAATTGGAAACAGGTGAGTGTCATGACTGGGTATAAAAGGAGCATCCCTGAAAGGCTCAGTCGTTCAGAAGCAAGGATGGGGCGAGGTTCACCACTTTGTGAACAACTGCGTGAGCAAATAGTCCAATAGTTTAAGAATGCCGTTTCTCAAACCTTCAACAATTAGTGTCCTCAGTTCCCAAACGCTTATTGAGTGTTGTGAAAAGGAAAGGTGATGTAACACAGTTGTGAACATGCCTCTGTCCCAGCTTTTTTGGAACGTGTTGCAGGCATCAAATTCAAAATGAGTGAATATTTGCAAAAAAACATTAGTTTATCAGTTTGAACATTAAATAACTTGTCTTTGTAGTGTATTCAGTTGAATATAGGTCGAAAAGGATTTGCAAATCATTGTATTCTGTTTTTATTTACGTTTCACACAACGTCCCCAATTCACTGGAATTGGGGTTCGTATAATCCAGTGAGTCAAGTAAATTCTTTATGAGACAGTACAAGCCTGTTTCATGCCATAAGCAATCATTACATTACAGTCATTTAGTCGACGCTTTTATCCAAAGCGACTTACAATAAGTGCATTTAATGTAGGAAATCAGGAGAACTACTAGTCATCAGAGGTCATAAGTGCAGCTAAACAAGCATCTAAGAGCAAAACCAGTGCTAAAGTCATGGCATGAAAGAGGCTTGTACTGTCTCATAAAGAATTTACTTGACTTTTCCTCTATATTTGTTGAGCACTTTCCCTACCGTTGAGTGTTTCTTTAAAAAAAGTTATATATATATAGTTTTATATATATATATATATATATATATATATATATATATATATATACACACACAAGTGTTATTCATTAACATGCCTTTAGACTTATATGACTGACAAACGAAAATATTGGTTGGACCCATTTTACATAGACAGACCATATGGAAAATATTGGTTGGTTAGGAGAAGTGATTTCAGGGCTCTTTTAAACTGCTGTGAAGACAAATAAAAAAATCTTTTAAACTGCTGTGAAGACAAATTCAGAAAAGTGTGTGTGTGTGGTCACAATTAGTTAGAATTTGTAATTAGGTTTTCTTCAACAATTGCAAAGAAACAGCAGAATGGTTTTGAAACTGACCCACACCCTGTTTGTGTGTGTGTGTGTGTGTGTGTGTGTGTGCGCGCGCGCGCGCGCGTCTCACTTTTACTTGCATCTAATCAGCTTCCTGTTGCAACGATGTAGAATCTAGATTGTTGAATAGAATGTAGAATAGAATGTAGAACAATTAAGGGTCACATGGACACAGAGCACACAGACAAGGGCATTTAACAGTTCACACTCATATAAGCAAACAGCTTGGGATTTGGTTTAACGGTCGCCACAACTGGCCCTGAGTAAAATGATTTTTACAGTATACCAATTTTCCCACCTTTTTGCCAAGTGAATGCCGGCAACAATAAAATTTGTCAAATTGGTATCTAAGATAGCATTAGTTCAAATAAGCTAATTTTTGGATACTTTTTCCATACAATATTTCGTGGAAAAAGTAATGTTCTTGATTAGAATAACAACTTCAAAATACAGAAACGGCATTTATCAGAGAAAACTGCAGTAGTGTTATCCAGCCACTAGAGAGCGATGGTAGGATGGTGATGGACCCAGCAAAGTTCGACCTCACACGGAGTCTATGGACAAAACATCCTATTTAGATTGATACACATTCATCCCAGAGTGTGTACATTATTTTCATTCAGGTGGCTGAGAGTTTCTTAAATGGCATTTAGAACAAGGGGCTAACAACACTGAAGGAATATTTTGAGAAAGCGTAACTATTAACATAACCATACGGCATTAAAATCTCAATTCATCCCTCTAAAGCAGAGACTATTAGTGAAAATACTTTTACAGCGGGATTAAATGTCATCCTTATATTAATCGGTAGGAAGTGGTACAAAACTCAGTCAAACTCAGGAACCCTAAGGGGTGTCCGGGTAGCGTACAGTTGCCTACCAACACGGGGATCGCCTGTTCAGATCTCTGTTACCTGCGGCTTGGTCGGGCGTCTCTACAGACACAATTGACCCTTAGTTACTGTTGCTAAGTCCGTCAAGCTTTAACATAATTTTACGGTTATTAAAAGTAATTACTTACCTTGGAGCAGACAAAGCTGCGCTTGTTGATCTTTGAGGGGTTCAACTGGATTTGAGGACGTCAACATAGCTTTATCCACAGCCTACACTTTTCAGGGTTTGATTTTGGTTTTGGAAAGCGAAAAAAAACGTACATCTCCTTCCAACCTCTCCAAGCAGCAAATGTCGCTGTTACAAGTACCCCAGGCACAACGTTTAACCATAACTAGCTAAAAGTCCACGAAACCAGCTCGAAAATGAAGAAAATCTGAAACTTTTGCATCGGAGTCAACGGAAAGTGTCGGACCTCTGTATGCTGCGCTGTGAATGGCCAGTCTGCGTTTCGGGGGCGTGGCTTAGCGAAGGGTCAATTGGCCGTGTCTGCAGGTGGGAAGCCGGATGTGGGTATGTGTCCAGGTCGCCGCACTAGCGCCTCCTCTGGTTGGTCGGGGCGCCTGTTCAGTGGGGAGGGGGAACTGGGGGGATCCTCCCACGCACTACATCCCCCGGGTAAAACACCTCACCGTCAGGTGAAAAGAAGCAGCTGGTGACTCCACATGTATCGGAGGAGGCATGTGGTAGTCCGCAGCCCTACCCGGATCAGCAGAGGGGGTGGAGCAGCAACCGGGACAGCTCAGAAGAGCGGGGTAATTGGCCATGTGCAATTGGGGTAAAAGGGGGGAGAGGAAACAAAACAAAAACAAAAGCTCAGGAACCCTTAGTTTATTGTATTTGTAAATCTTGTATTTCCCAATCAACACGACAATCCTAGTAGGAAAACAATTGCCTATGGTCGTAAAGTGACTGAAAACTTGTAATACATTATTGAAATGGTAGATTAGTATACGGACAGTAATGACAGTGAGAACCAATGAGCTGTGCCCATGCTAACATGCCATAATATACAGAAATAAATGAAAAATGTGAAAACACTATCAACTGTTGCATTAAACTATCTGAAAGATTTGTTCTCAACATTTTAACGTATTTTTAATTAAGTGGCTCCCTCGCCCATCCCCCAACCCAGCGTATGGGTCTGAGTTTGTTCCTTTACTTCAGGCAGTGAAACAGACTGGTGCTTGATAACCCATGTTGAGACTGCTGAGAAAAAGGGATCAGCACAACTCTATAGCATATCAGATCCAGACAAAGAAGGGTGAATCCATTCAAATAGTTTTTCAGTCGCTCCCAAAAATAACTGTGCCGAGTAGCATTTTGAATTAATAAACTTTTATTTAAATCAAAGAGCAGATAAAAACATTAAGGCAGACGAGCAGCGAGCATTGAGCTGCAAAATGGAACATCAGAATTTAACTATACAAGGCTTGATCCATTAATAAAAAAATAGAAAATTATAAAGCCAGAGAAAAACATAACACAATGTGAGATGTGAGTGCATGTGTGTGTGTGTGTGTGTGTGTGTGTGTGTGTGTGTGTGTGCGCGCGTGCATGTGCGTGTGTGAGTGTGTCTGTGTATGTAACTGCATTCAAGTTACTTGTTTAAGTTGTACTAGATGTAGTCCTGTTGAAGTGAAATGTGTCTGTCGATGTAGTATGTATGAGTGCATGCATAGTGGAAAAGCTTATGTCAGCATGGGAGTGTATCCTTGTGGCTGCATGCATGAATGTCTGGATGGAGGCACACGAGTGCATGAATGGGCGGCTGCAGGACGATTTTCTGACCTTTTTTTCCTATAAATCAATAAGAGTGCTGTTAAGGGCATTCCATACTAAAAACTAAACTGAACCAGCAGATTCGCTGAAAAAAAAAAAAGGTTGGTTGTTGCCAACCAAGGTGAACACGTCACTTAGGACAGCTCGACAAAAATGTGGATACACTCATTGTTGCTGAGGACATCCTCATCCTCCGATGAGAAACTTTGCAACTCGCACTTGATGGAAAACCATCTGGCCCTTTCTCCCTTCACAACAAATCCTTTTGTCCTTACAACCTTTTTATTCCAAATTACATTAAAGTGAGCTTTAATGATCTGACAGTATTCAGAAAAAATGCCATGATGATGATGGCAGTCATCAAATCATGTGTAGAAATTTGTGTGACACCTTGATTGCTGTGGTATGTGCAATAAATACAGAAACTGTTGCTCTAATAGGCCTGATGCAGAACTGGTTAACCAGGTATTCCAACTCTACCTGGGCCAGGACCTGGACCAGGACCTTGCAGCTGAATGGAGAGCAGTGCATGTTAGCATGTTGAGTGATTTGTGTAATAACAAATTATCATGTATGATACAAATGTGTGTGCTGTCAAATGAACATATTGTGAGACACGCTTAAAAGCTTTCGTATAAAGTATGCAGAGTTTGAGTGAAAACTAACTCAATGGAAAGGGATGTTTCATCTCAATAACGACCAAACACTTGGGGAGAGCTGTAAAAAATGGTGGTGATGCACCATGCCTGCTCCTGATGAGAGGCGAGCGTGAGACTTGAAGGGCAAAGGTGGCTCTTTAAACTACTGCATCACTAGCTACTGTACCACTCCTAAATACCACTGAAGAGATTCTAAAGTTATCACAAGTACATTGTAAGGTAACAAAAGTGGGAGATATACTTCAGCTACATTACATTAGTTTCAAGGGGAATTTAGAATCATCTTCTGATCACTGTTAACATTGTTAATGTTGTTGATTACGGCCCTGTGATGGACTAGCAGCCTGTCCAGTGTCTCCCCCGCCTGCCGCCCAATGACTGCTGGGATAGGCTCCAGCATTCCCGCGTCCCTGAGAGCAGGATAAGCGGTTTGGATAATGGAATGAAATGGATTTCTGATCACTTTTAAAAGAATGAAACCAATACGGAGCTCTTCAATCTTACATACATATGCATAGCCCTACAGCTATACTAACAAATGTTCTTTGACCATTCCTATGCCTTTGAATACAAAAATCTGGATGAAAAAATTTCCTATACTAAATCATTGCACATAAAATCCGATGTATCTGACATACATCTGACGTAAAATTTTGCCAAATCATTATGCGGATTGACAAGACCGTCATCGGTGCTGTGCCCTCACAGGGTACCGATGGAAACTATCAAATCCTCTGTGGCAACCCCTGGGAAACAGGGAACAAGCCAGAAGAAGACTAAGTCATCACACACCTAGCACTGACAAGAGTGCCTTTGTTTAAAACTGATACAAACATTTTGAAGTCGGGCATGACTGTGTTGTAGTGCAGGAAATGTGTAATTTCTTATGATCTGCAGTGAGGCTACTCACTGGGCCACGTCAGCATGCAAGATGATGTGATCATGTTTTGCTCTCCATTCTTCCCCCTTGTATTGGTGCATTTAAGAAAATGTGTCTAGGCCCAATGTATATGGTCCATCAAAAAATAAATAGTACACAACCGTGCATCTGCAATTACGACTGTTGAAAACGTGGTACAATATATATTACTAATGTAGAGGTGAAATACTATCTTGTGGAATCAAGTGTTTTCTATGTGTCTCCTCTCTCCTATCTTTTTCTCTCCTGTCTGTGGAGATAATTCTTTGGAGGAGCTTAGGCACAAGTGCAACAGATGTGATTTTTGAATATTTGTGGAGCAGATCTTACCTCAACATGGAAATCAAAACCCTTAAGGATCAGATTTTCACCTCAATTAGACAAAGTTTTTTTTTCTTTTTTTTTTTTCTACACAACAGAGGGTGCAAAATCTGATGTCTGTAAAAACACAGCTGAGAAAATCTGCATGGGGGTGACGATGTCTATGGACAGAGAGAAGAGTACAGACAGGAAGAAACTGAAGAGCAAACCTCCTCGTGTCTTGAACACAGAAGCACTGAAGAGACAAAAGTAGATGAATTTGAATTCTAAACTTTGAGTGCACAAACTCTGTGTGTGTGTGTGTGTGTGTGTGTGTGTGTGTGTGTGTGTGTGTGTGTGTGTGTGTGTGTGTGTGTGTGTGTGTGTGTGTGGTGTAAGAAATGGTGTCACTCCTGGAGAGCCCAACCTCCAGACATTGCCTACACTGACACATCACAACACCAACACACCTCATTGGTTAACAGGCCTACAGACAAGCTCATTTGACATAAAAGCAGAGTGATCTATCTAACTTGTGCTATCAAAACTCATTAAAAGTTTTTGGACCAATGCAGAAATCATTTCAACTTTGATTTTTAACAAAAATTATTCCTTTTACTTGTTTTCAGTTTGCTAGTTAGCAAAAGCAGAAAGCACAGAGACATGAGTAATATGTTTGGTCCATGCTGTTCTGACAACCGTTTTTATATTCTTTGTGATAAGTGCCAGCCCACCTATTTTGTGTGTGTGTGTGTGTGTGTGTGTGTGTGTGTGTGTGTGTGTGTGCGCACACAAGCACATCAGTCGGTCCTCTTGGCCCATGCGAGGTCATCTGATCGTGGTTTCTGGCCCGTCAGTCGTTCAATCAGTCTTTCCATCCATCTCCAAAAGCCCAGCTGGTCCAATGGATAGTTACACCAGCCTAGAATGACAGAATGAAATAAGGGAGAAGAGGTGAAGATGGATAGTAGGAAAGAAATGACGGAATGTTAGAAATATAAAATGCAAAAGACTGCAAAGGCTTAGAGGAAGGAAAAGGAAGCAATAACAAGAGAGAGGGCATTCCAACATTGAATACCCAAAGGTAAAAAGGTAGCACACACAGGACTTCAGTACAAAGTTGACTAATCTTAATTTCACCAATTTATTCTGGCCATGTCAACTAACCCAGCCACTGAGGATGCACAAGCTAGTTCATTCTTAATGCTGATCCCAAGCCTGGATAAATGGGGAGGGTTGCATCAGGAAGGGCACCAGGCATTAAACCTTTGCCAAATCTAATATGCGGATCATGAATCAGATTTGCATATCGGATTGGTCTAGGCCTGGGTTACCAATGACCGCCACAGTACTGTTGATCAGCAGGGTGCCGGTGGAAACTATGCTAGTGTTTGTTGGGCGAAAGAGAAGGAGAGGGGGATGTCATGCCCAGAGGCAGCAGGAGAGGAGGAAGGGTAAGAGTGTGGAGGTGAGAGTCAGAACTGTGAATGTTGGCACTATGACTGGTAAAGGGAGAGAGCTGGCTGATATGATGGAGAGAAGCAAGGTAGATATACTGTGTGTGCAAGAGACCAGGTGGAATGGGAGTAAGGCCAGGAGCATCAGAAGTGGGTTCAAACTCTTCTACCATGGTGCGAATGGTAGGGGTAATCCTGAAGGAAGAGTATGTCAAGAGTGTGTTGCAGGTGAAGAGAGTGTCAGACAGAGTGATGAGTATGAAGGTGGAAATTGAATGTGTGATGATGAATGTTGTCAGCACATACCCCGCAAATTGGGTGTGAGATGGAAGAGAAAGAAGAATTCTGGAGTGAGTTGGATGAAGTGGTGAAGTGTGTACCAAAGAAGGAGAGAGTGGTGATTGGACCAGACTTCAATGAGCATGTTGGTGAAGGGAACAGAGGTGATGAGGAAGTCATGGGTAGGCATGGTGTCAAGGAGAGGAATGTGAAAAGACAGATGGTGGTGAATTTTGCAAAAAGGATGGAAATGACTGTGGTGAATATGCATTTCAAGAAGAGAGGAGGAACACGGTGATGCATTACAGTGGAGAAAGGTGCACAGAAGTGGTCTATATCTTATGCAGGAGATGCAATCTGAAAGAGATTGGAGACTGCAAGGGGGTGACCGGAGAAAGTAGCTAGGCAGCATCAGATGATGGTCTATAGGATGACTTTGGAGATCAAGAAGAGGAAGAGAGTGAAGGCAGAGCCAAGGATTAAATGGTGGATGTTGAAGAAGGAAGACTGTTGTGTGGAGTTCAGGGAGAAGTGAAGACAGGCACTGGGTGGTACTGATGAGTTGCCAGATGGCTGGGCAACCACTGCAGAAATAATGAGGGAGACAGCTAGGAAGGTACTTGGTGTGTCACCTGGACAGAGGAAGGAAGACAAGGAGACTTGGTGTTGGAATGAGGAAGTGCAGGAAAGTATACAAAGGAAGAGGTTGGCGAAGAAGAAGCGGGACAGCCAGAGAGATGAAGAAAGTAGACGGGAGTACAAGGAGATAAGGCGTAAGGTGAAGAGAGAGGTGGCAAAGGCAACATTAATAGCATGTTGTATGATAGGTTGGACACTAAGGAAGGACAAAAGGACTTGTATCGGTTGGCTAGATAGAGGGAGCGATCTGGGAAGGATGTGCAGCAGGTTAGGCTGGCAGCCATACCAACATGTACCCTGGCTCTACCAAATGGCGGAAGCTAAGCAGGTATGGGCTTGGCTAGTACTTGGATGGGAGACCTCCCAGGAAAACTGAGTTGCTGCTGGAAGTGGTGTTGGTGGGCCAATAGGGGCAGTCTTCCCTCTGGTCCTAATAAAAACAACAACAACACAAATCCTAATGCCCCAGTGCAGTGACGGGGACACTGTGCTGTATGAGATGCCGTCCTTCGGATGAGACGTTAAACCGAGGTCCTGACTCACTGTGGTCATTAAAGATCCCATGGCACTTATCACAAAGAGTAGGGGGTTCCCCAGTGTCCTGGCAAAATTCCCAATCCATCTGGCCACCTAATCATCCCCTGTGTAATTTGCTCAATGATTCCTCCCTCTCCTCCTCAGTTTGATGTGTGGTGAGCATTATGGCATAAAATGGCTGCCATGCATCACCCAGGTGGGTGCTACACCTTGGCGGTGGTTGAGGTAAGTTTACTACGCTCTTCAATGCGAAGTGCTTTGAGTGTCTAAATAAAGCACACTTTAAATATAATCCATTGTTATTTTGATAGAGGATAAGAGATGATAACGTGCTGACAAGTGAGGAGAGTGTGTTGACAGGGTGGAAGGAGTATTTTGAGGGGCTGATGAATGAAAAAAATGAGAGCGAGAGTATCTAGTACATTTCTCTCTCAGAGAGCAGTTTTGGCAGCTTGCCCCCTCTGGCTGGAGGAATTACATGTTCAAGTCCAAAAAGTGCAGAGTGGCTGTAGAGCCATGACTGGCTTCATGATAGTGTTTGGATATGGCAAACATAAACGTGTGAATGGCTGTTTTATGTTCTGAAATTCGTTGTTCGAGTGCTCTCTTGTTCACACATGCTTGTCCACAGTGCGTTGCAATTTATGAATTGTTTGATAGGGAACTTCTTACCAGTGTGTAAGAATCTGTAACCTCGGAACTATTTAATTGTATGGTATTTGCCATTTCACCTGTTTTTAGCCTAAGCAAGATGGTGACGGGAAGATGCAAAACTCTAGGCTTCAAAACCTAGGCCGAAACATTAGCATGTTAGTTGACATGGCCAGAATAAATTGGTGAAATTGAGATTAGTCAATTTTGGCAACTTTGTACTGAAGATCTGTGTCTGCTTCTTTTTTTTTTAAATCTTAATTTTTTGGGGGAATTTTTTTTTTACCCTTTTTTATTAGATGGCTACAGAGAAGAGGCAGAGGGGAAATGGGTGAGAGAGAGAGAAGGGTATGACATGCAACAAAGTTCACCGGCTGGCATGGAACCAGCAACAGTTGCAACCATGTGGCTGTGTGCTGTAACCATCCGACTATGGAGGCGCCCTCGGGTGTGCTACCTTTTTACCTTTAGGTATTCAACGTTGGAAGTATATTACTTTGTTTTAGCACCACAAACAAATACTGGGAAGGTGCATCCTCTCAAAGATCTAACAGCAAGAGAGGAAGAGAGAGAGAGATTTCTTGATTTTTAAAAGTAACTTTTTATTTAAAAAAAATACAACCATATTCAAAACACAAGCAAATAAACAGATTCTTAAAGAAAAAAAATCACATCAATTCTTCAGAAAAAACAACTTGGTTGTCTTTACCGAGCACAACACATACCCATGAGCCCAGATAATACTGAATTGCTTGATATCTTTCATTTCTCTGTAATAATTAAAATCAATCATCATCCTGGCTCTCATCATTCTAGTAAACGGCAATTTTACATCAATGTCTACTGAGTTGTCGATCCTCCTTTTTCTACTCACATAAGTAGCCATTTTTGCTTTTCCCAAGATAAAATTCATTAGTTGACATTTTTCTTTTACAATTTGTTTATATTTAAACCCCAGAATTAACATGTGCTTGGAGAAAACCTCCGCTACCTTCCTGAATAAACTCTCCAACAACATGAACAGTGGTACCAGGCGCATACACTCTAGGTAACAGTGGAAAACAGTTTTTTGTAAGGACAAAAAAGACATTTATCACTCACACCTTGACTAATAACGGAGAGAAAAGCATTAACTGCTACTATCAAATGTACACTTCTCCACTGTAGGTCAGCAACCTTTTTTGTTAACGGTGGTTTGTATAAACCCCTCCAAGCAGGTTTGACATCATCTCCCAAACCCATATGACTTCGCCAAGGTGTGTCAACATGATTGTTTAGTTTACTGTTGCTTAGACACTTAACCATTGTTACGTCCCGTACTGTTTTTGTGTTTATGTTTAATGTATGCAGGCCTGCATGTTGTATGGATATGTTGCTCTGTCCTGGTGTGTTGTGGTTATTTGTCTCCCCCTAGTGTCCCAATAATTCTCTCTTTCTTACAGAAGCTGCAGCTCGGATCCCCTGTCTATCAACACACCTGTTCCGTATCACCAATCAGCTACGCCCTGCTCCTCCTCCTATATATAGTCCTAGTTTTTCCATTGTTCCCTCTTGTTCTCCTGGGTAGTGGCAGTATCAGGAGGCGAGTGGTTGGTTTGGTTGGGTTTTTGTGTTGGCATTATTTTTGATTGTTTAAGACTATTTATCTCTGTTCAGCCTATGTTTGTTTGTTGGTTAGTTTTTCTTTGTCCTTTTCTCGTTTAAGCTCATAGGGGACATTTGGGTAAGTTGGTAAGTTTAGACATCCTGGGGTCTACATTTACTTTACACGTAATTTGTTTGTTATTCTTCATTAGTTTAGCGGTGAGCACCAACCCATGTGTTTAGGGGCGCTTGATACCTGTTTGGGGCGGGGGTTCTTTTCAGTTTATACGTAGTTCATTTGGTGCCACTGATTAGCGCCCTATGTTCCCTATGTTGCAGTATTTTGTGTTAAATACATATTTCTTATAGGCTTCCTGCTTAAGTTGTGGTTTTGTGTGGCTGCACCCACATTTGGTTTATTCTGTTGTGGTGAATGTTGCGCCTTCATCCTCTGGCCACTAGGGGGCGTAAAATTTAATGGGGGCTCGTCCGGGATCCTTGATCCTTGTCACCCACAACAGATACAATCCGTATGTTGGTGTGTAGTGCACACGTACGTTTAGGCTGACAGAGGGTAGGTGGTGCTGGTTGTTTGTGCTGTGGTTGTTCTATTGGTGATTGTGTAACGTTGACCATGAGTGTATTTAGCCTGGATGAGTTTATCAGTAGTCCATCGGTGGACCTGATTGACCGCTGTACGAAGGTCGACCTGTATGCCATAGCCGCCCATTATGGGATTGCAGTGTCCAAGAGTCTGAGTAAGCCTGCTTTGCGGGAAGTAGTGGTTCATGGGTTGGTGGAACAGCAGGTGCTTGGCACGGCGATGCTGTCCCCTGACCCCCCCCCCCCCCAAGTCCGAGAATGACCCTATAGTGGGCTCAGAGGTCTCGGATGAGGGAGAAGGGGAGGAGGATAAGGGGGAGTTGTTTGGGAAGCCCATGTTGGGCGGGGCTTCTGCATTGACAGGTAGGCCATCTATGGCACGGTTTCCCCCATGCCCACGTCTACTGGTGTAAGTGAGGAGTTACGGCGCACTTGACCACGGGATCAGTTTCAGCGTGAGGCACAGAAGAGGGAAAATGCCCATCTGTTGTCTCTCCGGAGACTGGAGTTAGAGATGGAGATGTCTCACTGCAGGATGGCGTTAGAAATAGCTTCAGAGAAAAAGGTGAGGTTAAAGAGAATAGAGTTAGAGGCTGCTGCGGCCGCTGTGAAGTCTTCCCCCTCAGCAGAGAAGCCCTGGGCGCTAAAGTATAGTAGCGCGGATTCTTCCGTAGCATTTAATGTGAGCAAAAACATTACTTTGGTCCCTCAGTTCCGTGAGGATGAAGTTGACGCTTATTTCGGCGCGTTTGAGCGGGTAGCTCACGCACTGAAATGGCCGAGAGATGTGTGGGCGCTATTATTGCAGTATAAATTAACAGGAAAACCCCAGGAGGTAATAGCCACACTCACCCTGGATGACAGTTTGTCATATGATCCCATTAAAGCTGCCGTGCTCCGCGCTTACGAGCTGGTGCCGGAGCCATACAGACAAAAGTTTAGAAATCTTCGAAAGTCACCCGGTAAAAAGTTTGTGGAGTACGCCCGTGAAAAAGAAGCTCTGTATAAGCGCTGGTGCAAGGCTAGCAGTGTCACTGACTTTGATACATTATCTGAGCTAACCCTCTGAGAGGATTTCAAAAACGGCTTGGAAAATGGCAGGATGGTGACGTATCTTAATGAGCAGAAAGTCACCACGTTAGCTCAGGCTGCTATCCTTGACGAGTTTGTGCTAACGCACAAACACACGTTTGGGGCTTCCCGTCAAGACAAGAGCTGGTCTAATTACTCTGCTCCACTTAAAGCGCAGTCAAGTCTGCCCAGCATGACGACCCCCTCCAATAAGGAGCGGGAGTGTTATTTTTGCCATCGTGTAGGTCACATAAAACCAGACTGCCCAATATTAAAACAAAATATGGCGCAGACCAAACGCGTAAAAGAGGTGTCATTAGTGACTACTCCTCCGGTGAGGGGTTGTGACTCACCAGTGAACCCTGTGTTTAAACCGTTCCTATTGGACGGGAAGGTTTCTCTCTCGGGAGATGAGTCTGATCAGCGTTCGGTGCGCATCTTACGCGACACCGGAGCTGCCCAGTCTTTCATATTGCCCGACGTGTTACGTTTTCTGAGGGCTCCTCGTGTGGGTCTAGCGTGTTGGTGCAGGGTTTTGAAATGGGTTATGAGTCCGTGCCTCTTCATCAGATGCACTTATCCTGCAATTTAGCCAGTGGTATTCACAAGGAGGGTGTGCGCTCCTCGCTACCGTTGAAAGGTGTTTCATTCCTTTTAGGTAATGACATTGCGGGTGGCAGCGTAGCTCCGGTTGTGGAGGTTCTAGATCGCCCAGTTCTGCAGCCAGATACGCTGGCTCAAAACTTTCCAGAAGTATTTCCCGTTTGTGCAGTCACTCGTGCACAGGCATGGAGATCGCCTGATATTGACTTAGCCGACACCGTGTTCTCTCCGGTGTTCTGAGGGGACAGTCTCCGCTGGTGCCTTCTCTGAATGTTCTCCAGAAGTGTTAAATCTAAATGAGTCTGAGTGTGTTAAATCCCCTCCCGAGTCAGTCTCTACCAATGACGAAGGAAAACCTCATTATAGCTCAGAAGGCAGATAACACCCTCTTTAAAACCAAAGGAGTTGAATCGAGTGCAACTGGACTTGGTATATATCCGTGAAGACGTTTCGCTTCTCATCCAAGAGGCTTCCTCAGTTCGTGCCTTTCTGACTAGACCAAGCTAGTCTGACTGGCTGGTGATGAGACTTAGAATTTCCTTTTTGGAGTCGTTGTCAGAGCTATAGATGTCCATGGCTCTGTGTTCCGATGTTTACCAACGCCCGTCGCTAACGGAGCCATAGATATGAGTGGCTCTTCTGTGTACCGATGTTTGGCCGCGCCCGTCACCATCGGAGCTATTGATTTGCATTTGTTTAGCAGCGACGGTCATTGGTGGTGTTAGTTTCGACTTCATTATTCAGTGGTCATGAGTCGTTGGAGCGGTTAGTGGCCGACTGTTCTTGGAGGCTAGGCTTCTTGAGTCTCCTGGGTAGAGATGAAAGGACGGCATTGTAAGCGGGAGATAGGTGGTGTCGCAGACCTCCTCTGTTGAGGGATGGTTTTTCCAGTTTCACATAGATGGCTTCATTCACCCCTCTTTCAAACCATCTATCTTCTCTGTCCAAAATGTGTACGTTGTTGTGCTCGAAGGAGTGTCTTCTCCTTTAGGTGTAGATAGACTGCTGAGTCTTGTCCTGAGGAGTTTGGCCTTCTGTGTTGGGCCATCCGTTTGTGTAGTGGTTGTTTGGTTTCCCCTGTGTATCAGCCAGTGCAATCCCCATTGCATTATACAGCATACACCAGATTGCTTTTTCGGGTGTGTGGTACACGGTCTTTGGGATGAACCAGTCTTTGTTGGAGTGTCTTGCTGAGTTTGAAGTATACCGGGATGCGTTGTTGAAAATTCTCCTGAGTTTCTCGGAGACCCCAGAAACATACGGGATGACTGCTATTCCTTCTGTTGTGGTAAATGTTGCGCCTTGGTCCTCTGGCCACTAGGGGGCGTAACAACCATCATTCCATACAGTAATTTGCCTTTTACCCCTCCCAAATTTAGAAAAGTACTTCTTTTCTCATCTAAAAAATAACCTGAACAGTCATCAAAACTGGGACAAATAACTAAAAAAGGAAAAGGATCATCTATATTAGGCAAGATCCAACCAATTCTGTATTCATTTAACAGGATGGATTCATGTCCCGTCAGTGTTTCCAGTGTTCAAGCAGCTTGTTGGTGAGCCTCACAGATCACACTTCCAGACCATCTGCTAGAGCAGCTGCATTGTCCAAGTCAGGTCCAGCAGTGTTCACCACCAATCCAAGGGTTAGAATCCCTGCTCTGCAAAACATTTCTATGACTGCTGATCCTGCCCACCAGGGGGTGTTCAGACATCCTCCATGCACCACAGGCTCCCTCACCAACCAGTATAAGGAGTCACTTTGCACTTTCCTCTTTTTCACCATAATTTTCCGCACTGTTGAAACGCCGCGGTAGAGAAGTGGCAAGGTTTGAAACTTCAGAGTCTTCAGATCTATGAGGAACAGTGAGTCATGCAGTCCCAGTCCACCAAACCTCTGCAAAACTGTGCATGCCAAGGGTCTCCATACCAAGTCTCTTGGGCCATAGTGTCTCTGGATAAACTAAAGGCAGAAAGCAGCACCTCTACTGGCCAAATGGATAAGTCTCTCTCCTCCTCCCTCTTTTGGGAGAAAAGGAACAGCGTGGGGAATCCAATACAATTTACCCCCCCCCCCCAAAAAAACGACTAACTACAATAGCTTGAATTTGTGAAAGTAAGTTTGAAGGGGGTTCAACACAAACTAATCTGTGCCATAATGAAGAGGACACTAGATTGTTGATTACAAGTGTCCTCCCTCTGTACAACATGCTTGGCAAGAGTCATTTCTATTTTTTTAAGTCAGCCTTCTGTTTTTTCTAAAACATTCTCCCAGTTCTTTTCTAGCACAGATTCTTCACCTAAAAGTACTCCCAAGTACTTTATCCCTCCTTTTTTTCAAGTTAGCCCTCTTGGTAGAACTAAATTATCTATTGGCCTTTTCCTCACAACTTCACTTTTTTTCCAGTTTACCTTAGCAAATGAAATATTATTAAAAAGACCGACAGTCCCCTCCAAGATATCGATGTCTCTGTTAGTGATTAACATAACATTGTCTGCGTATGCTGAAATTTTTACATATAAATTACAATCTGAAAACAAAAACCTGAGTTATTTTCTGAGTTTGTGAAGAAAAGGCACAATGGAAAAAGAATACAGTATCCCAGAAACAGAGCATCCTAGACATACTCACCTCTGTACATTAAAAGGTGCAGCCAAACCATTAATTTTGAGTATACTCACAATGTCACGGTACAGTACCTGGCTCTTGGCTATGAAACCTGGGCTGAACCCAAAAGCATTTATCGTGTGCCACAGATACTGGTGTTCAATCCGGTCAAAAGCCTTTTCCTGGTCTATGGAATTGAGACCAGTATCTATACCCAATGAGCTAGAGATTTCCAAAACATGCCCAATTAGAATTAAATCACTTATTAACCTGCTGGGCACATAGTAAGTCTGGTCAGCATGAATGGCCTTACTCGTCACCTCTCCAAGTCCAGAGGTTCCTCAGATCTTGTAGATCTCCCTTTTTGGGCAGCAAAGTGATAACTGCCCTTCTACAGCTCTGCCGTAGTTGTCCTTTGCACAAATTGTCTTGAAGCACCTCCAGTCGATCTTTACCGATCATGAACAAAAAGACTTAGAAAACTCAACAGGCAGTCCCTCAATGCCAAGTGCTTTTCCATTTACCAGACTCATGAGAGCAGTATACAGTTCATTCAAAGACAGTTCTGCATCCAACACCACAGTATCAGCATGCACCTGAGGTAACCCAGCATAAAAAGATCTAGCCAACTCTGAATCCTCCACATATTCACTTTTAAAAGAGTTCATTGTAGAAGGAGGTAGCATATCTGTGGTTTTCAGGGGTTCTCATTATCATGGTTCCATCTTCAGAGCATAAAGAATGAATGATCTTCCTCTGACCATTTTTTCGCTCCAAACCAAAAAAAAACAAAAAACTGATGGGGCATCTATTTGAGACACATTCATGAAACGTGAATGGACCAGAGCTCCCTGTGCTGCCCAACAGGTTGGCTAAGGCAGCCTTTTTAGCTTTAAGGACTTCAATATGCCCTTGATTTCTTGTAGAATCCATTAAACTCTGTAATTCTACTACTTCATCTCTAGTTCTTTAAGAGGTCTGGTAATGTGCCTGGTGACATTGCGAGTATACTGCTGACATAATTGCTTTATTTTGCTCTTTCCTATATCCCACCATTGCTGTACTGAAGAAAAAGATTTGCTTTTTTTATGTAAAGTCCATAGAAATTCAAAAGCCTCTCTGAAAGATCTATCATGTAAAAGGCCAGTATTAAAATGCCAATATGTGCTCTGTACCTTAACATTTTGAATGAAAAAGGAGCACTGAACAAGACAATAGTCAAGAAAACCAACAGGAACTATTTGACAAGTTTTACAGATACCAAAATGATGTTTAGAGCAATAAAAACGATCAAGTCTGGCCAAAGATAACAAATTATCCTTGGAGTGACTCCAGGTGTACTGCCTGTCATTCCTGTTAAAACCTCTCCAAACAGCTTTTAGGTCATGGGTTTCAATTAACCGAGTTTTGCAGATGAAGCGGGATGAGGCTCTAGATCAGGGGTGGACAATCTTATCCTGAAAGGGCTGGTGTGGGCGCAGGTTTTTGTTCCAACCAAGCAGTTACACATCTGATCCCACTCATCTTTGCTGAGGAACCTGATTAGGAGACACAGGTGTGTAACTGCTTGGTTGGAACAAAGACCTGCACCCACACCGGCTCTTTCTGGATAATATTGCCCACCCCTGCTCTAGATGATTCCTGTCTAGTTTGGCATTTTCTGTACAATTAAACCCCCCCCCCCCAAAAAAAAAAAAAAAACATCAGTACAATTGTGAATTACATCTGTCACAGCTGTAAATTTTGCTTTTGGTAAATGCTTTTGCGCTTGTGTTTATTCCTTCAAATTTATTCAAAGGAAGTTTAATGTATGAATTTGTTTATTATTGTACATTGTATATTATTGTTTGTTATGGATTGCGTTGACTTCTGGTGTGATAGAAGCTTGGTGCACACCTTTGCACACCGCCCCTGCTTGTTATTTGGGACAGGTGATGTGGGATGGGAGCGGTTGGACACTAAATGTCGGGTGACTGAAGTGGCGGTGGCACAAAGTCTTTTGACCGCTATTTAAGTTTGTTTCATGCAATAAGTGTTTTTTTTTATTATTTCCTTTCTTTATTATGTTAATGTAGAAACAAGTTTGGAACATTTTTGAGTTTTTAAATAAACATAATTATTTTTTGAAGTGGCGAGTGGCAAAGTTTTTTTGGAAGTGAGTCAAAGCCGACCCCGTCTTCAGAGCCCACGGCTTTTATCGTGGAAAAGCCGAAACAACATCACATAAGATGTTCAATAGTCTCATTCTCTCAATGCCCGAAACTGGAGCACAAACGTTTAGAAAAATCATTTTCACACCTTCATATTGTACTGTGACTTTTAAAATATGACCACACATTATTTCTTCTACCTCAAAAGAACAGGGACTAAAACTCTCAAAAAAGCACACCAACACCACCACTGCTAGCTAATTTATGGCTTAGAATTACTTGCCCAGGCCACTCCTTCTTCCACTCACTTTCATTCACAGCGTCACCGTGAGTTTCTTGTATAAAAACCACATCTTATCTTTTCATTCCTACCAATTTGAAAAGAGAAGATCTTTTCACATCACTCTCTGCTCCGTTTATATTTAAAGACCCTATTTTGAAATCAGCCACGAAATGCAGAGACGTTGTCTCGGCAACAAGAAAAAAAAAAAATACAACCAGTATGTGGAAAATAGTCCATCCATCCATTAGCTGAACTGCTTATCCTGTTCTCAGGGTTGCAGGGATGCTGGGGCCTATTCCAGCAGTCATTGGGCGGCAGGCGGGGAGACACCCTGGACAGGCCGACAGGCCATCACAGGGCTGAGACACACACACACATTCATGCCTAGGGACAATTTAGTATGGCCAATTCACCTGACTTACATGTCTCTGGACTGTGGGAGGAAACTGGAGCTTCTGGAGGAAACCCACGCAGACACGGGGAGAACATGTAAACTGCACACAGAGGACGACCCGGGATGACCCACCAAGGTTGGACTACCCAGGGCTCGAACCCAGGACCTTCTTGCTGTGAGGCAACTGCGGTAACCACTGCGCCACCGTGCCGCCTGTGGAGAATCATTTTTGTCTTAATCATCATCAATTAGATGTGCTTTGATTTTTGTCATAATTTTCTTGAGCCGGTGAATCTCTTGGTCACTAAAAGTCCCCTCTTCATTCCTCATCAGTGCCACAGACCTGACAAAAGATCTTAAATCAGGGAATTTTTTTCAGTCTTAACTGCCCTTTGCCCTTTAGTTTCAGTTAATTTTTTTTTGTAAAGGGTATAAAAAATGGTTTCATCCTCTTGTGATGGCGTCCACTCACATTCCTCATCAGATGAATCACCAACACTTTCTTAGCCTTGGCACCATCCTGTTCTTTGTCAGACATTTTCCTTTTACTACAAAGGGACGGTTTACAGGATGGTTGTGAAACCAGCTATGTTATATGGTTTGGAGACAGTGGCACTGACGAAAAGACAGGAGGCGGAGCTGGAGGTGGCAGAGTTGAAGATGCTAAGATTTTCACTGGGGGTGACGAAGAAGGACAGGATTAGGAATGATTATATTAGAGGGACCGCTCAGGTTGGACGGTTTGGAGACAAAGCAAGAGAGGCAAGATTGAGATGGCTTGGACATGTGTGGAGGAGAGATGCTGAGTATATTGGGAGAAGGATGCTGAATATGGAGCTGCCAGGGAAGAGGAGAAGAGGAAGGCCAAAGAGGAGGTTTATGGATGTGGTGAGGGAAGACATGCAGGTGGCTGGTGTGACAGAGGAAGACGCAGAAGACAGGAAGAAATGGAAACGGATGATCTGCTGTGGCGACCCCTAACGGGAGCAGCCGAAAGTAGTAGTAGTAGTATTCATCATTCCCTAACTGCTTTCTGACCTTTTGAACTATTTTTTCAAACGAAAAGTTTCCTGTTCAGTGAAAGCTTTCTCCCCCAGACCACTAGGCCTTTTCAGAAAAATCTTCACTGAATCAAGGAAGAGTTGCAAATCAGGAAACACTTTGTCAACTTTCACATTTCTGGCCCCTTAGTGTTCTGCAAGAACTTCTTAATACTCACTACAGAGTATCCAGTTTGTTGTTAAGTCCCCGTTTGTGAGGCAGCCAGAGACTCCACATCACTGGCTTCATCACCTTCACTCTCATCCAACTGCAGACACCTACTCTGACGAGAAACCTTTGTCGCTATACTAGAAGGCGGAGACACCTCATCAGGTTTCCTTTTTTTATCCTTGACATTAGAAGAGTCCTTCTTCACCAACATCACACATTCCTCCTCCAGAGAACATTTTGCTTCATTAGGTTCAGACTGTGTCCATTACATCACAGTTAATAGTATCTGTGGAACACTTTTCAAGAACCTCTACAACAGTACTGTCTTGTGTAGGGCCCGGATACGCAGCACCTGAACCCACAGGCCCTGAACTCACCGAACCCGGATTGTCAGCAACTGAGCCAGAAGCCCCTGCTTTAGCAGAACCTGGATCAGCATGACCCGAACCAGCAGTCTCTGGGTTAACTGACCCATGAACAGCAGCACCTGAACCAGCAGCCAGAAACTCAGCTTCACTCTGGTTTTCTTCCTGCTGCGTTTCTCCCTGCTTTGAGCTCGGCGCCGCAGTCCCAGTTTGCTTGGGGCCCTGTGCTGCTGTCTCACCCTCATTTGGCTCAGCAGTTGATTTCTCTGGACAAGAATGTACGAGATGACCCTCCATTCCGCAGCCAAAACATTGCATTGTCTCTGATGATACATACACATCGTAGTCAAAACCATCAACCCTGAACTTCAAAATCAGATTTAACTCAGTTTTGTTCCTCAGAACCATAAAGACCTGCCTTCTGAAGATAACATGTTTTAAAAGCAGAGATTCGCAGCTCAGATTGATCAGTTTTATAGGTGACATTAATCTCTCCGCAACATGTCGTTGCTAATGAACGGAGGGACTTTGGACAAAATTACCTCTTTGGCCGGATTGACCAGCGGCACCACCTGAACAAAGGTGTCCTGGATTACCATGCCTTGCTTCACAACTACGTTGACCTTGTCAATACTGTCGAGAAACACAACGCCTCCACTATTCATTCTCAACGCAGACTTCACACTGTCATAACCAATGATTTTTCCGATTGCTAAACCGCAATCTTCTACCGAGCACTTGAAGTTCGAGCAAAGTTTAACTCCATGTTGGCATGTGAGCTCCTCCAGCCCCACGCCTCCGACTCCGCGAGTCTGCATACACCACCACGACAGTAAATCTGTCAAAATACAAATCCCCCAAAAACACGAAACAATGAAAAATAGCAACGTTAGAAAAGATAGAAAAGGCCGAAACGCTCACTCACACACTTTCGCTCCGCTCCAAGAGAGAGAGGAGGGGGGGGGGATGTATATGGGCATGTGAGGCTGTATTTGGGGGGGTGTTCAGGTTACACATACACAGCGTTTGGTATTTAGGATTTTGTCAATTTTAAATGAGAGTAAAAATAAAAGGTATATTCTCATGCATGCAACTTGATGTGAACCCATTTGTTTTTGCTCTCCTCTTCTTTCTCTCCCTACATCCTGAACCTACAGTAAAATTTCCCATTTACCGCCCCCCACACACACACACACTCACACAGACACACACACCCAATTCTCCCATTTTCTCCCAACTCCCCTTTCTATCTCCCGCACCCCACACCATTCCTCCATTTCCACCCCTTAGTCTCTCCCCCGCTCTCTACCTCACAATGGGATTTTGTCCCAGAAGATATCCTTAGGCCCTTCTAACGTACTGCAATACAAATGGAAACACACACAAACACTCCACCCTCCACATATACATTTTATAGTCCCTGTTTAAAACAAATCTCATGTAACTACAATTAAATATGTATGTACAGCTGCAGGTTAGATACACACTATGTATGCACAGCTATGCTAAACTAAGCTAAGCTGTGTAGGTCCCTATATTTATGTACAGCTACAGCTCACATACACACGTGTGTAGCTAGGTGCTATAGTCTGTCTGTGTACAATATGGGCTATATGTGTGTGCATTTACATACACACACAAAATACATTGCTGAACAACTAATACTCATGTACAAACACTGCTGCTTTAGAAACAGCCAAGCTGTCTCTTGAAATTGAGAATTTATTGTAACACACACACACACACACATGCACAAAATTCATGAATGAAGTATCTAACAACCCATGTTCAAATGTTCTACAGAGAGCATGGATATACACTACCGTTCAAAAGTTTGGGATCACCCAAACAATTTCGTGTTTTCCATGAAAAGTCACACTTATTCACCACCATATGTTGTGAAATGAATAGAAAATAGAGTCAAGACATTGACAAGGTTAGAAATAATGATTTGTATTTGAAATAAGATTTTTTTTACATCAAACTTTGCTTTCGTCAAAGAATCCTCCATTTGCAGCAATTACAGCATTGCAGACCTTTGGCATTCTAGCTGTTAATTTGTTGAGGTAATCTGGAGAAATTGCACCCCACGCTTCCAGAAGCAGCTCCCACAAGTTGGATTGGTTGGATGGGCACTTCTTTGAGCAGATTGAGTTTCTGGAGCATCACATTTGTGGGGTCAATTAAACGCTCAAAATGGCCAGAAAAAGAGAACTTCCATCTGAAACTCGACAGTCTATTCTTGTTCTTAGAAATGAAGGCTATTCCATGCGAGAAATTGCTAAGAAATTGAAGATTTCCTACACCGGTGTGTACTACTCCCTTCAGAGGACAGCACAAACAGGCTCTAACAGGTACTATTTAATGAAGATGCCAGTTGGGGACCTGTGAGGCGTCTGTTTCTCAAACTAGAGACTCTAATGTACTTATCTTCTTGCTCAGTTGTGCAACGCGGCCTCCCACTTCTTTTTCTACTCTGGTTAGAGCCTGTTTGTGCTGTCCTCTGAAGGGAGTAGTACACACCGGTGTAGGAAATCTTCAATTTCTTAGCAATTTCTCGCATGGAATAGCCTTCATTTCTAAGAACAAGAATAGACTGTCGAGTTTCAGATGAAAGTTCTCTTTTTCTGGCCATTTTGAGCGTTTAATTGACCCCACAAATGTGATGCTCCAGAAACTCAATCTGCTCAAAGAAGTGCCCATCCAACCAATCCAACTTGTGGGAGCTGCTTCTGGAAGCGTGGGGTGCAATTTCTCCAGATTACCTCAACAAATTAACAGCTAGAATGCCAAAGGTCTGCAATGCTGTAATTGCTGCAAATGGAGGATTCTTTGACGAAAGCAAAGTTTGATGTAAAAAAAATCTTATTTCAAATACAAATCATTATTTCTAACCTTGTCAATGTCTTGACTCTATTTTCTATTCATTTCACAACATATGGTGGTGAATAAGTGTGACTTTTCATGGAAAACACAAAATTGTTTGGGTGATCCCAAACTTTTGAACGGTAGTGTATTCATTCAGGTGTGTACACACACACGCACACACACACACATCTATACATATACAGTGCATCCGGAAAGTATTCACACCCCTTCACTTTCCCCACATTTTGTTATGTTACAGCCTTATTCCAAAATGGATTAAATTCCTTTTTTCTCATCGATCTACACACAATACCCCATAATGACAAAGCGAAAAAGGTTTTGTAGAAAGATTTGCAAATTTATTACAAATAAAAAAACTGAAATATTGCATGTACATAAGTATTCACACCCTTTACTCAGTACTTGTTGAGGAACTCTTGGCAGCGATTACAGCCTCAAGTCTTCTTGGGTACGAAGCTACAAGCTTGGCACACCTATATTTGGGGTATTTCTCTCATTCTTCTCTGCAGATCCTCTCGAGTTCTGTAAGGTTAGATGGGGAGCGTCGCTGCACTGCTATTTTCAGGTCCTTCCAGAGATGTTCAATGGGGTTCAAGTCTGGGCTCTGGCTGGGTCACTCAAGGACATTTACAGACTTGTCCCGAAGCCACTCCTTCGTTGTCTTGGCTGTGTGCTTAGGGTCTTTGTCACGTTGAAAGGTAAACCTTCACCCCAGTCTGAGGTCCTGAGCGCTCTGGAGCAGGTTTACATCAAGGATCTCTCTTACTCCATTCATCTTTCCCTCGATCCTGACTAGTCTCCCAGTTCCTGCCGCTGAAAAACATCCCCACAGCATGATGCTGCCATCACCATGCTTCACTGTAGGGATGGCATTAGCAAGGTGATGAGAGCTGCCTGGTTTCCTCCAGATGTGACGTTTGGCATTCAGGCCAAAGAGTTCAATCTTGGTTTCATCAGACCAGAGAATCTTGTTTCTCATGGTCTGAGAGTCCTTTAGGTGCTTTCTGGCAAACTCCAAGAGGGCTGTCATGTGCCTTTTACTGAGCAGAGGCTTCCGTCTGGCGACTCTACCATAAAGGCCTGATTGGTGGAGTGCTGCAGAGATGGTTGTCCTTCTGGAAGGTTCTCCCATCTCCACAGAGGAACGCTGGAGCTCTGTCAGAGTGACCATCGGGTTCTTGGTCACCTCCCTGACCAAGGCCTTTCTCCCCCGATTGCTCAGTTTGGCTCTGCGGCCAGCTCTAGGAAGAGTCCTGGTGGATCCAAACTTCTTCCATTTACGAATGATGGAGACCACTGTGCTCTTCCGGACCTTCAAAGCTGTAGATATTTTTTTGTACCCTTCCCCAGATCTGTGCCGTGATACAATCCTGTCTTGGAGGTCCACAGACAATTCCTTTGACTTCATGGCTTGGTTTCTGTTCTGACATGCACTGTCAACAGTGGGACCTTATATAGAGGTGTGTGCCTTTCCAAATCATGTCCAATCAATTGAATTTACTACAGGTGGACTCCAATCAAGATGTAGAAACATCTCAAGGATGATCAGTGGAAACAGGATGAACCTGAGCTTAATTTTGAGTGTCATAGCAAAGGGTGTGAATACTTATGTACATGCAATATTTCAGTTTTTTATTTTTAATAAATTTGCAAAATTTTCTACAAAATCTTTTTCACTTTGTCATTATGGGGTATTGTGTGTAGATTGATGAGAAAAAAAAGGAATTTAATCAATTTTGGAATAAGGCTGTAACATAACAAAATGTGGGGAAAGTGAAGCGGTGTGAATACTTTCCGGATGCACTGTGTATATATATATATATATATATATATATATATATATATATATATATACACTCACTGGCCACTTTATTAGGTACACATTGCTAGTACCGGGTTGGACCCCCTTTTGCCTTCAGAACTGCCTTAATCCTTCATGGCACAGATTCAACAAGATACTGGAAACATTCCTCAGAGAGTTTGGTCCATATTGACATGATAGCATCACGCAGTTGCTGCAGATTTGTCGGCTGCACATCCATGATGCGAATCTCCCGATCCACCACATCCCAAAGGTGCTCTATTGGATTGAGATCTGGTGACTGTGGAGGCCATTTGAGTACAGTGAACTCATTGTCATGTTCAAGAAACCAGTCTGAGATGATTCGAGCTTTATGACATGGCGCGTTATCCTGCTGGAAGTAGCCATCAGAAGATGGGAACACTGTGGTCATAAAGGGATGGACATGGTCAGCAACAATACTCAGGTAGGCTGTGGCGTTGACACGATGCTCAATTGGTACTAAGGGGCCCAAAGTGTGCCAAGAAAATATCCCCCACACCATTACACCACCACCAGCAGCCTGAACCATTGATACAAGGCAGGATGGATCCATGCTTTCATGTTGTTGACGCCAAATTCTGACCCTACCATCCAAATGTCGCAGCAGAAATCAAGACTCATCAGACCAGGCAACGTTTTTCCAATCTTCTATTGTCCAATTTTGGTGAGCCTGTGCGAATTGTAGCCTCAGTTTCCTGTTCTTAGCTGACAGGAGTGGCACCCAGTGTAGTCTTCTGCTGCTGTAGCCCATCTGCCTCAAGGTTTGACGTGTTGTGCGTTCAGAGATGCTCTTCTGCATACCTCGGTTGTAATGAGTGGTTATTTGAGTTAGTGTTGCCTTTCTATCAGCTCGAACCAGTCTGGCCATTCTCCTCTGACCTCTGGCATCAACAAGGCATTTTCGCCCACAGAACTGCCGCTCACTGGATATTTTCTCTTTTTCGGACCATTCTCTGTAAACCCTAGAGATGGTTGTGCGTGAAAATCCCAGTAGATCAGCAGTTTCTGAAATACTCAGACCAGCCCGTCTGCCACCAACAACCATGCCACGTTCAAAGTCACTTAAATCACCTTTCTTCCCCATTCTGATGCTCGGTTTGAACTGCAGCAGATCGTCTTGACCATGTCTACATGCCTAAATGCATTGAGTTGCTGCCATGTGATTGGCTGATTAGAAATTTGCGTTAACGAGCAGTTAGACAGGTGTGCCTAATAAAGTGGCCGGTGAGTGTATATATATATTCACTACTTACAAACAGCTAAAACAGACACACACACACACACACACACACACACACACACACACACACACACACACGTATACGTGCAAGGGCTGGGCAGTTAATTGAAATGTATTTACATTTACAAGTTTTGGGTCCAATGATTATGAACCCAAAATAATCAAGATAAAACGATGTTGCTGCATTTTGTTTTGCAATGATGCTGTCATTTGGTCTTGTGTTAAAAATGCAGTGCACCCCTTTCCTTTACAGTGGTGCATTTTCGCCCCTCCCTAAAAGCCCAAATTCCCTCTCAGCCAGGCATGTTTGGTTCAGCTCGAGCCAAGATGACGGAAAGAGAGCCTTCGGTCAACAAGAAAGGTAAAACTGACTCCACTGTTTGGAAACACTTTGGTTTCAAGGAGTCCGACGAGGAACAACACATACGGTGCAAGATTAGTTACACGGTGGTGTCTGCACCACAAGGCAATATGACCAATTTGTTTAAGCATCTGAAATTCAATCACAAAGTGACCAACAATAAAGGAGCAAAAAATGGTGAAAAGTAAAGCCCCTTCGACTTCTTCCACTGCAACACGGTCATCGATTACGGAGATGCTTCATAATGCAACCGCCTCCCCATCCAGCTCTCAAACACATAAATAACAGATGCCACAGATGCCATATTTATTTTTTTAGGGGGGAGGGCTCCCCCCCGAGCCCCCCCTTTTTCTCCCTAATTGTATCCAGTCAATTAGCCCACTCTTCCGAGGCGTCCCGGTCTCTGCTCCACCCCCTCTGCCGATCTGGGGAGGGCTGCAGTCTACCACATGCCTCCTCTGATACATGCGGAGTCGCCAGCCGCTTCTTTTCACCTGACAGTGAGGAGTTTCACCAGGGGGCCGTAGCACGTGGGAGGATAACGCTATTCCCCCCAGTCCCCAGACAGGCGCCCCAACTGACCAGAGGAGGCGCTAGTGCAGCGACCAGGACATTCGGCTTCCCACCCATAGACATGGCCAATTGTGTTTGTAAGGATGCATGACCAAGCTGGAGGTAACGCGGGGATTCGAACCCGCGATCCCCATGTTGATAGGCAACAGAATAGACCGCCATGCTACCCAGATGCCCCAGATGCCATATTTATATATTAATTATTCTATTTATCTCATTTTTAATATTCATTTTTTTATTTCTTTTTCAGTTGAATTATATTTAAAGTTCAAGAAAATCTACTGTTAAAAAGACATGATTTTTTTTCCCAAAGTTCAATAAAATGCACAATGTTTCCAAAGTCAGTGAGTAATGTGTTAAAAAATAGTGATATTGTGGCATCGGAGCCTCTGCAGCCGACGTCGGAGGACGCGGACCCGGCAGTGGTGGTTGGAGTGACTGCCCGGAGACGGCGCGGGAGAGGCCTCTGTTTCTTCCACCAGCGGTTCGGCGGCAAGGCGAGGCGCTGCGTCCCTCCGTGCACGTTTGAGACAGCGGGAAACTCCAGGGCCAACGCTCAGTAGCAGCTGTGGGCACTGGCGGACGTAGTGATGTGCTCTTCATTAAGGACACGATGTCAGGAAGACGGTTTCTGGTGGACTCAGGCTCGCAAAACAGCCTACTCCCTCCTGCTAAGACAGACAGGTCGGCCGAAGGCGGTAGCCCACAGTTAAGTGCAGCTATGGTTTGTCCATTGCGACGTTTGGCACAAGGTTGGTTTTTGGAGTTGAGGAATAAACATCAAACTCGCCTTGGTCTCATGTGTTTTTCCTCATTCCTGCCACAATATCAATTTTGACCAAAATAATCATGATTATGATTTTTGCCATAATCGAGCAGCCATACTACTTGCTGGTTGCTGGTTGTCCATCGTGCCCGATGATGACCATCTTCTTCTATTTGTGGGTCCTTTTGTGGCTGAATAGTCCGATCCTGGGTGCACAGTTGCGGTTGCAGACCGGGCATGTAAAAGTGGTGCTGGAGGGGGTAGGGGTAGCTTTGCGAGCATGCCTCTTTGCACGCTTTGCTACACGGTGTTGTGTGCGCTGGTTTTCCATGTACTTCACTCCCTCTGAGATGTGAGAGCGCCAGGTTGTGCGGCAGAAAGCAAGTTCCTCCAAAGAAGAGGGGTTGATCTGACATCTTTTTAGTGTGGTCTTCATTTGGTCTTCGAACCGCTTCTTCTGCCCACCAGCAGTGCGTTGACCAAGGCGTAGTTGGCCGTAGAGGACTTTTCGTGGGAGTCGTTCGCTGGGCATGCGAATAACATGCCCAAGCCACCTGAGTTGATGGTGTTTTAGGGTAGACTCCACGCTGCAGCTGCCTGCCCGCTCCAACACCTCTGTGTGTGGCACTCTGTCCTCCCAAGTAATGCCAAGGATCCTCTGGAGACCTTTTACATGGAAGGCCTCCAGGCTTCTGAGATGGTGGCTGTAGATGGTCCATGCCTCACATCCATAGAGTAGTGTGGGGATGCACACTGCTTTGTAAACAAGCACTTTAGTGTGGAGATTGAGGTTGCTGTTTTGGAAAACCCTTCTCCTTAGACGGCCAAAAGATGTTGAGGCTTGTTTGAGGCGGTGCTGAATCTCATCGTCTATTTTGCAGGTGTCGGATAGCATACTTCCCAGATATTTGAAGGCAGGAACAGTGGCCAGTTGTTGCCCTTCTGCTGTGAAGGTTGTTGGGTGGTTTGGGAGGCCGGCAGTCAACTGACAGATTACCTCTGTCTTTTGGGTGTTAATGACCAGTCCCATTCTCCTATATGCAGTTACAACTGCCGACAGAGTGTTTTGTAGAGCTTCTGGTGTGTGAGCTACCAGGGCACAATCGTCGGCATACTGTAGCTCAATAATGGTCTCAGAGGTCAACTTGGTGGTTGCCTGAAACCTCCTGATGTTAAATAGGTTACCATCAAGCCTGAAGTCAATGGTGACTCCAGCCTGCTTCTCCAGCCTCCTTCGTAGCAGTGTTGTAACAGAGACTATCAAGATATTGAACAGGACTGGGGCTAGCACACAGCCTTGTCTGACTCCAGTCTGCACACCAAAGGGCTCAGAACTGCGGTTCCCCACTACTATTCGGGCCATCATTCCTGAGTGAAACTGTCCAAGAATGGTAAGAAACTTGGGTGGACATCCAAATTTCTTCAGGACTTGCCACAGCAGGGCCCGGTTAACTGTATCAAATGCCTTTGAGAGGTCTATGAATGCTATGTATAAATCCTTGTGCTGTTCTCTGCATTTCTCCTGGAGCTGGCGTGTCACAAAGATCATGTCAATGGTCCCTCTATCCTTTCGGAAGCCGCATTGTGACTCTGGTATGACCTGTTCGGCTATTGCGAGTGTTAGTCTGCGGAGCATGATCTTGGCTAGAACCTTTCCTGCAATGGCCAGCAGTGAAATACCCCTACTGTTGGAGCAGATGGATTTGTCGCCTTTGTTTTTATAAATGGCCACAATGTTGGCATCTTTCCACTGTTGGGGGACACACTCGCAACCCCACACCTCAAGGATATAGAGATACAGTGTCCTCGTACAGAGGTAGCCTCCTTCCTTGAGGATTTCAGCTGGAATATTATCAGGTCCAGGGGTTTTGTTGTTTTTAGGGTCTTGACTGCATGTAGGATTTCTTTAAAAGATGATGGGAGGTCTAGGTCTTGCAAGGTAGGCTGTTGAGGGAGTTCTGCCAGTACAGTTGAGTCCACTGGGGTGGGCTGGTTGAGCAGGGTGTTAAAATGCTCGGCCCACCGCTCCACTAACAGGGCCTGATCCTTGATGAGAGTTGTTCCATCAGCAGACCTAACGGGTGTCAGGGAGCAGTTTCTGGGGCCATAGATGGCCTTAACTGCATCATAGAAACCATGCATGTCGTTCCTGTCTGCATGAGCCTGGATTTCGTTGGCTTTCAAAATCCACCACTCATTTTGCAGTTTCCGCAGAGTTGCTTGGGCCTCAGAGCAGAGGTCTTGCCATTTTTTCTTGAGAGGTTGGGATAGTGGGTTGCTGAGGGCAGCTCTGTGTGCCTTATGCATGTTGTCCAGGAGGGTGGAGATCGTTCCGGCATTGTCATCAAACCAGTCCTGGTGTTTCTTGGTTTTGAAGCCAATGGATTGGGCTGCATTGTCAAAGAGGGTGGTGCTCAGAGAGGTCCACTTTTCATCCATCCCAGACTCTGAGTTGATCAGCTGTTCAATGTCAACTAAGTTGTCGGCTAGAGAACGACGGAAGGTGTTTCGGGTGTCGCTGTTGGATAGTCTGGCGCAGTGGAGTGGTTTCTTTTTTGGCCCAGATTGGCGTCTCAAGGGTCGGACATGTACTCTGACTTTTGTCAGGATCATACGGTGGTCTGTCCAGCAGTCTACTCCTCGCATAGCTCTTGTAAGGAGCACGTCTTTAAGATCAGCCCGCCTCACGATAGCATAATCAAGCAGGTGCCAGTGTTTGGATCTGGGATGCATCCAGGATGTCTTGTATTTATTCTTTTGTTGGAAAATGGTGTTTGTGATGGTGAGGTCATGTTCCGAGCACAGACTAAGAAGTCTTATGCCATTGGGGTTGACTTTTCCAATGCCGTGGGCGCCAATCACTCCATTCCAATTTTGCATATTCTTCCCAACTCGGGCATTAAAATCACCAAGCAAAATGACTTTGTCGCTCCTTGGGATGTTGATGAGTACATCATCGAGTGCCTGGTAGCAGTGATCTTTCTCTTCATCATGAGATGGTAAAGCTGGAGCATAGGCACTTATCAAGGTGATGTATCGACATTTTGCAAGGGGTATACGGAGAGTCATAAGCCGCTCATTAATGCCCACTGGTGTTTCTTCGAGTTTGGGTAAGACACTGTTCTTAATTGCAAAACCAACTCCATGGATGTGTTGACCTCCTAGGGGGTACCCTTTCCAAAAGAAGGTATAGCCCTCTCCTACTTCATTGAGCGAGCCCTCTTCAAGGAGCCTGGTCTCACTGAGTGCCGCCACATCCACACAATAGCGCCTCAGCTCGCTAGCAATAAGTGCTGTTCTGCGTTGAGGTCTGTCCGTACCATGGCTGACGTCCAGGAGTGTTCTTATGTTCCATGCTGCAAATCTTAGTGGTATAATGTTTGTTTTTCGACCGCATAGTGGAATGGCCCGGCAGGTGCGGTTTCCTGCCCAGGCGCAGTGTTGAGTGGGCAATTTTTGGGCCACCTTTTCTAGGCCGTTCCCTGAAAGGGGTGAGCAGTGCGGTCCCTAAATAGGGCTGCTCAGACGCATAGGGGTCTGCCGGAAACAGCTGCCACTCAATCCCAGCTGCTAACGACCGTTGCCCTGTGCCGCTGGCGTGCAGAGTTCCAACTAAGAGCTCCCAGCTCATTCAGACCTGCTCCCATCATTGGATACTCCATCGCCGCCAGACTTTGTGAGGTCGGGGACTCAGATAGCAGAAGATACCTGCGCAGAGATGGTTTTTAAAGTGGCATGGGGGGTGCGCTTCTCCCAACGCCACATGACTTGATTGTAGAGGAGATGGTTCCGATGGCAAGGGGGATCCCTAGACGACCGGCACCTCCACACAACTGCAGGGGGCTGCCGGAAATCCAGTTTTTTCGGGAACCGCCTCGAAGCGTGCCGCCACAGCTTGCTTTTCTGTTGGGGTAAGCTCCCTTAGCCTTATGTCACAAGGCAGCGGGGCAGTGGTTGATAGGTGCCAGGGCGTGTCTACCAGGGTGGGCCTGCACACCATATCTCTGGGGCCCACTGCTGCTCCGAGATCCCCTGCCAAGTTAGCCTGGGGCCGCAAGACCCCAGTTACCATGTGTGGCCACGGGGAGGCCTGGCAGGAGTCTTGGTGAAGGAGAGGCTATGTACTGGCAAGGGAGGGCTTACACGCTAGGATGCTTCCCTATTCGCCACAAAGGCTAGCCAGCGGCAGCAAGCTAAGGGCAGGAGGGACACAAGCGGGTTGGAAGAACACATGCACCTTCCCTCCAACTACACGCTGCTGCACTAGATGCATCACAACACCCTGTGTGTACCTACACACACACACACGCACACACACACACACACACACACACACACACACACACACACACACACACACACACACACACACACACACACACACACACACACACACACACACTGACTGAAAAAAATAGAGACATCCACATGGGCTGTGTGAACTTGGGTTAACCTAATATGATACACACATGCCACCAACCATGATGTGTTTGTCTTGGGTTTGTACTGTAGCTGCAGGGTTGTGTGTTTGTGTGTATGTGTCCCACCAGTGACCCCTCTCTCTGCTGGAAGACAGGGAAGTAGCCAGCAGGTTTTGTTTGATTTCACTCTTTGTACTTTTCCTCCTTTTCCTTTTGCATCTACCTCCTCGTTCCGATCTTGTTCCTTGCCTTCATCTCCCTCTCCCTCTCCCTCCCCTTTTCTCGCTCCGTTACTTCCTCTCTTGGCACACCCCCCCCCCCCCCAAATGTCCAGACCTCAAAATCTCCCTGTATTCTCTCAACCGTCTCTCTTCTCTTCCTTCCAACCTACTCCTCATTCTCCCTTCTTCCTCATCCTCTCCTTCCCCATCACCCTCCATCCTTCACTAACTTGCACCCCGCACCAATACCCCCACCCTGTGAAGTCCTATTTGTTAGAACAGACAGCAGGTTAGCATTAAATATACATGGGGATTGTCAGCCGGGGGCAAACACAAAGGCAGCCATGCAGGCCCCTGTGGGATCCAGTCCGGGCCCAGGCAGCGAGGGTGGGAGAGTGGGGGCTGCCATTGTCCCCTGTGGGCACCGGCCACCACCGACCCACCTCCCAGCACACAGGCAAGCACGTGTGCATGCAAACACAGACAAACACATATGTGTGTGGTGTGCATGTACAGTCCTTGGCACACTGTGCACGCAGTCACCGAGAAACGCAAATGCAGTTCTATGTGTATTTATGTATTTACACACACACACACACACACACACACACACACACACACACACATATATATATATATATATATATATATATATATATATATATATATATATATATATATATATATATACATATATATAGATATATGGGATCAAGAAGTGGGGTCAAAAAGGTTAGTACACAAACAGATGCTTGAATATGCAAATGCACATGAGCAACGCCCCCCCTCCCCAACTCACTCATGCACACACACACACACACACACACACACACATCTGTCGTCCATAGGGGCACGGGGTAACGTACAAGCAGAATCCCCCTGGTGTATCCTCTCTCTCTCTCCTCCCTCTCCCTCTCTCTCCCTCAGATGTGCACAGAATACTCAATGTGGATCCATTACAGAGGCCTAATGTCTCTAAAGGCATACACACACACACACACACACACACACAGATGCATGCATACACACAGACTCACATACACACAGACCCACAGACAAACAGAACATTTTCTCTTATTCATAACAAACAGACAGACATTCAGACAGTCGAGGACGCCATTTTGTCTGAATCAGCTGAGAAATCCAGAGCAAATAATTATGGCAACATCAACTGTAGTCTTGGCCATCTAAGATGGCCGCTTACAATATATGGTCTGATAATCAGCTGATGACCATGTGAGAGATGAGGATTCCTGCATGGTAACGGCCATGACAGTATTTGTACACTTCAGTATACACTCACTAACCATTGAAAACACCCATATTCAAGTTTTTTTTTTTTTTTTAAGCAGTCAATGTTTTTATATGACATGAATAAGTGCCTTCATAGGCTGGACAGATAAACCTCTGGCTATGGTGTTACTTGGCATTTACGATTAAGCATAATTATAAGCATTATTAAGCATAGTATATTTGT
This sequence comes from Lampris incognitus, assembly GCF_029633865.1. Lineage (NCBI taxonomy): Eukaryota > Metazoa > Chordata > Actinopteri > Lampriformes > Lampridae > Lampris > Lampris incognitus. The sequence goes on along the minus strand of NC_079216.1, from coordinate 29,202,695 downwards.
GCATCACTTTTTTCAAAAAATTTTTGCAAAATGTTTAAAATATCAAGGGATACAAACAACCAATGAGAAATTAAAATGACTAACACCTGAATAAGAACAGATAAAAACAGATAGGACCGATAAAGACAGATAGGAGAGTAAAGGCAATATATTAGTGAATCTATGAGATAAAAGACACACATAAAAGCAAGCTACAACAAAACATTTCAAGTGAGTGCTTTAAAAGACAAGCAGTCATACTGTTAATAGTACTAGTTTGTCCTGGTGAGTGGACACACTAACAGTGGTGTTCACCTGTAGTGATGCAGTAGTAGGTCTCATGCGGCGAGACGTGGTGAATGCGGTGGTGTTTCCGTGGCAACACCAGATGCCAGTCCTGCAGCAGTGTGACCCAGAGCGGGAGGCCGAAATAGGAGTGGCTCCACTTGTGAATCTGATTTGTCAATGTCACGAAGACGGCCAGGGCAAAGACATAGCAGTCCCATGGATAGAATGCCGCCAGAGCCTCTGAGGGATGGAAGGGGGGAGGGAGCAGGGGGGGGGGTAGAGAAAGAGAAAGCGTAAGACAGGCAGACAGACGGACAGACACGGACAAAGAGAAAATTAAGTGGAGTAACTGATCTGACTTCTTATTGTGCTGAAGGCGGCCAGCACAAAGCCCCAGCACTCCCGAAGAGAATTCATTGTCAGAGTGTCTGAGAAATCAAGAAAGTGGGGCAGGTATGCTGTTGGGGTAGGGGCGATCAGTGGTTTGAAATATCTTGACGCAAAGTAAAAGAGAAGTTGTCAGTTTTCAGGTAACTAAATAAGTCAGAGGCCTTGACCTCCAGTCCTCCTTAACCGCGAGGCTGAACCTGCCAACCTATACAAACCATGTGTGTGTGGGCTGGGGGGGGGGGATATTATGTTGAATCTATTAACAACACAAGTATTTGTTATCAATGTTTACAACTGCTGTCTTTCCACTGGGGAGATGGGTCTTTACAGCCATTCTTTTATTATCTCAAATGACAGCGGTGTGCTGTTTCCTGTTCTTCCCAACACTGATAGCAGGTTGTATTAGTCACATAACAGCAGGAGCCACAATTAGCGCTCCCCACCAGCTTTCTGCAGTGAGACACTGGTTTAAGCGACACAGTGGACGCTGCCTGAGACTGCTTACACACTGGCTGCAACACTGCAAAAAAAATGAATAACAGATATTTGAATTTCTTCCCTTATCTCTGAAAACTAAAGACCCAGCTCTTTCTCGAACACCTCCTCACCTAATGTTATTAATACCCATCCATCCATTATCTGAACCGCTTATCCTGCTCTCAGGGATGCTGGCGCCTATTCCAGAAGTCATTAGGCAGCAGGCAGGGAGACACCCTGGACAGGCCGCCAGGCCATTACAGCCCCCCCCCCCACACACACACACACACACACACACAGCCCACCTAGGGACAATTTAGTGCAGCCAATTCCCCTGACTTACATGTCTTTGGACTGTGGGAGGAAACCGGAGCTCCCGGAGGAAACCCAACCAGACACGGGGAGAACATGCAAACTCCACACAGAGGACGACTTGGGACGACCCGCCAAGGTTGGACTACTCCGAGGCTCGAACCCAGGACCTTCTTGCTGTGAGGTCACCACGCTAACCACTGCATTGCCTTTGTGCATTGTCTGTTGACACCTATGTCCTATCTGACTTGAACCTAGTTTTTTAGCACTCACTTGCGTTGTCACCTCCTGACTAGATCCTTGCTTGTGTTGTTTTTTGTTTTTTGTTTGTTTTTTTATTTCGCCCCCCCCCCCTCTTTTTCTCCCCAGTTGTATCCAGCCAATTACCCTACTCTTCCAAGCCACCCCGGTCACTGCTCCACCCCCTCTGCCGATCCGGGGAGGGCTGCAGACTACCACATGTCTTCTCTAATACATGTGGAGTCGCCAGCTGCTTCTTTTCACCTGACAGTGAGGAGTTTAGCCAAGGGGACGTAGCGCGTGGGAGGATCACGCTATTCCCCTAATCCCCCTCCCCCACGAACAGGTGCCTCAACTGACCAGAGGAGGTGCTAGTGCAGCGACAAGGACACATACTCACATCCGGCTTCCCACCCACAGACATGGCCAGTTGTGTCTGTAAGGACACCCGACCAAGCCGGAGGTATCACGAGGGATTCGAACCGCCGATCCCTGTGTTGGTAGGCAACAGAACAGACTGCCATGCCACCCGGATGGTCCCTGCTTGTGTTGTATTAACTCTCAGATGTACGTTGATTTGGATAAAAGCGTCTCCTAAATTAAATTGTAACATTGTAACTTTGTATTGTACACAGTCAAAGAAGTATTTCTTTCTTATACATCTCATCTCATCTCATCTCATCATCAGCCGGGTTTTGTTTGTGCTGCTTGTTGTGTGCTGCGGTAGTGCAGTATAGATAGGGTATTATGTGCACCATGCTTGTTGATATATTTTGTTCTTTTTTCGTTTCCTTACTTTATCTTTATTTCTATTTGTTTCTGTTCCTATTTTCTTAACTTGTATTTTGTTAGTTTTTAGTTATTAGAGTGAGTGTCTGTAATAGAACCCAATTTCCCCTCAGGGATGAATAAAGTATTCTGATTCTGATTCCTGGGTAGGGTCGCAGTAGCAGCAAGCTAAGTAGGGCACTCCAGGCGTCCCTCTCCCCAGCAACGCCCTCCAGCTCCTCCTGGGGGATCCCAAGGCGTTCCTAGGCCAGATTGGACATCAAGTCCCTCCAGCGAGTTCTGGGTCTACCCCGGGGTCTTCTCGCAGTTGGACATGCCCGGAAAACCTCCAAAGGAAGGAACCCAGGAAGCATCCTAATAACCTTCTTTCTCATCATTGGATTCAAAATCTTGCAATATCCTCTGTCTGTTCCAAAATTGCCCTAAGTCTGCCCTTCAGAGATAATGTGTATTATTATCATTATTATTCGGTGTAAAAATGGTTTTTTTCTTATTTTTATTAAGCTTGTCAAATTTTTCCTATTTGCACTGAATTATTCCTGTTGTTTTCCAATGTTGTAGATTATAATGCTTCATTGTCTCTGGTCTGTTCCAGAATTGCCCCAAACAATAATCTGCGGATGCTTTCATGGTTGGTAAACCTGCTCGTTGTCATCATCCTGATCTGAATAATGTTTAGACGATGCAACCGAGCTGCCAGAGTCTGCACAATGAATGGGATGAACAGCCGTCTGTGTGCTTCCTCCTTTGGTAAAAAGAAACCGTCTTGTCTGTAGCCTGCCATGCTGTTAAGGCTCATTTCCACTGCTCTCCTTTCTGCCGGTATCATTTACAGTCATCGTCTCCCTCAGTCTGTCTCCCCTTTCCCTGGATTTCTCTCTCTGCAGTTAAAACACTGACCTCCTGACCCTAGTTAAAGTAAAGACATGAGAGGTGGACATGTCACCTCACCGCAACGGCTTCGCCTCTCTTCCATCTCTGTCCCGTTTGTCTAGTGACCGCTTGACACTGTGAAGTGTGTGACATGACAGGTGTAGATGTCATCCACTGCTCAAGGACCCTTAACTGCTCATGCACCCTCTCTCTCTCTCCGCCTCATCTCAAACTACCATCAGTGACCTTTTGATCCAACGTTGTGGTTCAGACAGGACAGGTGTAGATGTCACCTCAGCATGACAGGTCCTTCTCTTACACCTCGAACCTCCCGTTCCTCTCTCCCTCACCGTGTCGCCCTCCTCTCTGATGTTTCCCTCCCTCCTCCACCTGTCCTTCCCTAAAGACAAGTGACCATGTTCTGCAGGTTGCCCTCCTGCCTCCTCCCGTCACTTCTCCTCTATTCTTCTCATACCCTCTGTTCGTTCTACTACTCCATCCATTTCCAAAACTCTTCTCCATCCCTGTCCATCTCTCTCTCCCCTGTTGACAAGTGTGAACGTGACTGGTATAGATGTCATTGCCTCCTCCTCTGGATCAGACCCCCCACTTGACACACACACACACACACACACACACACACACACACACACACACACACACACACACACACACACACACACACACACACACACACACACACACTCAGCCTTAGTCCACACAGTGTGAATTCCATGTCACCTTGTCATCATATCTGTCTGTCCACCCTGCCACCACTTCCTAACTCTTTCTCTCTGATCCCTCCATCCTGATCTCCGGTATTACACTGTGGCTGGCCGCCTACTGATGCAAGGTGAGGTGCTGCCATGTCACCTCCCCTCCTCTCCTCTCAAATGTCACCTTCTGCCCTCACTACATACCATTAATCTGTTCCTCCTCTCCCACTGGTAACCTCTTGGCCCCAGTTCGCTGTGACAAAACAGGCAACACCGAGGGATGTCACCTCGGTGCTCGGGTTTGCCAGCCTCTGCCCCTGTACTGTCCTCAAGTCTCTCTCCTCTGTACATCCTATACCTTCTTAACCCCCCCACTCCCACCCTTGCAACCCTCCTGGGGGTGTAAGAACTTAAATAGAGGTGGATACCTGACAAATGTAATGTAGATGTCATGCAGATTGCTGTGTCTCTCTGGAGCCATCTTTTCCTCTTGAAGGGCTGATTTAAAACGTTTTTAAACAATATTTCAATTAGACCTATGTGCTACACTAAGTTTACCTTTGTGATGCTGTGATAGTGCCTTGCTCCCCTGCGGTGTTATTTTATTTGCATGTTGTTTGCATGTTGTTGCTGTGTGAATCACGGTGCGTGTGTACCTGGTGGGTATGTAAGGAACTTGTAGGCTGTGTGAGTGAGCGGCAGTATGGGGATCATGCAGTTGTCGCCGTTGGTTTCAATGAAGTCGTGACGGGTGATGGCAGTTGGATCAATATGGTGCTCCCTGAACGGCCGGATGAAAGCCTGGACAGAGAGAGAATGAGATGGAGGAGGAGAGAGAAAAAGAATGAGAGAGAGAGGGAGAGAGAAAGTGAGAGAGAGAGAGCGTAATTGATATCGATATGAAATGATAGATATCATAAAGCCATTGTCACTTTAACAGAGCTGTAGATTGGCAGCCAGGGCAATTATGCAAATCCAGTAAGAAAAGAGCTGTACTAATATGCTGCAAGTGCTCAGAAAGAGATAAAATATACAATTATTTAAAAGACACAGCTGAATTCGCCCCACATACCTCTTCTGTTCTCTCCTTTCTTTATCTCTTATAAGCTATCCTTTTCCGCAACCAGAAACTCTTACTTTAAGATTTTCTGTTAAATAGAACTGCTGTGATAATTAAAAATGAAAAAAAGAATGAGAATAAAACTTGTCATAAGAATAATAATTAAAAAAACATAATGGTAAGAGTTTTCAGAAAAACAGATGCTAGCACACACACACACACACACACACACTCACTCACTCACACACAAACACACACACACACACACACACACACAACACAACCCAATGGTGCTCAGCAGCCCATCCAACCCCAAGTCTCATATCCAGCATTCTAATAAACTGCTGAACAGTAGCTGACTGTGACACACACACACACACACACACACACACACATATACAAATACCCATAAAAACACACACATGCACACAAAAATGACCCTCAGATGGCATAAACTAAAAATGAAAAAAGAAGGAAAAAAACCCACCACAGCTTCAAAACACACACACACACACACACCACCTGTGCTGTGCAGAGGCAGACACCTGTCTGTGAGAGCACAGGGGTCTCAAATGAAAGACAGAATCTACAAAGCACAAAGGAGGTGAGACTAACAAACAGAATAAGGGTAATTTATTTCCCTTTGACAAAAGGAATGATTTGTGTCTTTGTTACCATAGGGTGCATGCATGTGTTTGTGTGTAAGTGCGTGTGCATGAGCATGCGCACACACACACACACACACACACACACACACACACACACACACACACGTGCGCGCGGGCATGCAAGCTTCTGCATGAAAAGTTATTATCAGTGCTTTCATTGTCTGAGCCAATCACACATGTCTATCTGCGATGAACATTGCTAAGCACCCCTGGAAAGAGAGACTATCTGTTGATATTTTCATAATTATCTGCCCACCTCTGTCCTTCTCCACCTCTTTCCCTCTCTTCTCCCCGCGTTCCCTCCATCCCTTGTTCTGTCCCTTGGCTAGATAAAAGCCTGGCTAAGCCGCAGAGGTCATGCCAAGCAGGGTGAAACCGGCGCTCCCGGTCTTACGGTGGGCCACAAGCGGCCGCACGGCTTGTAATCCCACACTATTTAATGGCCCGCCTTGCTCGACGCCCGTTAATCATCGGCTCACATCTCCGTTCGCCCCAGCAACTGGCACCATCCAACCAGTCAGATGGATACACCCTTCCTCCCCCTCTTTTCCTTTTTATTTTGCTCTGCCAGTCTATTTTTTCATCAGTTTATCTTGGTTTCTCATTCTCCATTGTTTCCTCTCTGTGATATCTTTCTATTGCTCTCCTTCGCCACTCTTGACAAGCAGAGGGAAACTGGCTAAAGTCATTCAATTGGCTCTCTTTCTAATCTCTAATCACTCTCATTAGAGATTCGCCTTCAAGCCGCGCTGCCTGTTTGAACATGCTGAGAAAGACAGACTTGCTTGTTTAAAAGGAGATGTGCTCGTAAAACATTAAGATGACTAAAGTAGAAAGGGATTAATGCTTTCAAAAGGCAGATTTAAAGAAGTAGTGACGGCAACAACCCAAATCACAAATTCCTAAACTGTAGGCATTTAGGGATGTCATGACTTGTGCTCACACAAACACAGTTGATGCACAAACACGATTCGCACAAAAACACATCCCTGTGGACATGTCTGGCAAATGACCATTTGCTTTGGGAATTATTGGGAGCTACCAAATTTGTGCTGTGCCTGAGGGAGTGCTGAGTCCTTGTTGAGTCAAATACAACATCAACAATAAAAATGTGTGTAAAACTGTACAGCACTCCTCTTTGGATGTTACAATTAAAGGGTACATATTTTATATAGTGCGAACAGGAATCTAAGTCAAAGCAAAGCATGTGCAAAATATGATGAACTGGGGGATACACTGAGCAGTGTCTTTCCACTGCAACACTGCATACAGTTAAAATGGATCTTTGTGACTCGAAATCCTGCAGATACATATAAGGCCCCTACTGTGTAGGGCATCACAGAACAGTCAACAAGTCGACTATCAAAACCATTAGTCGACACTGTACATAGCTGTAGACATGGATGTATTAAAGTAGAACTATACTACTATACTACTATAATACATACTATACTACTATAATACATCCATGGTTGTAGACTAAATCGTCATCCGTGGTTTTAGCACTGCGCCGTGGCAATGCATCTACAGCGAATATGCAGCTGAAGGCACTGTGGTTCAAACATAGATTTGTTTGGTTTGAACAATACTTTTCTACGTGTTGAATAGAATTTAAGGTATTTAGAGAAAGACTTCCGCTATCCCTGTATTTTGGTTTAAAGAGTGATCGTGTTAACTGGTGACTGTAGTGACAGCAGCTGTTGAAAACACAAACAGAACATATTGTCCACCTAACAGCCTTTAATTTTACTTTAATCAAATTTGAACACACACTCATCCGTGTTTAATATCTACGTTAGCCATTTACGTAAGTCAAATTTTGCACAGCAACAAAGTTCCTTATAATGTGAGAAACAAACAGCTGGCAATGCAGCTGTACTTTATACCGTTATCCTTGAAAAGTGACCCATATTCAATCATTTCACCTGTAACGTTGCAATGTCAAATTCCTCATTAGGCGAAATTCGAATGCTTCTTGTTGGCAACACTGTTTAATTTACATTACATGGGACAAAAAGGACCAGACGAATTGAACATTTAAGGCGTTTCAACCGCTACCATCACCACAACCACAGACGCACTCGGCTGAAAGTCACCAGTTAAACCAACATTATGAAACTTTTTATTTTACCTTAAAATAGCTGCATCAAAATAATTTTGATGGTACACTGACTTCGCCATCTTAGGAAAAAAAACATAGCTCGCAGGAGATCGGCCGCTTACTCAACCCAAATTACAGAGTGCAAGAACAGGCATTCAAGGTTCACAGTGGGAATGAAAGAGGCACCATTCACCTTATTAAAAGTCAGTATAACATCAAAATGATTTTGAAGCTTTGAGGTAAAAAAAAAAGTTCCTTTAACAAGGTCACTAGTTAAACCGCAACACCTGCAAAAAAGCAGTCACGTTGTTACTGCAGTGAAACGCTCCAGCTCAGACATGCATGGTATGGGTTTAGTCCAATCAGATTGCGGCTCATTTGTAAACAGCCTCTCAGAGCCAATCGAGGACTCTGCTATTTCATCTACCCCCATGTTGGTCCCACCTACATTACTGGTTGTATCTGAGAACTCTATGATGAGAATTGATCGTTGTTATTGGGTGAAAAAAAAATTATCTCCCACGACTAATCCACTACAATATTATTGGACTCTTCTCTGCGCTGAGAGCCGTCTATGGCCAAAGAAACAATACGATAGCACCAGTAAAAATGGCAGATGGAAGTAAGATGTGTACTGACCTGAAAGAGATCACAGAAAGATGGAAAGAGCCCTTCTGCACCCTCTTGAATAAAGAAAGATCAGCAAATCCAAATGCATGCCAGTGGCTTACAAGAAGGCCGATAAGAGAAGACCTCTGTGAGCCGATCACAATGGCTGAAGTAGAGAAAGTGCTTAATGACACCAGAAGTGGGAAGGCACCAGGACAAGATGGCATCCCATCAGACATCCTGAAGCAAGGCGGCTCAATACTTAAGTCAGAGCTACTAAAGCTCTATAATGCCTGCTGGCAGAACCTATGCCTTCCTCAAGACTTCAAAGATGCTTTGATTGTGACCATCTACAAGAAGAAAGGTGAATGAAGTGATTGTGGAAACCACTGTGGGATCTCACTTCTGTCGACTGCTGGAAAGGTCCTGGGTAAGATCATACTGAACCGGATAAAGATCCTTTCAGAAGAAGTGTTGCCTGAAAGCCAATGTGGTTTCAGATCTGGTAGATCCACCACAGACATGATCTTCACCCTGAGACAACTCTAAGAAAAAGCAACTGAACAGCACCAGCCACTTTACATTGTTTTTGTGGACTTTTCAGAAGCGCTTGACACTGCTGATAGAGAGATACTGTGGAACATGCCAGAGACTTATGGCTGCCCCCAGAAACTGATAAGCATCATCAGACTTTTCCACGATTGTATGACAGGGAAAGTGTCAATTGGAGGAGACGTCAGCGATGCTTTCAACATCAAGCATGGTGTGAAGCAGGGATGTGTGCTTGCATGACCCTATTCAGGTTATATCTCGCTGCAGTCCTAGAAACAATGTCAGCCAACTTGACAGGTGGTTTGTACATCAGGACCCGAACAGATGGAAACCTCTACAATCTTGCGAGACTCAAGGCATCTACCAAAACAAGAGAACTCTGTGTTCGAGAGCTTCTCGATGCAGATGGCTCAGCTCTGGTTGCCAATGATCCTGGAGAAATGCAAGAAATAGTAGACCGCTTCTCTTCAGTGGCTACCCTCGTTGGACTGAAGATCAACATCTGCAAAACAGAGCTTCTGTATCAGCCTCCCACTCAAAAAAGCCCCGAAGAAGGTCAGCCCTGTATTTTGGTTAATGGAGCAACTCTGAAGACCACTGAGTGCTTTACCTATCTGGGCAGTGCTGTGACAGATACAAACTCCTCTGACTTAGAAGTGGACAGAAGAATCCAAGCGGCCACAAAAGCCTTTGGTGCCCTCCACAAATGACTTTGGTCCCACCATGACATCAGGCTGACAACAAAGATCAAGGTCTACAACACAGCTGTTCTCCCATCTCTAATATACTCCACTGAATGCATGACCCTGTATCGCAAGCACATCAAGAAACTCACCAGCATACAGCTTCATCATCCATGAAAGCTGCTGCAAATCAGATGGGAAGACAAGGTGCCCGATGTGGAAGTATTGAGACATACTGGTACTGTCAGTGTGGAAGCCCTAATAACAGCTTCCCCAGCTCAGATGGGCTGGCCATGTGAGAAGAATGCCAGACAACCGCCTACCAAAACAGGTTTTCTACAGGGAGCTGTGCCAGGGAAAAAGGAACAAGGGATGCCAGAAGCTACACTTCAAAGATGTGCTCAAGCACCACATGAAGATCTGCAGCATAGATGACCAACTGGGACAGTGGCCCTGGACAGACAGAGATGGCGCTCCACAGTAAAACAATCGAGAACAGTTGTTGAACAAAAGAGATGACAAGAAGCCTATGATAAGGCCCACCATGCAAGAAATAACAGACCAAGTCAAACAACATTCATCTGTGACAAATATGGACAATATTGTCGCTCTAATGCGGGCCTGATGGCCCACAGGCGTGCTTGCCGAGCTTAAACTGCATCACAGTCATCATCGTTTTGATGGACTGCCGAACGGAGTAGTTGACGACTATTAAAATGGAGCGGTCGTAAATGCAACAGTATCTATCCTAAATTAGTTATGTATACAGTTTTGCCAATGTAGAATTCGTCTCTTTAAGAGGTGGCCATGGCAGGCAAAGACCTTGGTTAAAGTGGGCATGCCAGAAAATGTTTATGGTCTAGATAGCAGCACTGCTCAAAATGTTTACTATTTTAGTCAACATTGGTTTTTGAATATTACGCATCTCTCTATGGTGATGTTATGGATGGTATTTCCATGTTGTCTGTGAATGTTCTCATTCATCCAGGTCATGGTTATCCAAAGGAGTTGAATCAAGTGCAACTGGACTTCGTATACATCCATGAAGACGTTTCGCCTCTCATCCAAGAGGATGAGAGGATGAGAGGCGAAACGTTTTCACGGATATATACGAAGTCCAGTTGCACTTGATTCAACTCCTTTGGATATTTCCATGTTATCTGCAGCATACAGTTCTTATCTGACCAAACTCTTGAGAAGTCTGGAAAAGTGAAAACAACAGGCAAAGTAAGGTGACGTGCTGACAGACACAAACATATACTGTCATCCTTGAAGTGTTCACCACACATATACACAAACAAGTATACATGTAATGATGTGACTGCATTCCCTATGATGCTTTGAGGGGGTGGCCCTAAAATTGGGAGTGGACGAAGAGATAGTCTGAACGGGATGCATGAGTTTTAGGATAGTGGATGGTTTGCAGTTTTAAATTGAGGTTATATGTTATAGTCTGTCGATGTTACATGCCCCGGGGGCAAAAGCAAACCGCAGGGCAGGAATTATACGACGGCCAAACGGCCAGTCCCGTGGATGCCCTGGAGTGTGGCCATAATAACCCTTCTAAAATGAACTACCCACACGGCCAGTTTGGCATGCCCTGTTTTGAACTGGCCGTTGTGCCCTTAAAAGAAAGTTGCGATTTCCTCATTTAAAACTACATGCCACACAGCACAAACAAACTCACATTTCCCAGTGTCTCCGTCATCACGCTGGACATCAACAGTAGTGCAAGTTTTCTCCCACTCCTGCAAATATATGTGTGGCAGCTAAGCACAAACACAAGCAGCTAAACACTGTAACGTTACAGTGTAAGTATTAATACATGTGCTTTTAAGTTTATACGCTGATAAAAAGACCGCATCTGCACCTTCCTCCCCTGCTCCATGGACCCACTGCAGTTTGCTTATCATCCAAACAGATCCACAGATGACACTGTCTCCCAGGTACTGCACACCACATTCTCTCATCTTGACAGTCAGAAGGGGGGGCTACGTCAGACTGCTGTTCATTGGCTACAGTTCAGCTCTCGATACCATAGTTCCCACCAGGCTGGCTGGCAAGCTGAGTGAACTAGGACTGAACACCCCCGTGTGCCTGGATCTTGGACTTCCTAACCGCCAAGCCCCAGGTGGTCAGGGTGGGTAGTCACACCTCCAGCTCCCTTACTCTGAATACAGGATTCCCCCCCCCCCCCAGGGCTGTGTCCTCGGCCCCCTATTGTACTCCCTGTACACACACGACTGTGTGGCCAGGTTCAGCTCCAACTCCATCATCAAGTTTGCTGACGACAGAGTGGTGGTGGGTCAGATCTCCGATGACAACGAGATACCCTACCGGGAGGAAGTTGCTGCTCTATCACTCTGGTGCCAGGACAACAGCCTCCTCTTGAATGTCTCCAAAACTAAGGAGATGATTGTGGACTTCAGGAGGGCACAACAACTGAGGACATACTCACCATTGAGGATTAATGGGACTACTGTGGAGAGGGTGAGCAGGTATAAATACCTGGGGGTCCACCTTACAGAGGATCTCACATGGCACTCACACACAGACACTCTGGTGAGCAAGGCAAGGCAGCACCTCTATCACCTCAGGCAGCTGAGGAAATTCAAAGACTCCCAGAAGATCCTCCAGTCCTACTCTGGGGCAGTGGAGAGCATCCTGACAGGATGCATCTCTGCCTGGTTTGGAAAAGCTCCGCCCAGGATAGGAAGGCTCTGCATAGGGCAATGCGTTCGGCCGAGCGCATTATTGGTAACTCACTCCCCACCCTGCAGGACTTATATACCAACAGGTGCCGAACCAGAGCCTACAGGATTATGACGAACGCTCATCACCCCAACAACGGACTGTTCCAGCTGCTGCGGTCAAGCAAGCACCTCTGCAGTCATGCTGCAAATACAGAGACTGAGACGGACTTTCTTTTCTCAGGCCATCATGACTGTGAACTCTGACCTTACTGGGGCCCCATTGCTGACCCATACTGCCCCCCCATACTGCCCCCCGCACACACACACACACACACACACACACACACACACACACACACGCACACACACACACACAAACACAGTAAGGTAACAGACCAAACATAACTCATATTATGTACATACAGTGCATCCGGAAAGTATTCACACCCCTTCATTTTCCCCACATTTTGTTATGTTACAGCCTTATTCCAAAATGGATTAATTTCCTTTTTTCTCTCATCAATCTACATACAATACCCCATAATGACGAAGTGAAAAAGGTTTTGTAGAAATGTTCGCAAATTTATTAAAAATAAAAAACTGAAATATTGCATGTATATAAGTATTCACACCCTTTGCTATGACACTCAAAATTGAGCTCAGGTTCATCCTGTTTCCACTGATCATGAGATGTTTCTACATCTTGATTGGAGTCCACCTGTAGTAAATTCAATTGATTGGACATGATTTGGAAAGGCACAAACCTGTCTATATAAGGTCCCACTGTTGACAGTGCATATTAGAGCAGAAACCAAGCCATGAAGTCAAAGGAATTGTCTGTGGACCTCCGAGACAGGATTGTATCGAGGCACAGATCTAGGGAAAGGTACGAAAAAATTTCTACAGCTTTGAAGGTCCCGAAGAGCACAGTGGTCTCCATCATTCGTAAATGGAAGAAGTTTGGATCCACCAGGACTCTTCCTAGAGCTGGCCGCAGAGCCAAACTGAGCAATCGGGGGAGAAGGGCCTTGGTCAGGGAGGTGACCAAGAACCCGATGGTCACTCTGACAGAGCTCCAGCATTCCTCTGTGGAGATGGGAGAACCTTCCAGAAGGACAACCATCTCTGCAGCACTCCACCAATCAGGCCTTTATGGTAGAGTAAAATGCAACCACTGCAAAGCGATCATCAAATGCAAGTCTGGGAATACGTCGAATATGACTGCTGGAATAGGCTCCAGCATCCCCGCAACTCTATGAGCAGGATAAGCGATTCAGATAATGGATGGATGATGAAACATCTTATCGCGCATGGGATAAATTTACGAGTGGACAACTGCTCTGTGTTTGATAACGTTAATGTCCGTGCTGCTGCCAACGTTAACGTTAGCTCTGGGACGTCTGCTGCTGGGTCTTTTTCTGGTGCCACTGCTAGCAATGATTAAACAGGTATGATGATGTATATAAATAGGCTCACATACATTAAAGATGTCAGTCTGCACGTTGACCTCATTGTCATCGTTGACCTCCCTTTCAATCTCAAAGTGCTAGAGTACAAAACTAAAATAACACAATGTGTCAATGAATTATGGTGCTCGCTGTACAGAAAAGTAGTTTGCTGATAAGGTTTTCATGATATATAGTATCGGAAAAGTATTATTTAGGTATCGTGTTGAATTGAAGGTATTGGCTTTGGTATCGGTATCGAAAAATGTCAAACATACTGTTACGGCCCTAGCGCCACGTGTCTAATTTTCCCTCTCCAGGTAATGCCCTGCCTCCTGTGGAACTGCTGATTGAGCCCAGGTGACCCCAATTCCTCATCAGCTGGGTATATAGCTTGGAGAGAGACACCCAACAGTGCCAGTGGGCCATTGTTGGCAGCTAGAGTGAGAGGCGGCCAGTGGGCCATTGTTGTCAACCAGAGAGCAAGCTCTTGTGTCTATACTCCTTGAGAAGGAGGGTGAAACCTATTAGTGTTCTTGTTTTGTTAGTCTGGTTAGTTAAGAGCCAGCATCTTTAGTTGCCTGTTTATTCTATAGTTTGACTAAAGGTTCGTTTTGTTAATAAATCTGTTTTTACATCTGGTTCCGCCTCCCACCTTTCTTATTCCCCCGGGACACTTTTTATTTTTTGTTACTTCCCCTGGACCTTTAACGGGGAAACGTAACAATTGGGGGCTCGTCCGGGATAATTATTTTTGAATAAGACCATAAGGAGGTGGATTCCTGGTGTGTGTGTGTGTTAATTGTTGCTGTGCAGCTTTGTCTGCGGTGGCGGGCGCGGTGAATATTGCAATTCGGTTGGTGTCTCAGACAGCTTCCCTGGTTAGAATAGGGGAGTGTCCAGCTGGCTGTGATCAGTCCTTCCATCAGACACAATTGTTATTTTGCCTTTCTTGTTTTAGGAGTAATCCTGGGTGGGGACAACGCTCCCTGGCGGGGGTAGGCTTTTCGGGGCTCAGGCCGCAGAAGTTCAGCCTTTAAAGCCGCCCCGAGCCCGGCACGCACCGAGAAGACCGATAGGTGAAGTTTCAACCAGGTAGGAACGGAGGAAGTTTGTAAGGCTTAACCATATGTTTATTTTCAGCTTGCTGTAATTTGCCACCGGTGGGTGTGACTTTTTGAAAGTGAGGTTGAGTGACTGTAGCAGAGGCTAATGAACATTCAGCCCGTGTGGTGTTTGTTTTAGCTATGGCTACTTTTGAGTCACACGTGTCTACTCGTGGTTCTAAGCTGGCTGCGCAGTTAAAAGTCCGTCTTGCTCGTCTCCAGTTGGAAAAGGAGAAAAGCGAAAGGGAGACAGAATTCCAGCTTCGCAGGGAGTTGGAATTGAAGAAATTGGAGGCAGAGACGGCTATTAAAATGCGACAGCTAGAGATGCAGTACGAGCATAAAGTGTCCACGCATCAGGCTGTGGTGTTTCCGGACGAATTCGCGCTCCCACATAAAAACATCTTTGTGCCGCATAATATTTCATTCCCCTGCAGCGGCGACTCACGAAATGCTAACATGCAAGTTACTCAAGCTTCACGGGTCGGTACTCTTCCAAAGCCTAAAGTGGAGAAACTGTTTTTTCTGCCATAGATCTGGACATTTGGTTGTCGATTGTGAGGCGTTAAAACGTAAGCGGCAGAACCGCGGGCGGCCGTGTCCCAGGTGAGAGGGAATAGGGAGGACCTAAACCAGCCCCAGAAGCAGGAGGTGAGAATTGCATACCTCGAGTCTGCCGTCGCTGACCTCACACGCCAGTGCCATGCAATGTGGGTTGAGGCAGAGGAGCTTCGTCTGGACCTGGCGAATCAAAGGAGGAAAGATGTGGAGCAGCTGAGGTTTGTCCGTGTAGAACTCGAAGAAGTCCAGAAGTCTCAGCGGGAGATGAAGCTACTGCTTGACATGTACCGCTCAGCAACCAAGGAGCAGAGGGACAACGTCCAGCTCATGGCGGCTGAGAAGACCGAGGCAGAGGCTGAAGGACCTGGAAGAGAGGGAGCGAAGAGAAAACAAGAAGATGGCTGACGAAGAGGCCCCGAGGAAGATTCCCTCTGTAAACGAGCAGGTCGACATCCTCAACAAGAAGCTTTCAACAGCGGAACAACGGAAGGATGCTTTGCTCGGGGAGAAGGATGTGACAGGCCAGGATTTTGAGGACATGCAGGAGCAAAACATCCGCCTGATGCAGTGGCTCGGGGAGAAGAATGAAGCCAACTTCCAAGGGAGTGAAGAGGATTACCCTTTTGAATGCCAACCTAGGGTTGGTATTTATGGGAGGGTGTGTTACGGCCCCAATGCCGTGTGTTGTGTATGTGATTACCCTCTCATATACAAACATAGGGTTTGTACTTATGGGAGGGGGTGTTACGGCCCTAGTGCCACGTGTCTAATTTTCCCTCTCCAGGTAATGCCCCGCCTCCTGTGGAACTGCTGATTAAGCCCAGGTGACCCCAATCCCTCATCAGCTGGGTATATAACTTGGAGAGACACCCAACAGTGCCACTGGGCCATTGTTGGCAGCTAGTGAGAGAGATGGCCAGTGGGTCATTGTTGTCAACCAGAGAGCAAGCTCTTGTGTCTATACTCCTTGAGAAGGAGGGTGAAACCTATTGGTGTTCTTGTTTGGTTTGATCTGAGTTTGTTTTGTTAAGAGCCAGCATCTTTTAGTTGCCTGTTTATTCTATAGTTTGACTAAAGGTTCGTTTTTCTGTTTTTACACCTGGTTTTCCGCCTCCCACCTTTCTTATTCCCCCGGGACACTTTTATTTTCTTTGTTACTTCCCCTCATCCCCTGGACCTTTAACGGGACATGTAACAGATACCCAATCCTAGTGCCCTGCATTTTGGCCGCGATGCCCCAATAAATTTGTATTCATCAAAGGCCAAAGTGGCCTTGCCCTAAAAATGACTTAATTCCAGGCCTGGAACCATGTGTGCATATATACGTGAACCTGAAATCGTCCTTGTGTTCAGTATTCCTGCAGGTGAGTGGGTTAGCTTAGTCCTACTAATGTAGCAGTTAGCACAGCTACACGTAGAGTGAGTGCATTGTAGCCTGAGCTAACATCGTTTTTTAAGTTTTGAAGAATCACACAGCATTCCTGAACTGTAGTGAATACTCCCAGCATTAGTTTGCATCGATTCCGCCGTGAAGGCAGTACTCTGCAGTGATAAAAGTGCTAATGACTGCTCGTAGTCGAACTATTTGCTACCGCTGTTCGACGGGAGAGGACCTGGAGCTTCCCATTTGTACGAGGACGCCTCAGACGTCAGTCAGATGACAGCTTCCATTGGGGATGCTCCCGGGTTCTGTATTCAGTTCGCCATGACTACAAAGGTAACTGGTTGTTTAATTCGACGAGAATTCACAAGCGCGCCAACGTTAATCCAGATCATATCCGGGTCATCCTCTGTGTGGAGTATGCATGTTCATGGGCTTCCTCCAGGGGCTCCGGTTTCCTCCCACAGTCCAAAGACATGTAAGTCAGGTGAATTGGCCATGCTAAATTGTCCCTAGGAATGAATGTGTGTGTGATGGCCTGGCAGCCTGTCCAGGGTGTCTCCCCGCCTGCTGCCCAATGACTGCTGGAATAGGCTCCAGCATCCCCGCGACCCTGAAAGCAGGATAAGTGGTTCAGACAATGGATGGATATATATATATATATATATATACACATCTCTTTGTTAAAAGAAACACTCAACGGTCGGAAAAGTGCTCAACAAATAAGGAGCAAAATAATCCACTGAGTCAAGTAAATTCTTTATGAGACAGTTACAAGTCTGTTTCATGCCATAAACGGTCATCAGCTGTCAATAAAGCTACTCGGGAAAAAACATACCATTTATTGCCTCGTCATGCACATCACGTGCACTATGTCCAATGGGGAAGGGAGAGGTGCGACAATAAAAAAAATTCAAAAACACGTGTTTGCTAACAGTCCAATGGGGGCGGGGTGTTTGTCTTGGCATGATTTATTTATAATTACAAAATAGGTGCTTATATCTATGTCTGCAACTGCTGGCCAGTTCATTCCTATTATTCAATGTGGACTTTTCTGGTTTGCAAAGTATGAAATATTTTTCAGTTAGACATAGATTGCACATTTTACTAAAATGATAAAATATTTTTCAGTTGGACATAGATTGCACATTTTACTCCTGGTTGAATATGCTTTGTTCTTTGAGAGGATTTTCCAGGTGGTTGAATAATAGATGAAAACAAATCGACTTTCCGGACATCTCAATGGACCTTAGGGATGGCACATACAAGCCAAGCCATAAATTAAGCCCAACAACACGCTGCAGTATGTCCATAGAGAAAGCAACCACCCACCCTCCATCTTGAAGAACATCCCAGAAAGCATTAATAGAAGACTCTCAAAATTATCATCTAATGAGTCCATCTTCAATGAAGCTACACCCCCATATCAAAACGCATTACAAAGGAGCGGCAACAATTTTAAGCTCAAGTACGTACAACCCACCATTAAATACTGACTGCCAGCAAATCAACAAATATAGCAGAAAACGAAACATCACCTGGTGCAACCCACCCTACAGTGATACCATGGCCACAAACATCGGTAAGCAGTTTTTTGAGCTTGTGGATAAGTGTTTTACCCCGGACCATCAACTGAGGAAGATATTCAATAGGAATACCATCAAAATTAGTTACAGCTGCATGCCTAACATTCAACAAATAATATCGTCCCACAACACAAGAATCATGAAAAATCAAGGACACTTTCATCACAATCGGACTCCCCCAACTGCTGTGTGAACGACCCATGCCCCCTCGAAAGAAAATGTCAGACGATAGGCGTTATCTATCAAGCTACGGTGACGAGAAATGACAACGGCAAAACAGAGACATACCTCAGTCTAATAGAGGGAACATTCAAAAAGCGTTATTAATGCACACGTGTAGCTTTAGAAACAACCGTTTAAAGAATGTAACATCTTTAAAACATATTTGGTCACTGGCGGACAGAAATATTAATTATTCAACCACCTGGAAAATCATCTCAAAGAACAAAGTATATTCAACCAGTAGTAAAATGTGCAATCTATGTCTAACTGAAAAATATTTTATCATTTGCAAACCAGAAATGTCCACATTGAATAACAGGAATGAATTTGCCAGCAGTTGCAGACATAGATATAAGCACCTATTTTGTAATTATAAATAAATCATGGCAATAGACAACCCCCCCCTCCAACGGACCGTTAGCAATCATATGGTTTTGAATGTCGCACCTCTCCCTTCCCCATTGGATGTTGTGCACGTGACGTGCATGATGAGGCAATAGTGTGTTCTGTCCCGAGTAGCTTTACTGACAGCCGATGATTGCTTATGGCATGAAACAGGCTTGTACTGTCTCATAAAGAATTTACTTGACTCACCGGATTATTTTGCCCCTTATTTGTTGAGCACTTTCCCTACAGTTGAGTGTTTTTATTTAACACAGTTTATATATATATATTTGTATGTATAGGCGCAATGTTCTAGCTCTAGCGTTTGTTTGTTTTGTTTTTTCCACTAAGAACTTATACTTAGTTTTTCCTGGAGATAATTACACATAATAGGGGTGTTTTGTTATTCCAGGTGGAGGCACTGCATCATTTAGCCAGTATAAGGTCATGTAAAATGACCCTAGTGGACTACACCATCTGCCACATTCAAGATTTTAGGCCCGTAGAGACACAATAGTAAATGCACTATAAATAGTGCCTAAGAAAGGGTTGCATACAAATAAATGGCGAACAGTCACGGTGGCTTCAAATGTTTTGTCCCAGCTTTTTAACCACAACCACGATCAACCTTAGGTGTCTTCCATCATGGCCACCTTTGATATTCAAAACATCCTTAACTGAGTGCACACGCCTGCTTTATTCTTCAAACACTGACAAAGACACATATTTGCACACAAAAATAGGAGTCTACGCCTTGTTTATTTTCCATTTATCCTCACTGTGCATACACACACTTTATTTGGAGTCAGCCTATTGTCCCCCCCCCTTGTCTGTGAAGGTCTATTATTCTCTTCCAGTAAACGTCTTTATTAGAAGTCTCCTACAGTGTCCAACCCGCCATGCAAAACTGTGGCTACTGCTGTGCTTTTGGTCATAGTAACTACCTCGAGCCCCAGTAAACGCCACATCATAAATAAACGTCAAATCAGAAAGTACCTTCAACAAACACAAAGACTACATAGTGTTCAACATTCATTGCTGCGGTAGAACTGACAAGAGGACACACAGAAAATGGACGTTTTTGCCTAAATAACACAATAATCAACATAAAGCGTCACCAAATAGGAACTCGAAAAGCTCGTGGTTCAGGGTTACATAAATGCTGGTGTGAGCTAAACAAACATTAGCTCATTTCACAAATAATTATGAAATTGTGCAGTGGCATTCAACACAATCTTTTATTCATAATTTATTATCACTATACATTTCAGGTGACTCGAGAGAGCGCCCATGTTCTTAAAGGATTTTGTTACCAAAACACTTAGGCTATATGGATCATGAAAAAGCTGCAAATACCAAATGTAAAACACCATTTGCTGCTGAAAAGCACAGACACAATGTGTAATGTTAAATAAAGATAAAATTAAGATATAGATTTAAAAGCTACTGTCGAGATTTACTATCGAGGATGCAATGGGTGTTTTGTGCAATGAGAGAAGGGAATGGGTGGGTCAAACTTTTTTGCGATTCAGCCTTATTGCATATACATTTATAGGGGTTACTACAGTGGCCCTGAGGATCAAAACAAAACAACATTTCAGAGAACACAATGACATGTCACAAAACACATTTCACAAAACACAATATTTCATAAAACAATATTTCACAAAACAATGATATTTCAGATTACGGAAAAGGTGAGACATCACTTCTTGTTTGTGATTGGATAGAACCCAAGTCCCTGGCAGCAGTTACGTGTCATTTACTGTTCGATTGTGTCAAAATAATAGTAAATGTATTTGTAAAAAAATCAGAATAAAATCAAATTTTTTATGTCTTTTCATGTTATTACTTTACTGACATTCCACAGAATTGCTGCTGCATGACTACAAGAGCGTCCAGGCCCTGCAATACATGAGCAACCCGCTGTCTGTATGTCACCTGTCACTGATGCTAGCACCCAAGCCTTATGATGAGATACGTGCAGGCGCTGACTCAGCTTTATGTCTGCTTTTAGGTAGACAAGGTTGTTTCCAACATCCTTAAAGAACACCTGACCAACTCATTGCTGTGTAGATATTGGTACACCTCCGAGCTTTTTAAATTGCTCATCGCCTTACAATCACAGGCAACGGACTCAACAAAATAGCTAAAAATGCTACCGTACATGATATAAGGCCATTTCTTCATGTCATCTTCCCAACCATTTATTACAGATGGCAAAGGTATTCTTATTTCACCATTTTTGATCGCCGTGAGGTTGTGTTCCCACATCATCAGCTAATTTGGCTGGCTAGATCTTCATGAATGAATGAGACGCCATACAAATAAATCTAAGAAAGACAGTTAGTGTGCCATTACCATGGAAAACGCCGGTTCCAGTTCAGTGGCATGACACGCCGGAAGTTGCGCCCATAATTCATGCAAGGTATCATGGGGGCTTGGAATAAGGTGGATAATCTGACAGATTTTCCAAGCTGGTAACCAAGATCCTTCTTAACTGTCAGTTTGCGTCAATGTCAGTTTTTACAAAATCAAAAGTGGATTGTAACGATATCCAATAAAGCATATTTTACAAAAAACAAGTGCTCTACTTACCATAGTTTTTTTCCCCCCTTTTTCTCCTCTGCCAATCTGGGGAGGCATGCAGACTACCACATGCCTCCTCTGATACATGTCACCAGCCGCTTCTTTTCACCTGACAGTGAGGAGTTTCACCAGGGGGATGTAGCGCATGGGAGGATCACGCTATTCCCCCCAGTTCCCCCTCCCCCCTGAACAGGTGCCCCGACCGACCAGAGGAGGCGCTACTGCAGCGACCAGGACACATACCCACACCCAGCTTCCTGTCCACAGACACGGCCAATTGTGGTGGGATGCCCGCCCAAGCCAGAGGTAACATGGGGTTTTGAACCGGTGATCCCTGTGTTGGTAGGCAATGGAATAGACCGCCACGCCACCCGGACGCCCCTACTTAGTATAGCTGAATTTGAAAAGAGTCCTATGCTCTGGTGCTTGAACATCAGGGTAAATTTACTATAAAACAAAAGGTCTGCACACTATGACTTGAAATGTATTTAATGAACAAACATTCTGGACAGGGCACATGAAACAATTTAAATTTCCTCAAAAACGTTCTGCTGCAAGCTGAATAGAACACTTTGTGTTTAACATACGTATACAATGTTTTGTCATTACAAGAGTATTGCACAGATATCATAAAGGGCTATATACCATTTGATTGACATGGTTTTAGATCTTAATAAAACTATATTCCAGTATTTCCCAAGGAGAAAAATTACTTTTGAAATTAAGTGAATTTAAACAAGTAGCATTTTTAATCTGGTTTTATAATTATGTAGAAGATTTCAATCACATCTTCAACATTTTACATGTATTGTTCCACAATAATTAATCATATGTGCAAATGTATAAATCTCAAATATCACAACTATCATAATCAGGGTATTTTAGGTCCCAAAACACAGATGAACTTTTCAACATGTGAACAATTTCATCATTACTCATTGATATTCCTCCTTCATTACAGTACACACACACACACACACACACACACACACACACACACACACAAACACACACACACACACACACACACACACACACAAACTTCCCCCGTTAAGCAACAAAAAAAATCTGTTAACCGATTTTTATAAAACGCCCCATCAAAAAATGTAATGAGGCTGAAATGAGGCTGTGATATTATATCTGTGATGAGTGTAGCCGGGTTGTGTATGCCTTGATGATATACTATATAAGATTAACCTCTCAGCACACTACAGGTCTACAGATGGTGTGGAGAGGTGAACTTCTTCATTCACTCCCCATTTGGTATATTGACCCAGGTTTTAAATCGTAGGTGATCCAAAGTTTTTCTGGGCTGTAAAATAGCACCTCCTTGATAACTTATAAGTCCCCTCACAGTATTACATTTTAAAGGAGCCATCAATCTTGGCACAAATGCACAGAATACAGTTAAAGAGATAACATAGATAGGAGGTAAATAGTATATATTTATTTACCTACTATAAGTCCTTTAAGCATTACATATTGGTTGTTGGTTGTCCAGTCTAGAGAGAGAGAGAGAGCGAGAGAGAGAGAGAGTAGAGTGTGTGTGTGCGCGTGTTACCTTTCCAATGACCGGGATGTCCACAGATCCCCAAGTATCTGCACCCCAGTGTACCATCCCCGATGCAAAGTCTGCAGTCACTATCCCTAGGACTGAGACACCAAGGGAGAAAAATATAACAATTAGGATGAATGATACCGATGTTATTCTTTGTCCTGTAACAAAATACTATAATTACCATTAAAAAATGAAACATACAAGGTAATGTTGACAGAAGAATAAAAACTTAGCTTAGTCTTAGTTAGCTTAGTCTTAGTTTGTTTAGTCTTTCTGTACTATCGAATTTGCAGCCAGAATCATGGAATAAAAGCTTTAAAAACAAAAATCAAATATAAGGATAGATAAAAATACAATGGGTGAAGATGAGAGATGAAAATAGAAGTGATTTTTATATGTACAAAATGCAGAACTAAACAGTATTTGAAGACAGTGGGAATCTGTTTTGGAAAACTCAGAACTGAAGTATGGAAACACAGAGTTCTTTGTTATTTCACCAGGATGAAGTATAATCCCATTTTGATGATTTGTTCTTGATTAGCTGTGTAGGTTACTGACGTTGAATGTCTATGGAACCGTTTTTACTCCTGATGTATCAGTGTCGTGTCTCTTCTTAAACAACATACTGGAGTCAAAATATCATTTCACTATTTACTGGAACTATTTACAAGTATACAGTCACATCAAAGTGTTCTGTTTTTCGTTCCAAGTCTTTTTGCTTTCACGAACACATTCATGGTAAAACCGTGTGTTGCTCCATTGTCTCTTCAGCAGGAATTGACACACGCACTCTTCACGTCCTCTGGCTTTCCAAGTCTGTCAAAATAAAAGTCCTCATGGGAGAATGCCACTACACCATAACAAACTGACATTTAAACTAACCAAAAATATTACCAAATGACATTATGGCTCTTACATCCCAGCCCCTAATTGCATGGGTTGCACACAAGCAATTACAAACATTTCTTACATAGAGCCATGGAAATTTTTCCCACTTGCAATCATATAAAAAATATCATAAGAAACATTCCAATATTATTACAATTACACAGTATTGTTTCCTCATTTTTTAACTTAATAATAATAATTGTCCATGATCCTACAGTCATAGTCTCTCATCCTGCTTCTTGACGCAAGCAGAGCTTGGTGATTGGTTGCTCCACTGTGTTGGTCCTGGACTGGATGCAAGCATGGTGAACAACTCCCCTGGAGTCAGTGAAGGTCTTGTATTCTTCCTATCATCCAGGAATTTCTTGGTGCAGTACTATCAACGACCAGGACTATATCACCAGGCTCAAAGTTTCTCTTTATTTGGGACCACTTCTGACACTCTTGGAGAACAGGTAAGTACTCTTGGGTCCATCGGGTCCAGAAAAGGTCTGATAAGTACTGAACTTGTCTCCACCTTCTGCGTGCATATGAATCTTCTTTTTTAAAGACACCAGGGGGCAGGGTTGCTTTTTTATCAGCAGAAGATGGTTCGGAGTCAAACCCTTCAAATCATCGGGGTCATCAGAGGCCTTTGTGATTGGACGATCATTCATTATTGCTTCCACTTCACACGTGACTGTACTAAGTGCCTCGTCATCTAACGTTTGCTGTTTTACAGTGGATTGAAGAATTTTCCTCACTGTGCGTATCTGCCTTTCTCAAATGCCTCCTTGGTGAGATGCTGCTGGAGTGTTGAAAATCCACTTTATCCCTCTTTTCAGCAGTTTCATGTATCTTTGATTGATCCATTGCCTGAATTGCTTCACGCAGCTCTCTTTCTGTGGCCACAAAGTTTGTGCCATTGTCTGACCTCATGACTGACACCATCCCTCTTCGGCAGATGAATCGTCGTAGGGCATTGACATATGAATCCGTATCAAGGGAGTGAGCCACTTCTATATGAACAGCTCTTGTTGTCAGACATGTGAACAAAACACCATATCTTTTAACCAGGCTGGGTCCTCACTTTACTTCAAATGGTCCAAAATTGTCCACCCCTACATTAGTGAATGGTGGCTTGTCTGGCAATAAATGGTCATCAGGCAAGTCTGCCATCTTCCGTTCTTGCTTACCCTGAATCTTCTCATCCCAGCCTCGTTCTCTTGGCACAATTCTCTGAGGATGCATTTGGCTGGAAAGATAACAGGTGAAAGAAATCCCAGCGGGTCATATATTGCGCTAACCACTGAAAGATTTCCTCGTCTTGTCACAGGTTTCTCCTGCACATGCCTCTTAAAGACAAACATGTCAGATTCAGTGCACCAATGAATACCTAGGGCTCTCTCCATTGGTAAAGCATCATGGCTTATGTCCAGGTCTTTGATGGTTGTCGCTCTTTCACTTTCTGGAATGGGTAACAAGACAGCCCTTCTGTTGCTGACTCATTTCATCAAACAGGAGCATCCATCTTGACAAAGTGATCTCAGCTCTTTGCACAAACTGATCACCTGGTCTTCAGTTGGCACGGACTTTAGGCAATCGTCGACATAGAAATTTCTTAACACTGTTCACAGCATCAGATGTCGTCTGATGTTCACAATCACTTGCAGTCTTCATCAATGCATAGCATGCACAACTAGGTGAGGAGGTGGCACTGAACAAATGCACACCCATTCTGTATTCAGTCAGATTTTCCTCCAAATTTCCATCTTCCCACCACAGGAAGTGAAGAAGATCTGCCTCTTCGTCTGGAACCTTTACTTGGTAGAACATTGAACTCTATGTCTGCCATCATGGCAACAGGGTCTTCTCAAAATCTCATCAAAACACCAATCAAGATGTTTGTTAGGTCAGGACCTTGTAGCAGCTGTCCATTTAGTGACATACCTCTGTATGTTGCATAACAGTCAAAAACAACTCTAATCTTTTTCTTGGTTGGGTGGTACACTGCGTAATGTAGGATGTACCACACTTCCATCTTAGCGGTTCAACTGTTCCTTTGGGACTCTCACTGCAAAGCCCTTAGAGATGATGTCTTCCATGAAGCTTTTATAGTCTTCATGTAAACCAGGTTTTCCTTTGAGATTCTTTTTGAGATTCACAGCTCGCTGTACTGCTATGCCACGATTATCTGGCATCATAAGAGTTTCACTCTTCAAGGGTAAACCAATGGCGTAGCGTCCATCAATGTACTTTCCTGACTTTTCAACAGATATCATGAACTGCCAGTCTTCTTGAGACATTTCCCTCTGTCTTCATATTGTCTTTCAGGTAAATTCGCATTGTACTGTCGAATAAGCAGCTGTTCTACATCTGCAACCGATACACAGTTCACTGTACATCTTCTTTGCTCTGAGCTTGTCTCTCTTATAGGTCCATTTACCATCCAACCTAGTGCTGTTCTGACTGCATATGGCCTGTCATTAACACTATTGATGATCTCCAAAGGTTCAGTTGCCCTGTAAGCATTAGTGCCAATTAACAGACAAACTTCAGCATCAATATAGGGTATACACACCTTTTTCAAGTAAGACCACTTGTCTATCTCTTGCTGTCGGGGAATATTTGCTTCACTCACAGGAATTTTCGGCTGAATGTATACTGGAGGCATATCAATGTATTCACAGGCTTCAAGTCCAGACATTTCAAGATCTGACAAGATGTAACTATGTACAGGCTTCTCCTGATCCATAGTACAAAGAAGAATCTCCGTCTTTTTGCCCTTCAAATTCAGTCGTCCCATCACAGCTTCTGTGCAAAATGAGTCTGAACTTCCTGAATCAATGAAAGCATACGTTTCCAGACTCTTCATAGATTTTTTGGACTTCACCTTCACAGGTACAACAGCAAGAATGCATTGTCCTCTTCCAGCCCCTGTATATCCACTATTCACTGCTACAACAGCACTTGACAACACCTTATCAGTATTACTACTGTCTTCAGTTTTCTTTGAGCTATGCTCTTCCTCTTTTTTCACATGCAGAAGACTTGGGTGTCTTTGTTTGCGTTCTTCACAAGTCAGTCTCTTTCTACACTCTTTACTGAGATGACGACAGATAAGACATCCAAAGCAGACACCTTTTGGCTTCAGGAACTCAATTCTGTCTTGGAGCGGTTGTTTTTTGATTTGCCTACAAGAATCTAAGGAGCGGCTCTTCTGGCAAAACAGACATGTCTTCTGAAATGCGTCAGATTTTGTAGCATTGCTACTTTTCTTTTGCTGTGTCTTAACTGAGTTTTCTTTATTTGCAGGAACAACAGTTGTAGCAAAACTGCTTCCTTTCGTCTCACTTGAATTAATAAATTTAGACTTGACTCTGCTCTTCTTTGCTTTCTGCACTGGTGCTTAGGTCTTGAATGTTGCCAAACAATGGCTCTGTCATGATATTAGCTTGGTGTTCAATGTAATCTACTAGTTCTGCAAACCTCACCCTTCTTCCTCTATGCTGCTGAATTTTGTAGGCATTCCTTCTCCATCTCTCCCTCATCTTGAATGGAAGCTTGGAATGAATGGTTCATGTGTTTGTTGGATTGTCCAATTCCTATAGGTACTGAACATTCTCCATGGTGTTTCAGCATCTAACTAGAAAGAACGCAAATGTGCGTGTTGCTTTTACATCCTCTGATTTAATCTGAGGCCAATTAAGAGCTTTCTCTATGTAGGCACTAGCTATCTTTAGCTCATCACCATAATACTTCTCCAGTAGCTGTCTGGCCTCTCCGTATCCTTTGTCACCTCTCATACGTTCACAGCTCTTCACTAGATCTCTTGGTTCTCCACTTGTATATTGTTCTAGATAGAACAGCCTGTCACAAGCACTGTTAGTCCTGCTTTCAATTGCATGTTCAAACACTCGAATGAATGAATGATAACTTAAAGGATTGCCATCAAACACAGGAACGTTTCTTTCTGGCAGCAGGGATAAATCTTGTTGCCTGATAAGCATCTCTGTGATGTCATTCTGTCACTGCATGACCTTCAGCTGCCCATCATCAGCTTTTCTGTTTGCACTTTCAGCTTATCTTTGATGTTCGTCTCCTCGTCCAGGTGAACTGTATTGCTCACAACCACTCCAGTCCCCATGAGCAGTGCCGGAGGAGGTTTCTGTGGTGTTTTCTTAGGACAGCTTTTATCAGACTTCAACTTGAGGGATGCCTGCGACTGCACATTACTTCTTCTACTAACAAGAGACCCTTCATACTCCTGTAACACCTTAAGCCTTGCATTAGATTCTACAATAGCCATCTCATCCTCTATTTGCTCCTTCTTAGCCTTTAATTGTGCTTCTTCTGTTACGGCTCGCCCACCCCGCGCCGTGGCCCTCCCACCCCGCGCCGGCAGCCAATCGGCTCGTCAGGGCCGGGCTTAGCCATCAGGGCTGGGCTTAAGTTTGGTGGCCTCCCACACGCCCGTTGTCAGTTCGTGTTGTAACCTCCTCGCAGTAGCGGCTACTCTTCCCTCACGGTCCTTTTCTCTCCGAACTCACCCAAGCCCTTGGTTCATGTTTTTCCCTTGCAAAGTTTCCCCGTGGAAGTATCCTGCCGTGTTCCCGTTTGGATTACCCGTGAGTTTTTTCCCTTGGACTTTCCGTTTTTCCTTGTCGCTCATTGCCTTCCTATGTTTGACTATTTGTACGCGTAAGGAATAAAGTACGCCAGTTTTCGGCTAACCCTATCTCTGTCTGGTGTCGTGCGCTTGGGGTCTTCCACAAACCCTAACATCTTCCACAAGAATAGCTCCTCTTTTCTTTAGAGACTCCGCTCAGGCTTGTAATGCAGCTCTTTATGCCTCTACTTTCATGCATGCAGAACTTGTTTGAGAGACACCTGACATTTTTTTTCATGCACTGAGCTATTTTCACTTCGCCATTTACAAAAAAATTGTGAAACACTATCTTGTAGACCAACATCATCTTCATCCTCCTGATCTTCAGATTTCACAGGTGATTGCACCTTTTCATGAGCATCAATGATACAGTCATCCGTTTCTTCCATAAATGCTCTACTCTGGTCCACTTTGGGTCTATACCAATAATCATGGTCATTCTGTTTTTCATCTTCTTTTAACAATTCTACAACATCCTCATTTAGTTTCAGAAATTCCTTAAATAGTTGCGGAACGACATTGTCATGTTTATCATTAATCTTCTCCAGATTTTTCTTGTCCGACTTCAGACGTTTTATTTCATTTCTCACAGCAGTTATCTGACTTAGTTTTGTTTTTCTAGAACCAAGCAGCCTGTGAAGCTTATCTTCCATAGACTTGGGTGTTTGCTTAACCACTCGTTTGGTATCAGCATCTTCATCAGCTTTGTCCGCCATTTATGCTCACAATAACTGCTTCATAATTCTCAAGTCACACCAATAACTCAAACACGAATGATCGCCAAACGATGTAGGCTAGTCTTCAGATTGCCCAAAATTAGCTGCTATGCGTTAATGCACTTGTCTTCTTGCTGACCGTTGCTAGCATTAAATCTAGTCACCCCCTTCTTAAAACTTCCATTTTTCAAAACATCAAAAGTCACAATACCTTTGTTTTGTGGTTTTTTCTTTCAGTTGAACTATTGTCTGTCATTTCTTCATCCAACGTCAAGTTCAATGCTTCTTTTTTGATGGAGTAGACGGTTTTTACTTTGTAGGCACTGACGTGGAATGTCTACGGAACCGTTTTTACTCCTGACGTGTCAGTGTCGTGTCTTTTCTTAAACAAAATACAGCAGTCCAAATATCATTTCACTATTTACTGGAACTATTTACAAGTATACAATCAAATCAAAGTCTTAATATTTTTGTTCAAAGTCTCTTTGCTTTCACGGACACATTCGCGGTAAAAACCGTGCACTGCGCCATCGTCTCTCCAGCAGGAACTGACGCGTCGCGTCCTCTGGCTTTCCAACTCTGTCAAAATAAAAGTCCTCATGGGAGAACGTCACTACGCCATAACAATCTGGAATTTAAACTAACCAAAAATATTACCAAATAACATTATGGCTTTTACAGGCTGTATGTTAACGAGTGCGTCTGATGGCATCATGAGTATTATAAAAGACCATCAGCTGAGAGGAACTGGACTAGAAAAACTATACACACATATATTTTTTTCTTTTCAATAGAAAGTGCAAAATGCATAACGAGTAAAGTAGTAAGTGATTTTCACTTAAAGCTGAGCTCGCCATATTGTGTTGAGTGACAAAAAAATGCACAAATAATTTGGCCACAATTTCCTAATCATTAAACAACTGGAGCTAACAGTTATGCAAATAATATTTTCTACACTGTTTTCAGTCTTTTTTGGGGGGGGGTGTTATTTTATGACTTTGCTGCTGTTTGAAAAAAACGACATACTCACCAATGCCAAGGATGAT